>NC_030832.1:600000-888618 GCF_001704415.2 Capra hircus
GGAGGCCCGACTCACAGCTGGGCCCCTGTGTGTCCGTTGGGTGGTGGCTCTCACCCCTCCCTGCCCCTCACCTGAGCACTAAGAATGCCGTCTGTCCTGGAGGGAGGCTGCTCGGGGTCCAGATGGCAGGCGTTGGATGCAGGGATGCTGTGGACTCCAGACACGGAGTCCCAGCCCACTCGGAGTCAGCCCCTGCAACTGAGCCTCAGAGCGCGGGGGTGGTGCAAGGTGGGAGCGCCAGTGTCTCTGCTCACCTCCATGACCCGCTCAGCACCCTGCCCTGCCGGCCACCCACTCTGGCAGCGACGCCCTCCAGGCAGATGTGTAGAGGAGGGGGTGGGGCTATACCAGGTGACGCTGCCTTGTCAGCCCCTGGGGGCCCCAGGTACAGCAGGCACCTGCTCCCCAGCCCCATGGGAGAAGGAGGCCTAGCTCACGGTTGGCGGAGGTCCAGCACACATCCCTCCCCACTCAGGGGGGGCCTGGCTCAACCATGATCTTGCCCTGAGGGTCGCGTGTGCATCTGTACATGTGCGTACCTGCACTTGACGTGTGTGCTGGCATCCATGTGTGAGCACACATGCATGTCTATGTATCCCCAGGAGCACACACATCTACATGCATACATGTGCAGGAGGTGCGTGTGTGTCCCCAGCAGGGATCTCAGGCACACGTGGCCCCACTGTGGCACCTGGGTTGAGTGACATGTGTGGTGTGTTTCTGTTCTGTGGGTACTGGAGCAGAGCTTCCCACGCGTGTGCACACGTGTGTGTGCTGTGGGGCAAGGAGAGTGTGCAGGCGGCCTTGATGGGAGGACCATGCCAGTCACACGTGCCTCGTGCCCAGCCTTCAGCTTTCACATCTGCCTCCGCCTGGCAGGGCCAGCTCACCCAGGGGCAGGTGCCCATCAAGCCAGCCACATACAAGCTGAGGCGCTGACCCTGGGGGACTGATGGTTGGAGGGACCAGCTGAGGGCCACTCCCCGGCCCCTAGAAAGTCAGCCACAGCATCGACAGCTGGAGGGCACCCAGAGCCGGTGGAGACAGTCCCTCCCTCCTGAAAGCTGTCCAGTGAGTCCCTGTCCAGCTGGCCCAACAGTGACACCTAGAGTCTGTAGGTGGTGGGGTTCAGGGGGTGGACCCCATGGGAGGTGGGCAGTCTCACTCTGGGCCCCAGCACTGACGCCCCGAGGCTGGCCAGTCAGTTCTCAAGCGCTCAGTCGTCACTTGGTGATGGGGCTCCACCCACCCAAGAGCCCAGGCCGGGTGGAGGACACTCCCTACAGGGCAGGGAGTACAGGAGGAAGACGCTCGCTACCCTACTTGGGCTCAGCCTCCAGGGCACCCCAGGCCCCGGGTGGACAGATGACCACAGCAACACAGCAAATGCTGAGCTGTAGAAAGGCCCTCTGTCCCCAGCTTTGCCACGTGCTGCTCAGGGGATCTGCTCCCGCCAGCCCACTTTACAGATGGGGAGACTGAGGCCCCCCTGGCCAATCAGGTGAGCGGGAGCGGGATTGGGCTGTACGGCCGGATTGGGCTCCTGAGCTGCCAGCATTGTGCCCCCTGGAGCGTGACCACTGTGGGCTGCCCACAGTAGGCTGTGGGGGGCAGATGGGCGGGTGGACCCCGTGTCTGGGCTCTGAGGCCTTAGCCCAGGCACTAGTGGTGAGGGGGCAGGCTACCCATAGGGAGCAGGGCGAGATCTGGCCCTGGGGGCTCTCAGAGGGGATGGGGGGGCTCTCGAGGGGGAGAAGCTAGGCTATGGGGCATCCCCAGGGCAGCTGGTATCCGTGGGCCCTACCACCCCCCTACCTTGCTTCACTGCCCTCCCCACCAATAGGTCCCACCCTGCCGCCCAGCAGTCAAGCTTGGCCCCAGGCCCCAGGCTGGCTGACCTCCCAGGCACCTCGGCACTAAACAGGTCCTGGAGCCTGACACGTGGCGGCGGTGGCTGTGTGCCCCCGTCCCTGTGGTGAGGTGGTGAGGGTTGGGGTGGGGGCGGACTCCTGGCTCCAGAAGGGAGCAGGTGGGGTAGCCTTTGGCCCTCTGGCCTCACCAGCAGCTTCCTGGGACCCGAGGGTGGCAGACAGCGGTGCCGCTGGCCCGCTGGAGAAAAACGATTCTCTGTCCTGGCACGGGAAACGCCCTCGTGAGTTCAGGACCTGTGCTCCAGGGAGACATAACGGGAGCCCCGCCTGCCCCATGGTGCCCAGTCGCTGGGGCACAAGGACAGAGACCTGGCCACTCCTTAGGGTGCTCTGGGGTGGCCTGGCCTGAGCTGGGCAGGGAGGCCACCAGCAAGGGAAGCTGTCAGGATGGTCCTGCCGCAGCCGCAGCCCCTGTGGGCCCAGACCCTCTGGCAGGTGCCAGCAGCTGGGAGGCAACAAGGTGTGTCCGAGGGACTTCCAAAGTCCACTGCAGGCCCAGCACAGGTTGTGAGGGGCCAAGGGCAGCAGTGACCCCTGTGGTGGCAGCAGGCATGATGGCTGAGCTGTGCCCAGGAGGCGTCACGGGCGCGGCCGCGAAGGGGCCTGGGGAGGGCCCGGAAGCCTGCACTAGGTGGTCTCATGGCGAGTCCTTCAGGGACCACCCTTCACCCTCCATGCAGACACTTACCAGCAGGGGCTGCGGGTGGAGCCTGCACTGGGGGTGAGGGGCTCAGGGGAGCCAGGCTGACATGGCCCCTGAGGCTCCTCAGGGGGCCGAGGAGGGGAGGAAACAGGTAAGTTGGTGGGTTAGGGTGGGGGCGGCAGGTGGCGGGGAGAGGAGGGCAGAGGAGGAAGGCAGTGGGAGGGAGGTGGAGGGGCCGTTCTGGTGAGGACAGAGGGGCTGGGAGTGCGGGGCGGGGAGGCTACACCGCCCCACTCCAAGCTGACAGAGGCTGGTGCTGGCCCGCCGCGGTAAGCATCTGTCTGTGCGGGCTGTTGCCCTGTGGACCCCCCCCAGTGCTGTTAGGGATGAGGGGATGGAGGCACAGGGAGCAGGGGCGGGGTCTCAGAGACCCTTTGGGCAGGCAGCTGCCTCTGGCTCCACCCTGGCTGAGCTCTCGCTGTGATCATGGGTTGAGCCCAGGAGCCCCACAACAGGGCCTGTCTGCCTTAGCCAGCGGAGAGGAGGGGCCTTGCCTGGGTGGGCACACTGATGGGTTGTGTGACTGCTAACTGCCTGGAGGCCCATGCACGCGACCCCCCAAGCCCCCATCCTCCGCCCTGTGGCATTCTGAGATGTTGGAATTCCCAAGGTTGGCACTCTCTGGGCAGCAGCTTTGCAGGGAGCCCTGGCAGATGCTCTGATGCTTTTGCTAGGGGCCTGGGGGTTCTCCAGGGATGCGGCTGACCCAGCTTCTGTGCTCAGCCTCCACAGCAGGGCTGCAGGCTGTTCTCTGCACGTGGGGGGTGGGCAGGTCAGCAGCCAGGACCACAGGGTCCATCCAGGCTCCTGCTGGGGACCTAGGGCAAAGGTCTGCCCCACGCAGGGGTGGGGGTGGGGGACCAGGCCCCCAAAGCCCCCACATCAGGCACATCCACAGCCACTTGCAGGCTGTCGCTGAGCATTTATTCTCCATCTTCAGAGCCCAGCTGGGCCTGCAGCTGGGCCGTGTTGTTGGGATGGACGGACTGCCTGGCTCCCCTGGCTCCAGGCGGAGGTCCTGCCTGGGGACTGTCAGGCAGGCGGTGGAGGCAGCGGCTGCAACTAGGGGCCTGGAAGACCCCATGGGGCAACGCTCAGGGCAGGCCTGCAGGAATGACACGTGGTTGGGGTTGGGGGGCTGATGGCACGTGTGTGGCCCACACCCACTTCCACGCGAGACGCTCAGTATGTGAGTGGGGGGGCCAGAATCTGGCAAAAGCGAAGGCACAAGGTAGGACCAGCCTGGCGCAGGGGGCGGGGGTCAGGGTGTCAAGGTCTGCAGACGGAGGACCCTGCGGGCACGGAGGTCCAGGCAGAGCAGTATGCAGCAGAGTGCTCTGGGGGGTGGGCGAGGGGGCCAGAAGGAGCCCACCTGAGGCTGGCCCAGGTCCTGGCTCTGCCTCTTGCACGTTGACCCCAATCATGTCTACAAGTCAGTCCCTGGAGCTGAGGCTCTAGAACCAGGGAGGCGCTGTTGAGGCCATTTGGAGAGCAGTGTGGGGATGGAGGCCAGCGTGGGTCTTACAGCCCAAGAGTCCTGTCCTCTGTGATCACAGCTGCCCAGCTCTAGGCCTGGCCGTAGCACGGACTGTCCAGGGCTCTGACCAGCAGCCGGCCCTGCAGGGTCCCAGCCTGCTGTTCCCGTCCTAGCATGATGCTCTCAGTTGTCTGGCTCCAGCGTCCACTCCGACAGCCACTGCAGGCAGGAGGCCCGCTGCACCTCTGTCTCGGGGGGTGGGGGGGGCCGGCCTGGCCCAGGTAGGGGCGTGCAGGGGCTGCAGGGCCCGGGGCCTCCTTCTGAGAGGTCAGGGTCTGGGGCAGCCCGCAGGACCTGGACGAGCTCGTCCAGTGGCTGCAGCAGGGTATGAGGGCTCCAGCAGGCGTCGAGGGCGGGCACGAAGGGGTCGGGCGTGCAGGCCTCCACGCACTCGGCGCTTGTGGGGATGCGCAGGTAGAAGGCGTGCAGCATCATACGGAATGGCTGGTCCTCCTGGCCCAAGGCCTGGCCGTAGGTCAGGTCCCCCACGATGGGGTGGCCACGGGCACTGCAGTGCACGCGCAGCTGGTGCGTCCGGCCTTTGGGGAGGAGAGGGGGCCAGTCAGGTGGGAGCACGACCCCGTGCCCACCCCAAACCCATTCACATCAGGCTCAAGTGCTGTCCTTGAAGCTTCACGCAGCCCCTGGGGACGTCAGACCTCCCTGTGCTTTGTGCCACAAAGTCAGAGCTCAAAACAGAAGCAATTTCTGGGACACTGCTGGTGAGGGCCGGGCCAAAGCAGCGCCCAGTCAGCTGAGAACCCGGACCAGAGAGACCTTGTGTGGGGCAAGAGGCTGAAGACTCTGAGGTTGCATGGGGAGCAGGAGCGAGCCTGGTCAGCATTCTGGGGGCTCCTGGGCAGGTTCTTCCCCTGCAGGATGGGGACACTGTGGTGCCCTGTGCCGGGAGAGGCCAAGGCAGGACATCATCAGCAGGGAGCAGGGGCCCTGGGCACACATCCGGGACACACCTGTGAGGGGCTGCAGCAGCACTTTGGAGACTGGGTCACCTGCATACAGCCCGTGTTCCAGGACCACCAGCTCTGTGAGGCTTGGTTTTGGGTTCTCACAACCTGAGGAGAGTGAGGCAAGTTCAGAGAGATGGCTGGGCCAGCTCTGGGGCCGAGTCCACTGCAGCCCAGTCACATGCCCTGGTTGCCCCAGCTCATCCAGGGTCCCCACTGGATGGCTGTGTCCCTGGCCCCTCCACGCCCTGCCCTCCGTACCCTGTGTGCCTTCAATGCACATGGTGTGGGTTCGGCCTTCTGTGCTGTTCTTGCCGATGGCGTAGCTGATGGTCATCCGGCTCTCCTGGACATGCCCCCGCACCTGCCAGGCAGGGGGTCACATGCTGCTCATGGGGTCACCCGCCACTGCCGGGAAGCCCACCTGACATCCACAGCCTACCAAAGTGGACGGAGGGTCAGAGGCTCCTGCCCCAAGGACCAGCCCGACCTTACCAGAGCCAGATAAGCCTTGGTGACTCGCCGGTCCTTGAAGCACCTGTATGCACTGCCTGCGGCCGCCTTATTCAGAGCCACACAGAGTGCCCCGCTGGTGGAGAAGTCCAGTTGGTGGCAGAACCTAGAATGGGGCAGAGACTCAGTGGTGGCTGGGTTGGGGGCTGCCCCGCCCCCCCCCACCCCCGGTGGAGGCCACTGTGGGTACCTGAACCCATAGTAGGTGTCGGGGTCGGCCAGCTCCGGGAAGCGGTGCCGCAGCTGCTTCTGGAGGGTCAGCGTCTCCCGCCAGGCTTTGCTGTCGATGCGTACGTCCCAGTGCTTGTTCACCACCAGGAAGTCACGGCTCCGGTACAGGACACACAGGTTCTCCATGCTGCCTGGCTCCATGGTGGCTGCAATGCGGGGCAAGTGCGTGGAGCGGGGTTATGGGCTGCCCAGCCCGCATCACACCCCTGCTCCCCGTCGGTCTGAAGCCACTGACGCTGTCAGGCAAGCTTGTAGACCGACTGTGTGCCTGCACTCCCAACCTCTGAGTGGGATGAGCAGGGCGTCTACTGGTTGGGGGGTCTGGCTAGGAGCAGGCAAGCTAGTGGTGCCCTGAGTTCTGGCTGTGGGCCGGTCCTGCCCAGACCCGGGCCTGGGGGGATAAGCAGTCCTGCCCTCCAGCCCGCTCCCACGGATTCTTGCCGAGGCGGGCCTCAGACACGTGATAGTGGCCTTTTCCTGAGTGGGGCGGGTACAGAGCAGGAGACGGGGCCCTCTCTCGCCCACGCAGACTCCCCCTGCTCTGGCTCCCCTCCGCGGAACTCTCGCCTCTCGCGTCTCATGGACACCGGCGGAGGGGTGCCCGGTGGACTCCCGCTGCAAATCCTTCCCGCGCCCCTGCCCACTCTGGGATCGACCTGCAGCTGGGCTGCGCCGTCCGGGCTTCCGATGCCGCGGCCTGTCCCTGGTTCCCGCACTCGCGTCCCGCGCCTCGTGGCCCAGCGGTCCCGGAGCAATAATTCAGACCACAGAGGTGCGCCTGGCCGGGCTCGGCCTGCGGTCTCAGCCCCGCCCACGTCCCGCCCACGGTACGGACGGGCGGTCCTATTGACCAATGGAGAGCGCCCGGGTCCCGGGGCTCCCCGTCTGGCGTCAGGGCTCGGCCCCGCCCAGCGTGCGCACGCAACCCAGCCCACTCCCCGCCCTTCCTCCTGGCCAATGGAGAGCGCCGCCGGGCACGCCGGCCGTTGATTGGTGGCGCCGGTTCGCTGGGGGCGGGAGCGGCGCGCGGGGCGCGGGAGGTTCGGAGCCGGGTCCGGCGGTACGGCCAGCAGCCATGGAGGACTACGAGCTGGAGCTGTACGGCGTCGAGGACGATTTCGACAACCAATTCGCGGCCGAGCTCGAGGTGCTGGCCGAGCTGGAAGGTAGGCGCGAGTATCGCCGCGGCCTCGTCCTAGGTAGCTCGAAGGAAACCTGGCCCTCCCGGGGAGTCCAGGAGGACTGCTCCGAGGGCCGCGCAGGGGAGAGGCCGCAACCCCCTTGGAGAGAGCACGGCCTTGCAGCGGCGCCGGCCGCGGGGGCTGTGGCTGTGTGTGCAGGCGAGCTGCCCTGGATGACTGCTGTGGGCCTTCCTTCCGCAGGGACAGCCGCCCTGTCGCCTTCCAGGGACCCTCGGCCCACTGTGGGCCGGCCCCGCCTGACGTTCGAGGAGGCAATTGCTGGAGGGGACGCTGCCATTCACTGCTCCCCAGGCGGACCTCCAAGGAACAGCAAGGGCAGTGTCAGGAAGAGGCATCTGGCTCCTGACATCCAGGGCGACAGATCCCTGCCCCCTAGTACGTTTTTGGGGCCTAGAGTATAGGGGTGGGGTGCGAGGCTGGGGAAGTCCCTCTATTCCTTCCATGTGTCTCCCCAGCTCCCCACATCAAACGGTCCAGACTGCAGGCTGTCAGGAGACTGAACTTTAGGTCGGAAGAGATGGAAGAGATGACGCCACCTGACTCCCCGACAATGGACATCACTCCCCCACCAAGTCCTGAGATACCTGATGAGCTGTGGGGCGAGGGGTGTGTAACTTGGGGCATAGGCGTCTCCAGGGGCCTTGGAAGGATCCCATTCCTCCAACAAGGTCCTGGGGCCTGGGGCAGGGCTGGGTCCATGGCTCTTCCCAGAGGATCCCCATAACAATCGTGGTTCCCTCCCAGGCCCTTAGACTCCGGGGCTGAGGTGAGTCTCACTCAGGCCTCGCTAGCCACGCGCAATCCTGTTTTGCGGCGGCCCCCAGTCTTGGAAGACTACGTCAATGTGACCTCCACGGGTGGCGACCGGGCTTTTCTGGTGCTTCGGGCTGACCCAGTGGGCACTGGGGTGCAGGTGGGTGCCTTGCAGCCACGAGCCGGTCCATGGACATCATATGCTCACTCTGACTCACCCTTCTAGAGGTCCACCCTGCCTCTGGTCTTGCATTCAGGAAGGCCACCTTCTTTCTCCTCCTCCTCCATCTTTTCTCCTCTCTTTCTTCTCTTTTTTTCTACCTTTTCCTTCATTCTCCTCCTTAGATCTGCTGCCATCCCAGTGACCCCTTGGGGTCCGTGGCGAGAAGGGGCTCCTTGTGGCTGTGGATGCTAGGGAATGCCACATGGATCCCTGAGCACCGTTGGGAGGGAGCTGTGGCAACCCCATAACTAGAAGGGAGTGACTGCTGCCTGCTTTCCCTCACAGAGCCCTTTCCGTGACACCAGGTGGCGTGGCCGTGGCCAGCTGGACCTGCTGGGCATGCCCTTCGCCTCCCTGAAGGAGAAGGTCGACAGCGAGGTGGGGGCTGCTGGGGTTGGCTGGGAGGGAAGGAGTGGCTCCTGGGTGACTGGTGGCTGAGCTGTTTTGATTTAATTTGCACAGCGGCGGCAGCGACTGCTGGAGGAAGCCCAGCGGCTCTCAGACACGCTGTGCAGGTGACACGGGGGGCTCTCCACACCAGGATCCTCGCTAGTCCTTGGACTGCTGAGCCCTAGTGTGCATTCCAGGGGGGTAGTCCCTGCATGGGGTTAAGGCCCAGTGGCTCAAGGCATGATGCTCTCCAGTCTCAGGTCACAGGAGATGGAGGAGGAGACCCAGCCCTCAGGGGCACCTGAGGAGGAGCCAGCTGACAGCCAAGATGCCTCCCAGCATTGCCTCTGGGTGGATGAGTTTGCACCGCAGCGCTATACGGAGCTGCTCAGTGATGACGTGAGACCTTGTTCTTGCTCAAATGTGACTGGCTTCTTTGTTGCTGAGAGAGAAGAACTCAGGGCCTAGTAGGTCCTTGTGTTGCCAGCCCACAGGGGTGTCAGGATTTAGGGGAAGGATTTGATTAGCTTTGTTGGATTGTGTTGGTAGATGGAGAAACTGAGGCCAGTTTGGGCCTTTCACTGGTCTCTCAGCCTCAGAGTCCCTGCATGTGTCCCTGGGCTTTTAAGAGTAGGGTGACATGAGGGGCAGGCATGAGGAGACCCCCCCCCTCACCCAGGCCAGGCCTCTCTTTTTCCAGTTCACTAACCGCTGCCTCCTCAAGTGGCTGAAGCTGTGGGACCTAGTGGTGTTTGGCCGAGAGAAGCCTGTCCGGAAGCCTAGGCCCAGTGCAGAACCGACCCGTGGTGGCAAAGAGGCCACAACTTCCAGCAAGTGGAAAAGCCACGAACAAGTGCTCGAGGAGATGCTGGAGGCTGAGCTGGACCCAAGTGGGCGGCCCCGGCAGAAGGTGAGTGCACCTGACTGCTCTGCACACATTTCTAGTGGCTGTATTCTGGGTGGCTGGAGCCTTTGCAGCCTTTGGGGGCCATGAGGCACATTTACGGCCCCCGAGGCTATGGTGATGTCAGTGTTTTGGTGTGGTGTCAGCAATTCGAGCTAGGACTCGAGTCCTTTCTTCTAATGACTTAGACAAAGTCAGCACTACTTGAAGGGCCCTGCACCTGCCCAGAGTGATTACAGTGAAACGTGAGTGGGTTTCAGGTGTCAGCCGTGTCGGTAACAGCTGTGTCTGTGTCAGATCTCAACGGCACTCACCTGACATGAGGCTTTACTCTGTGCCACGAGCAGGCTGGGCTTGTTTTCCTTTGGTGATAAAGGCAGGGCAGGGCAACATCCCCTGGCACCGCACTTTGTGGGATGGGATTTTGTCTCTGGCAGTTGGGCCAGGGACTCCCAAAGTCTGTGAGACGGTGTGGGTTGCAGCACATTTTCTCCTGTCCTGGCTGCAGGTGGCACTGCTGTGTGGGCCCCCAGGGCTGGGCAAGACCACCCTGGCCCATGTGATTGCGCGGCACGCTGGGTACTGCGTGGTGGAGATGAATGCGAGGTGAGTGGGGGAAGGCTGGGCCTCCCTCTGTCCTAACGTGTCTGGTCGACTGGGATACAGCCCTGAATGCCTGGTTTGGAGGTGGGGCCTTGGTGTCCCAGGTGCATGGCGGTGGCATGGTCCACACATCTCGGGGCTCCTGGGACTTGGCGTGGTGTCAGGGGGTGGCCTTGTGTAGTATCTTTGAGTGGTAGGTGTGGTGGCTCTGCCCTGAGGGACCGTCTGTCTGGGGACACTGGCCACCCTGACAGCTGCTCCCGGGCCTCCTGGTTCCAGTGATGACCGCAGCCCTGAAGCCTTCCGCACGCGCATCGAGGCGGCTACGCAGATGGAGTCTGTCCTGGGTGCTGGTGGGAGACCCAACTGCCTGGTCATCGACGAGATCGATGGGGCCCCCACGGTGGGCCTCCTGGGTAGGCCAGCAGGTGGGCTGGTCATCCCGCAGGGGGGCTGTGTCTCACTGCCATCTCCATGTCCCCCCAGGCCGCCATTAACGTTCTCCTGAGTGTCTTAGATCGCAAGGGCCCACAGCAGGCAGGGCCAGGGGGCCCATCTGTGCCCGCAGGCGGGGGGCGGCGGCGCCGGGCAGAGGGGGGGCTCCTGATGAGGCCCATTATCTGCATCTGCAACGACCCGTGAGTGGCGGGCGGGGCCTCGGCTGGGGAGGGGCTTCTGTCGGGTGGGCGGGGTCTCTGCTGGGTGGGCGGGGTCTCCACTGGGAGGCGTGCCCCTCGCTTCCCGCTCCCTTCGCTGCGGGGCTCAGGCAGCGCCCTGGCCAGGGGCGGCTCACTGTGCATGCCGTGCTTCTGCAGGTTCGCGCCCTCTCTCCGGCAGCTGAAGCAGCAGGCCCTCCTGCTACATTTCCCGCCCACGCTGCCCTCCAGGCTCACGCAGCGGCTCCAGGAGGTCTGTGACGGTTGTCCTGCCTCCGCCATCCACCTGTGGCCCCCCAGCTGCTCCCAGGACGTTGGGTGGAGGTCCTGGGCCAGTTTGTTCTCTGGTTGTGGGTGGTTCTAAGGCGCAACCGAGCTCCTTCCGCAGGGCTCTTCAGCCTTTGCTCCCCGTCGGACAGGAGCTGTTTCTAGGGAGGTGGTGGCTACAGGGCAGGGCGCAGGGCACGCTCATCCTCCCACCTCTCTGCAGATCTCCCTGCGGCGGGGCATGCGGGCTGACCCCGGTGCGCTGGCAGCCCTCTGCGAGAAAACGGACAATGACATCCGCGCCTGCATCAACGCCCTGCAGGTGGGCAGGTGGCTCTGGGGCGGGGGACGGGGTGGCCAGCGCCCCCTCCACGCCTCCCCTGTGTCCATTTCCTGCTGGAGCTGGGGTCAGCCATTCTCACCCTCCCTGACCCCATGTCCAGTTCCTGCACAGGCGGGGCCAGCGGGAACTGAGCGTTCAGGCCGTTCAGAGCACGCGCATTGGCCTGAAGGATCAGCGGAAGGGGCTCTTTTCTGTGTGGCAGGAGGTCTTCCAGCTGCCCCGGGCCCAGAGGTAGGCAGGCCAGCCTTGGCCTGGAAGGTCCACGGTACCGACGCCCTGGGAAGCCAGCCAGCTCTGCCTTTGCTGACGGAGCCGTGGCACTTTGCCCTCCTGTGGGACCTCAGGGTGCCCTAAACACGCACAAGCTGGTGCTGCTGGGAGGACAAGGGTGGGTAGGGCTGGGTCTGGGTGACGGGGCAGGGGCTCCACTTCAGCCTCAGCTCCCCCTGCAGGCGCCGCGTGGGTCAGGACTCAACCCTGCCCACTCACATGCTCCTGCTCGGGGACCGGCTCTCAGGCTCGGGGCCCCTTGCTGCCGAGGCGCCCTTAACTACAGCCGCGCAGCGTTTCTACCACATCTTGCACGTGGCCACCTCTGCAGGCGAGCACGAGAAGGTGGTCCAGGTAACCGTGCAGCCTCCAGGCTCGTGGGGGTTTTTGACCCGGCCAGCAACTGACGGACATGCACGCTTCAGTGGTGCTGAGCCCAAGGAGAAACTAGTGGACCCGGCGCTTGGGAGGCCTTTGGAGGGAGCAGGGTCAGGCAGGAGGGGGGGACGGCAGGAGTGGGGATGGCCGGCGGGGGTTGTCTGGTGGGATCTCTGTGTCTGCCCTTGGGGAAGTAGCTAAAGGGCCCGGCAGTGGCAGGAGGGGCTGGATTCCGGATGTGCAGGTGGGGTGGAAAGCAAGTGGCAGGCCCCCCTACCCCCACCCCCGGGAAGCCTGGTGTAAGCTGCCTTCCTGGGTAAGCAGCTTTGGATTAGCAGCTGGGGATCCTTGCAAATCTGGAAAACCGCTGTGTGGAGGGCAGCATGGTGGCCGGAGGGGAGGGACTCCCACGTGGAACGTGCGTAGGGGCTCTGTGCCCTTGACCCTGGTGGACAGAGTTTCCTCCTCCTTTAGGGGGTGACTGGGTCAGATGAGTGGGGGCAGCAGGCTAGGCCTTTCTGGCCCCCTCATGGCCCTGTGGCCACTCGCTGAGGCTTACAGGCTGGTCAGAGGGGAAGGTCCCCCCAGGGTGGCGCTTGTGGTATGGGTGGGTGCCATGAGGCTGGAGGGCCTCAGGGACTGGCCTGTCCACCTGCCTGCAGGGCCTGTTCGACAATTTCCTGCGGCTGAGGCTGCGGGACTCCAGCCTGGGCACTGTGTGCACTGCCCTCGACTGGCTGGCCTTCGACGACCTGCTGGGCCGGGCCGCCCTCCACGGCCAGAGCTTCCAGCTGATGCGCTACCTGCCCTTCCTGCTCCCGGCCTTCCACCTGCTCTTCGCTTCCAGCCACGTGCCGCGGATCACCTTCCCCAGTAGCCAGCAGGAGGTACGGCCTGTGCCCTGCCCGGGGCCAGGGTCTAGCCCCGGGGTCCTGGGTGACTTGGTCCTGGTCTGCCCTCCACCCCAGGCCCAGAATCGCATGAACCAGACACAGAACCTGATCCAGACGCTGGTGTCAGGCATCACGCCAGCCACCCGCAGCCGGGCTGCGCCTCAGGCACTCATCCTAGACACCCTCTGTCTGCTCCTGGACATCCTTGCGCCCAAGCTGCGCCCAGTGAGTGCCTGGCCTGGCAGTGCCAGGCCTGGGAGGGGTGTGCCTCCTGGGGCGGGGTGGGGCCTGGCCACACTCAGTGCCCTGCCGGTCCACAGGTGAGCACACAGCTGTACAGCGCCCGAGAGAAGCAGCAGCTGGCCAGTCTGGTGGGCACCATGCTCGCATACAGCCTCACCTACCGCCAGGACCGCACACCCGACGGGCAGTACGTCTACAGGCTGGAGCCGTGAGTCTGCGCAGCACCTGGGCTGGGGGTGCTGGGCTCCAGGTGCCACAGTGATTGCTCGGCCAGAGTCTGAAGACATGGTGTGAGCCTCAGGTCTCTTGTTGAAGGCTGGGGGGGTCAGGTCTAGCTCATTCCTTGCCCAAATGTGACTGTGCAGTGGAGCCCCCACTGGGGCCAACCTGGGACCAGAGGTGTACGCGGAGTCCCTCGATGCCCACAGGAGCTGCCCCCGAGGGCCCTCGAGCTCCCCAGGGCTCCGTTCCTCTGTCCTGAGAGGGTCGTGGGTGGAGCGCCGGCACTAGTGGGGGCTGGATGCAGGCCTCGGACGGTAATGACGCTCGTTCCCATGCGCTCAGCCCAGCCTGAGCCCAGGCCCTGCTCTGTGGTGTTAGTTCCTCCCTGGGCAGCCCTCCCCCTGCCCATGTGTGGTGGGGGAAACTGCGGCTCAGGGTGGGAATGCCCCTGCTGCTGTGGAGCTGGGGCACAGCAGGCCAGGCCTGGACCCCGTCCTACACGCTTGCATCCGGCAGGTGGGGCCAGAGGTGGTAAGTAGCTCGTGGCCTGTCCCTGCTAACCAGGTGTCCCGGGGCCTGCCCTGCCCCGCTCACCCCAAGAGCAGGAACGTGGAGGAGGTTTGCCGCTTTCCTGAGCTGCCTGCCCGCAAGCCCCTCACCTACCAAGCCAAGCAGCTCATTGCCCGCGAGGTGGAAGTGGAGAAGATGCGGCGGGTGGAGGCCTCAGCTCGGGCCAGAGACAGCCCCCAGGTGAGCCTCTCCAGGCCCTGGGCAGAGCAGGGCCCTTGGAGAGGACATGGGCCCCGCTGTGGTCCTACCCAGTCGACTGTCACTGTCTGTGACTTCATGCAGGTGGATGGGGGTCCCGGGGGTCCCCCGGGGAGCTCGGGGGAGAAAGAGCTGCAGCCACCTGCCCCGTGCAACCACAAGCAGCGGCTGGAGTGTATCCTGAAGAGAGCCGCCCTGGAGGAACAGGTAGGGGCCGACATACCAGTGGGAAGCCATGGGGCGGCGCTGGGGGGCCTGGGCAGGCGACTTTGCAGTGGGCTGGTTCTAAGTCCCGGAGTCCAGCTCCCTGCTGCTCAGCATGATGGCTCTGCCTGGGCCCGGTTCCCACCTGGGCAGGGTGCTGGCACCTCCTGACCTTGGCAGGGAAGAGGTGAGTGTGAGCGTGGTGGAGGGTGCATGCCGAGGGGGGCCATGGCCTCTGAGCCCTTTCCCCAGGTAGGGCTAGTCTGCTAGAGCTCAGTCCCCGTGAACCTGACCAGCCTGTCTCCTTCAGCCTGAGAGGGACTTCTTCGGTCGCGTGGTTGTCAAGAGAGCAGCAGCCCCGAGTGCAGGTGTGTGTGGAGGGGTGGGCGGTGGAGGGGCTGGCTGGAGTCAGGTGGAAGAACGAGTGTGTGACCCCCGCAGGGCACGAGGCCCCTGAGACTGACACAGCCGAGCAGCGCGTGGGCACTGCAGTGGGCAGGAGCGACGTGTGGTTCCGCTTCAAGGAGGGCGTCTCCAATGCCGTGCGGCGCAGCCTGTACATCAGGGACCTGCTCTAGGGGGCGTGGCGAGCCCCTGGGCCTGAGCGGCCGCCCTGGGCTGTGTTGGACACCCCGCCCCATGCTGGACGTCCCCAGGGCATACGGCGGACACCCTAGTCCATGGTGGACACTCTGGGGTCACGCCAGACACCCTGGACTACACCAGACATCCCCTGATACACACTGGCTACCTAAGTGTTGCTTTCTCTCTCCTAGAAAGTGTACGAAAGCACCAGCATTCTCGCAAAGTCTTTATAAAACTCACACCTTTACAGAGGCGTCCACTTTACAGGGAGGCATGAGTCTGGGCTGCGGGGCCTCACAGGATGGCGCACTTGCCCTTCTCCACCCACGGGTTGTTCTTCATCAGGTCGGGGTTCAGGAAGGGGTCCTTGGGAATCCCTTCCTCGATCCACTTGAGGAGCCTGTGGGTGGGGAGGGTGGGTGAGCACGTGGGCTCCCGGCCCCCAGAGTGCTGCCTGGCGGCAGTGCGTGGGGGTGTGGTCTTGGCTCATACAAATGAGCACAGGGCAGGGAAATGAGACACAAATCTTGCCAGCCTGGGGGGTGTGGCCGCGGCTCCGAAGGGTGTCCTGGGGACTCACTCGGGGATGGTCTTGGACGACATCTCCCTCTTGAAAGCCAACTGGTACTTGAGGCTCTCGACCTCCTTCTTCATCTGAGGCACGTCCCACTCCTCCATGGCGTCGGGGGCTTCGGAAGTGGCCAGCCTGGGGCTGGGGAGTATGGGGCAAGCCACAGAGCCGGGGGCTGCCAGCCTGGAGTCACCCTCCTGATGCACCCTCCCCCTGGTGAGCACCCCCCACAGAAAGGGACACCCGCTCACTGCCTGGGGAGTCCCCACGGCCTCTGCCACCCACCGGGGAACGGGGCTGGGGCTGAGGCCACAGTAATCAGGCCCCATGTGCCTGCCCCCCACCTCCCATGGGGCTCATTAACTGCCAAGAAAACTTTCCATGCTTAGCTCTGCACCCCTACCTGCCATCGGAGCCTCACCAAGGCTGGGCCTCTGGGTTGGAGAGGGGAGGGGCAGTGTCCTGTCACCAGCAGGACAGGTCAGGTCCCTGACCGACCAAGTGCAGGACCCATTATTTCCCATCCAGGTAGCAGAAGACCTTTGTGTCAGGGGCGGGGCACGTGCACACACCCCTCCCCCTGCTTTGCACGGGCAAAGCCCACCCCAGGGCAGGTTAATCCAGGGGCCAGGAGGGTGGGGCTGCTATTTGCATCTCTGCCCAGGGGGCGGGCTGGGGCACGTGCCTGGGGTCTTGAAGTCACTGGCTGCCCAGCTGGTGCAGGACTCGGGCCCCTGCAGCCTCCTGCTGGCTGCCTTGCACCTCCTCCAACTTGCCTGAGTGTTGGGCCGCCCGGCAGAGCACAGGTTCAGACTCCAGACCCGCCAGCAAGTGAACGGAGCCAAGGCAGCACCTTGCCTCCCCCTGCTCCAGCCCACCTGGGGGCCCAGGGAGCCCCTTGCTGTCCCCCAACCCCCACCCCACCACTGAAGCTGGGAACCAGGGGACTGGCTTCCTTGACCTGGGAAGTGTGGGCAGGGGGCTGCCAGGAGTGTGACACTGCCTACTTCAGGGTGCGGAAAGGACTCCTGGGAGGATTTACTAGGAGGGCGTGAGACCGGGGAAGTAGAGGGGCTCTGGGGGGTAGCCAGTGGGGGCGAGCAGGGGCTTCCTCCCAGAGACCCCGAGTTCCAGCACCCCACCCAGCGGCGCAGGTTCTCACAGTCACATGGGGGTGTCCCCCACCCCCAGCTAGCAGGGCGGCAGCTGGGTCTGCAGCCCCCAAGCCTGTGCCTGCTGCGCACCCCTGGCCTCAGCGCACAGCGCTCCCTCGCTCAGCAGGACGCGGTTCCCCTCGCAGCCAGCCGGCGGATGGAGGCTTCCTCTCCCCCTGTCTGGCCGGCCCCTTGGGACAGGAGGACGCCCGAAGACGGACAGGCAAGGGCACCTCGGGTTGGGGGGCGTCCAGGTCAGCCCAGTGCGACCTGGGCAGGCCCCAGAGTCTGCTCAGCACGGGGGCGAGCTCACCACACCTACCTTGGACGGCGACTGCGAGGACAGAGATGACGAGGGCCACGGGATGGTGAGGACGAGTGATGGGCGAGTGAGCCGGGCAGAGCCTGGGCAGGTGCCCCGCCCATCCCGCCACCTGGGCCAGGCCCGGGCACCGCCCCCACTCTCTGCCCGCCCTCCTGGGGGGCTGGGCTGACCCTGGGGAGCTGGCTTCACCAGGCACACACTGCCAGCCTTTGGGGGGTGGGAGGTGCAGCTGGGAGCAGTGTAGGCTCAGCTCTGGCCCTGGGTGAGGTGTCCTCCCACTGGGCTGGGTGGGCTCACAGGCTGCCACATGGTGCAGAACCCAAGACCATCAGCCAATAGATCGCACCCCAGCCCCTGGTGCTCATGGGCTGGAGTCTCCAGGCTGGGATGCCGCCCCCCACCCCCACCCCAGCCTCCGCAGTGTCCACTGACAGGCCCAGGGCTGACCCACCATGGGCGTGAGCCTACTCTGACCAGGACACCTGGGCCTGTGTGGAGTTGCTTCCTCCCCTGCATTCCCAGGCCAGCGCTGGGCAGCTGTGGTGGGTGGCAGGGTCCAGTTCAGCAACCAGTCCCCTTGGAGGCCAGACCCCATGGCTCCCAGGGCAGCCTGTGCCAGGCCTTCGGCAGGTGCTCCCACTCGGGAGCGGGCCAGGCCTGGGGTGCTCCCCGCCCGCCTCGGGCCCTGGGCTCTCCCTGCTGTGATCGCAGAAAACAAGGTCAGCGGCGCCTGCCCAGCCCTCTCCCACACCAACGTGACAACGGAACAGGAGGCGCTTCTGGAACTGGGGCATGTTAGGAAAACTAGGGATTATTTCTTATTATGGATTTATGGGGGGTGGGGGGGCTTAGAGCCGAGGGTGCCAGCATCCTACTCAGGGCAGATGGCCAGCAGTTTTTACTTCACTTCCCCCACCCACCCCCACCTGTTCCTCTGGTGCCCTGTGACTGGGCAGGCACCCTGTTGCTCGGGGTGCCTGGGGCTCTCCTGTGGCTGGGGCCCTGCTCACAAGGGGTGGGTGCTCAGGTACGGTGTTGAGTCAGCCCCCAGAACTGGCTCAAGATTTAGACTGAAACCAGGCCAGCCAGTCCCTGCCCCCAGGCATGCCTTCCCCATGGAGGGTGCAGGCAGAATGGGGAACCCAGGACTGTGTTCTGGCCCCGAGAGGAGCCTTGGTGTGACCTGGCCTACTTCGTGCGATCTCTCCTCCATGGTTCGGATGCTCCACCGCGACCGCTGCACACGGGCCTTCGTGACAGCACTTGAAAACGCCTGGGTGTTGTCACCTCACCAGGACGGCAGGAGCTGTGCGGGGCGTGGGGTCCTGCGTTCCCTCTCTGCGTGCTGGTTCCTGGCTGTGAGCACTGGCCACAACTGCTGCCCTGTGGACCCTCAGGGTTCAGAAGCAGTCCCTGTGCTGACCCTGGTGACCCCGTGGGACAAAGGCCATGACTCTACACGGCAGTCAAGCTGATGTGTGCATGCTCATGTGAGCCTGTGAAGCTGCTGTCTTTGGTGAAAACTGGGGGACCGGTGCCTCCTATTTCAGCTTCTTGGGAGTGTGGACTTGTCAATCCCAGGTCCGCAGAGGGACTGGGTGGGTCTGGAATGAGCAGAGGCCTAGTGGTTTGCGGTGGGGGGAGGATGCTCCAGAAGCAGTGACAGCTGGTGCTCCAGCTCACGCCACCTTGCAGTCACCCAGAGCAGACCCAGGGAGACCAACCGCCTTTCTGAAATTAGCTCCCCTAACTGGGCTGCTGGTGAGAACCAACAGGGCTCCTCGCTGGCCTAGAAACGGCTGATGCAGGTCCCACGCCCGTAGGGCTCCTGACTGGAGTGGGGAGCCAGCTGGGCTCACGGGGATATGATGGGTGTGGGGGCAGATGCAGCGAGGCAGGGTCCCTTTGTGCTGGTTCTGGTGCTCAGGACAAGTCAGTGGTGTGTGGGGTGCTCTGATCCACGTTGAACAGGGTCCCCAAGGAGGACTTGGGGGGCAGGGGCAGGAAATGCCCCAACCCGATCGGACCTGCAGCCTGGTTTGGTCCTAGTGCCACTCAGACCTGTGGCCTTGCTGGGCAGGGGCCAGAGATGAGGCCAGCCTCTCACCTGGTCTGTTCTGAGTATGTAGAGCATGCTGGGGACCCAGAGCCACCTGGTGCTGTCAGCTCCCCACTGGGTCCTCCTGAAACCAGGCTCTCTTCCACGTGGTGCCCCAGCAATGAAACCTGCAGCTGGGGCAGATCTGCCCCATGTGCTGGTAGGATGAGGCCCAGTGAGAACACCTCCCCCGTGTCTGCAGCTTTGCTTCGGACCTTGGGAGATGGGGTGGGGTCAGACCCTACACACAACCCTCCCATGGCAACAGGCCTGGTCTCTGGTGAGAAAACTTAGGACAAGTAGTCCATGTTGTAGAACCTAGGCCTGGCAGGAGACGGTGGGGAGCCAGCCTGCCAGCACCCACCCCAGGGTAGGTGTGGGACCCTCTCGACTACAACAGGCTGACTCCCCTCCTGAGGCCTCAGGGGATGTGCCTCCTTGTCTCCCATCCCTGGGAGTTCCTATCTGAGGTGAACATGGGGATAGGAAGATAAAAAAGAAACTATTTCACCCAGTTAAACAGAGCTCACAAGAAACTAGGTAGTTCTTGGATAATCTTTGAGTGTTTGAAAATGACTTTCAAAAATAATTTAAGCTCTTAGACTCATGTTTGCAAAATACACAGTGAATGATTCCAGGGAATCACAGGTTGTAATCAGCATAAGCTGTGAGTCATAAAGTCTCAGGGAGGTGACTCTGGCTAAGCAGTGTGTTCTGACGGCTCTGCGGTCCACAGGTGACCCCCTCCTTCCCCGCCTGCTCCAGCCCTCCCATGACATTGGCTCTTGCCAGCATGCGGGTCAGAAAGACACACATGGTCTACACCTTGGTGCTCCTGAGGTTCAGGAAGAGGCCCAGGGCCTGCACCTGCCTAAGCACCAAACACTCCAGTGCCCACAGGCCATGGGGGGTCCCCTTCTGATGAGGCCAGTGCCGCTCAGGGGTCCTGTGTATTGCTGGCGAGCCTGCGCCCCCAAAGGGCCTTTCGCTATGAAGGTGGGTGAGTGGGACGAATGCACACGTCGGGCCACCAGTGCACTGTCACCCAGGCCTGGGCATGGCTCTAGGTTTTCCCTCTCGACCTGCAGCTGCACCCCCAGGTCTGTGCAGCACTGCAGAAAATTCTACCTGATCATGGGGCAGCTATGTGAGTGGAGCTGGAGGTGTGTGGAGGGCCCCACAAATCTGTCTCACAGCTGCCATAGCCATCCCCTCCCCTGCCCGGTGGCCAAGTGTGGTGGGCCTTGCGCCTTCAGCAGGTACGCTTCTGGTCCCAAACGATATGCCCACCATGTAGGGGTGGATGGAAGTGGCTCCTAGAAACAGTTTCAGTGCCCAGAGGTTTTCCACAAAAACAGAGGAGACACTTTAGCTGTCAGCTGGGGCTGCCTCCCACAGCAGGGATGATGCCCAGCAGTGTTCACCGCCCAGAGTAGGTCTGATGAACTGGCTGAGCAGGAAACTGAGGCCCCGGGGCTCCGGGCTTGCCCAGGTCTCACCCTCGTTTTTGTGTCCTTCATCTAGTGACTTCCTTCAAACAGCTGGAATCCCTGCCATCTGCTCATTTCATCAGAAGCTGCAGAAGCTCTGGTGACTGCAGAGTGCAAGTGACTGAATGGGGACCCTCGACTATCACGAAGATCTCTCGCCGGAAAGGACTCCCGTCCTGTGCCAGGGGGCGAGGACTCCCATGGGGACCGCGGACATCGTTCACCCCTCCCAGGTTCAGCGCAGGGCTCCCTCGCCTGGGCCACGTCTGCCGCTTCTGGAGCAGTCTATGCAGACTGCTCTGCAGAACTTGACACCAGAGTTACAAGGAATCTAGAATTCAACCTCCCAGGGAAAGATCTGTCATGTGAAACGGGGAAGGACCAAGCCAACGGGAGTCCACGCAAGGAGCAAACGCAGGAGTGCGTCCTGGACTGCAGAGCTCTCGGGGCGGCACCGGCGGGACGGCTCCGAGGTGTGCGCGGCTCGCTGCTCGGTTTCACAGGACGAATCTGCTCCGGGCTTGGCTTCCGGAGGACCCGGGCGGCGCCGAGCGGCGAGAGGAGCCCACGCACCGCGGGGCCCTGGCTGCTCGGCCGCTGGGACTGCAGGGCAGACTCGGGGGGCTTTCCCTCACGGCCAGGATTAGGACAGGGAACTCGCGACAGACGCCGCTATCAGAAGACGAGGTTTCCTAGGACAGAGGCTGACGGCGTTTAGCTAAAGAACTTAAGCGAAACAAGTTTCCGGCGCTCTTACTAGTGTTAACGTGCGGTGTTTATCGTGAAGACAGTACTGAGCGGCACCGCGAGGGAAGGCCCGGCAGCAGGCTCCGGGCATCTCCGCTGCTCCGTGATCCCCGCCGTCAACGGTCTTGCACAGCCCGCGGCGCTCAAAGCCCACTGCAGCCTCGGGAGATCACTTCCGGGTCTAAGCGTGGAGGGGGCGGGGCGCGCAGGGGACCTGCCCCCCGGGCGAGGGGCGGGGCTTCTGCAGGGCGCTGTTGTGCGTGACGCAGCCATCTTGGAGCTGGGCGGTGGCGGCGTCCTCTGTGGAGGCGTGGCCGGAACGGAGGTGGCCGTTGTCACCTGTCAAGCTCAGGTGTTCCCTTGGCCTGGCTTCTCAGGCTCCTGTTAAGTTATGGCAGGTGACCTTTGAGGCGGCCGGGCATCCCCCCTCCCCCCACGGCGGCACTGGTGAGCGAGACCGTCCGCCCGAATCTGTGAAAAAAGGGGAAATGTTGAAGACTGACGACAGAGCCATCAGGGTGCCTCTGCCCAACCCATAGCCTCCCTCTCAGATCCCCCTCCTCAGGTTCCCCCCCCCCTCAGGTCTCCCCTCAGGTCCCCCCCTCAGGTTCCCCTCTCAGGTCTCCCTCTCAGGTTCCCCCCTCAGGTCTCCCTCTCAGGTCTCCCTCTCAGATCCACCCCCTCAGATCCACCCCCCGTCAGGTCCCCCTCAGTCCCCCCGTCAGGTCTCCCCCTCAGGTCCCCCCTTCAGGTCTCCCCCTCAGGTCCCCCACCTCAGGTCTCCCTCCTCAGGTCCCCCCGCCTCAGGTCCCCCCGCCTCAGGTCCCCCTGCCTCAGGTCCCCCCCTCAGGTATCCCTCTCAGGTCCTCCCCCTCAGGTGCCCCCTTCAGGTCCCCCCCTCAGGTCTCCCTCTCAGGGCCTCCCCCTCAGATCCTCCCCCTCAGGTCCCCTGCTCAGGTACCCCCCCCTCAGGTCCCTCCCTCAGGTCTCCCCTTCAGACCCCCTGCTCAGGTCCCCCCTCAGGTCTCCCCCACAGGTCCCCCTACTCAGGTCCCCACCCCTCAGGTCTCCTCACTCAGGTCTCCCCCTTATGTCCCCCCTTCAGGTCTCCCTCTCAGGTTCCCCCCCGAGGTCCCCCCTCAGGTCCCTGCCCTCAGATCCCCCCCTCAGGTCCCTGCCCTCAGATCCCCCCCTCAGGTCCCTGCCCTCAGATCCCCCCTCAGGTCCCCCCCAGGTCCCCTCTCAGATCCCCCCCTCAGGTCTCCCTCTCAGGTCCTCCCCCTCAGGTCCCCCCTCAGGTCCCTCCTCAGATCCCCCCCTCAGGTCTCCCCTCAGGTCCCCCCTAGGTCCCCCATCAGGTCCCCCCCAGGTCCCCCTCAGATCCCCCCTCAGGTCTCCCTCTCATGTCCTCCCCCTCAGATCTCCCCTTCAGGTCCCCCCCTCAGGTCCCCCCTCAGGTCTCCCCTTCAGGTCCCCCCACTCAGGTCCCCTCCATTAGGTCTCCCTCTCAGGTCCTCCCTCTCAGGTCCCCATCCCTCAGGTCTCCTCACTCAGGTCTCCCTCTCAGGTCCTCCCCTCAGGTCCCCCCGTCAGGTCTCCCCTTCAGGTCCCCCCCCTCAGGTCTCCCCTTCAGGTCCCCCTGCCTCAGGTCCCCCCTCAGGTCTCCCTCTCAGGTCCCCATCCCTCAGGTCTCCTCACTCAGGTCTCCCTCTCAGGTCCTCCCCTCAGGTCCCCCCCTCAGGTCTCCCCTTCAGGTCCCCCCCCTCAGGTCTCCCTCTCATGTCCTCCCCCTCAGATCCTCCCCCCTCAGGTCCCCCCTTCAGGTCTCCCCTTCAGGTCCCCCCTTCAGGTCCCCCCTCTCAGGTCTCCCTCTCAGGTCCTCCCCTCAGGTCCTCCCCTCAGGTTTCCCTCTCAGGTCCCCCCCTTAGGTCTCCCCCATCAGGTCTCCCTCTCACGTCCCCCCTCTCAGGTCTCCCCCTCAAGGGCTGTTCTGGGGGTGGGGGTCCACCACCGCCCTATCTTGGTGGGGCCTTGAGACCCCCTCTCCTTGTTTCTTTACAGCCTCTCCCTCCTCGAGCCCCCTGGCCTGGTCCTGGGCAGGGCCTGGGTTGCAGATGGTCAAGTTCCACTTTTGTCCATTTTAATGGTCAAATGCACCAATGGCAGCACACGGCAAGAGGTGCTCCCTGTGGTATCTGGAGGTCCTGAGCGGTTCTTGGGCTGAGGTCTGTGGAGCTAGGTCTTTGGAGCTGGATCTCAGAGGAAGAGCCCAGAAGCCCTGCCAAGACAGTTTCATGTTGCATTTCACCCAAATCCCAAAAAGGCAGCTCCTAAAATCCCATTACTGTGTGGTGGTGTCAGGCCATTCCATCTTCAGCTGGCTGGCTCATCCATGTCCCCTGCCTGGCCTTTGCCACTAGGTGGAGCCACAGGCCTACCCAATTGCTTCCTCACGTTGCAAACGCCAGACCTGCCTTTCAAATTTAGCGTCAGGACTCTTCAACTCTCCTAAATTTTTCAAGTTTCTGTTACATGGTCACATCTAGGGGTATTTAGGAACAAAAATAGAGCAGCTGTTACACTTAGGACTTTTACTTAAAACCAGTGATGATAAATCCAGTGCATGTAAACATCACAGTTTAAAGAAAAACAGCTTTATTTTCCCATCATTGGTGCAGATCCCTTAGAAGAGCTAGGTTATAACTACGTGGCCAACTCAAGTTCTTTCTGTTGTTCTGTCCACATTTATTTGCTGCTTTTTGATTCTTTTTGTTGAAAGATAAGGAAGGTCAAACATAAAATATTTAAAATATTTAATGTAATTTTATGGGGATAAATGAGCTTGCAGAAACCTGGTTTGTAATCAAGGTTACTCTGCCTGGTCAGTCTTGCTGAGGCTCAGATATTCAGGATTCTCAGAGGACAGTGTCTGTGTTAGAGACTGTGGGTGATTGCGAGGGTCCCAGTCCTTTCAACTTTCGGGGTCTGAGGAGAGACTGGGTTGCTGTGATTACGGGGGCATCTTGCTACTTACAAAAAGGTAATTAATAGACTGTAACTTTTTTTAGAGCACTTTTAGGCTTACAGAAAAACGAAGTAGAAAGGATGGTGTCCCTGTGTGCCCCCTGCCCTTCGCATCCCTTGTTGCTAGCCTCTGCTTGTCACAGTTATGAACCAACGCCAGCGCAGTGTTAGGTAGCATCCTCTTCCTGCAGCAGGTCCCCTGTCATGTGTGGTCCTTGCATCTCCTGGGCTCCTCTGGAATAGGGTCTCTGACTTAGTTTTGACTGCCTTGGCCATTCTGAGGTGTGCTGGTCAGGGATTTTGCAGGATGCCCGTCGACTGGGGTTTGTTGGATGTTTTTCTCTTAGTTGGGCAAAGATGGTGACTGCTGCTCGGATCATGACCTTTCTGTATATCCTGCTTCCTTCTCCTGAGATTAAGAGGGCCTGGAGGCACAGAACAGGGTCCTTCCTGTCTTCCAAGGGAGAAGGAGGGAGAAAGGGGTGAATGCTTGAGGGGAGGGCAACGGGGGCCAGGAGAGCACGCGTTGTCGGAGAGGCAGCAACAACAAAGCAGGGCTGAGGGAGCTGGCCTGACACCCTTGAGCACCTAGTGGAGCACCTGGTGAGGAGCCCTGCAGCCCCTCCCGCCTGAGGCCTCATTTCAGGGAGAGCCAAGACTCTGCTTGGTGAGGGGCTCCAAGGGGCTTGGTGAGCCCACAGTGGTTGGGCTCTGTCTGGGGAGCACATGTTCTCCCAACTTGGTTCCCTGGATCCAGTGGGCATACAGCCTGGCTCTCTCCCTGCCGGGCTTGGCCTCAGGTGACCTAGTAGGATTGTGAGTTCAGGCTGCCGTCTCTTCAGAACACTCCCTTTAGCTTTTCTGGGAGTTCTCACTCTGGCCTCAGGGCCTTGGGCTACTGCTTTCACCTGCTTTGCCCTTTAGGGTCCACGTGTGGATTTGTGTTAGTTGTGGGTGACCAGCTCCTGCTGAGGGGCTGGAGGCTCCATGGGGAGCAGGCAGGAGAGGGTGAGAGGGAGCATGGGTGTGCGCACAGCGAGGCAGTGACTGCAGGGCAGACACTCTGGCCTGAGTGGGTTGGGCTGGATTGGGAGGTGGGGGCGCCCCTGAAGGTCATCCCTGTCGCCTCCCCAGTGCTTGGGGTGGGAGTGGCTTGGAATCACATGGCCTTCTGGTCCTTACCCCTCACTGTGCTGGTGACCACTGGTTTGTGGAAAAGCCTATTTCCTAGAAAAAGTGCCTCTGGTTCTTCACTGACACATCCTTACTGAATAAGGATGCTGAGTGAGGATCAAGGCTCCTATCTTTTCATAAGTGTTTTTAGTGAGTCTCTGTTTCCCATTGTCCCTCAGACACAGCTGATGGGCAGTCTTCCCATTTGTAGGACCCGCTTAGGCAGCCCCCTGCCCTGGACATCAGGATGTGGTCGAAGAGGTTCTTGCTTCCTTTGACAGACAGTCTCTTGACTGACCACTTTTTTTCAGTTGGCTCACAGCTTCTTCCAGACCCTCCACCTGTGTGCACCCCCTTGCCCCATGGCCTCCCCATCTGAGGAATCTGATAGCATTTAAAGCAGAAACACAACCAGGCCTACCCCCAGAAATTGAACTTTTTGTCATTTATCTTCAGAAAAGCACACCAAATGTTGAGTGTGGGTCACCTGGATTGCTTCAGCTGTGGGTGAACAGCCAGAAGTTCCCATTTTAATATCCATACGCCTCCTTTCTCCCTTCCTAATGGGGGTCAGAGGTGCTTTGATTGTGCATGACAGAGACCACCCCATTTCACTGCTTGAGAGCTCAGAGCTCTGTGTGTCAGAAACAGAGGGAGGGCGGCTTCCCTCCTGGTCCAGTGGTTAAAAATCTGCCTTGCACGCAGAGGACGCCTCGGGAATATCCCACATGCCACAGGGCAACTAAAACTGTAGGCCGCAGCTATGGAGCCCACGCTCTAGGGCCGGAGCTCTGCAACAAGAGAAGCCACTGCGATGAGAAGCCTGTGCAGCACAACTGGAGAGTAGCCCCTGCCCGCTGCAACTAGAGAAAGCCTGTGCAGAGTGATGAAGACCCAGTACAACCAAAAAAAGGAAAAAAGAAACAGTTAAAGGAAAGCGGGATGGCCCTCTGCTGACTTTCTCCCATGAGCCTGGGAGTTGGACTGACGTTTGGTCTAACTGACGCTTCGGGAATGGGTCTTATTTTGGAGCCAGACTGCTGGGATGGACACTCTGCTGTTGTCCCCTCCCATTTTGTGTGGCTTTAGCTTTTCTGTGCCATGGTTTCTTCCCTTGTGAACTGAGGTTAACCCTACAGGATGTGAAGATTAGATAAATTGGTACATGAAAAGGGCTAGTGGTCAGTGCTTTGTAAATGTGAGCCCAAGGTGATTTTGATGGTGGTGATTTTGATTATGATAATGGTAGTGATGATGGTGGGGATGATGGTGGTGATGGTGATGGTAGTTTTGGTGAGGATGGTGATGGTGGTGATGGTGGTATTTGTGATGATGGTCATGGTGATGATGGTGGTGATTTTGTTAATGGACCTCACAGCTTTGACTGGGTCTACTGCTAACTGCTGGGACCCAGCTCGAGGATGCCAGACCCCCATCCCATAGAACCAGTTCTAGCTCCACTCTTTCCAACCACTAGACGTTGACTGTGGAGACATGTGGGACTTTGACTGTGAAAACATGTGGGACATTCTGTTTCATCTCCTTAGAGTAATTTTTCTCATATTGGGAAAGAATCACATATATAGGAATACAGTGGGTCCCATGTAAAAACAAACAAGATTTGTATAAACTCAAATGTCAAAACATAATTCAGAGAATTATGAAAGGACTCACTGCTTGGTCTTTTTTTGGTCTTTTTTGGTGCCCCAGTACATACTGAATTGACAAAATATTTGGGTCATAGACATTTCCAAGCACAGGTCTTATGTAGGAACTTAAGAATGCTTATGTCTATATTTTTTTGGAAAAGGAGGGGAATTTATTCATTTTATTCCCAGTGGAAAAAACTCTGATACATCAGGACAGAATTCTTTGCTATTGTTGCAAAACTTTTATCAGGTGCTCTGAATACAACCATGGTTTCACTGGAAGAGTAAACCCTGGAGAGCTGGGGTGCTGGAGGTGAGTGGGGGCAGGGGTGGTACATGTGAGCCACTCAGCAGCATCGGTGTAGCCAGGGTTCCAGGAAGCAGCCTGCTGAAGGGTTTCTGTCAGAGGGTGTTCTTGTGACCTCAACTTGAGCATCGTGGACCAGGGGCCACTGGCCCGGCCTGGAGGGGAGGCTTTGGTGTGTCTGGCCACCCCCTTCCTTGGCTCTGTTGGTGGCTTCCTGGAGTGAGGACCCAACACCGTTTGTCTCCTCTGTTCCCCAGTGGGCTCCCAGGTTGCCGGGTAGGGGGGCCACACTCCCCTCTTGACTCCTTCATTCGGTGTATGTTCTAATCAGCCTCATGTGGGAGATCAAGCAGCGCTTAAAGGATCTGCTGTACCTGGCTTTGGAGGGAAAAGCAGGTGGCCCACACAGCAGCGACTCTTGCTGACCCAGGGGACCTGGTTGGTGCTGGGTGACAGGGCGAACATGTGTGGCTATGGGTCATGAAGGGGATCAGGATGTGCCATGCCAAAAATATAGCACCTGGGGCACTTTCCTGGTGGTCCAGTGGTTAAGACTCTGCACTCCCAATGCAGGGCGCTGGGGTTCGATCCCTGTTCAGGGAACTAGATCCTACATGGCAGCTAAAGATCCTACATGCAGCAACTAGCACCCAGTGAAGCCAGATAATTTTTAAAATTTCAAATAAAGATTTTATAAAACTTAAAAAAATTAAAATAACATTAACAAAACAAAACAGTACAAAATATAGCGCCTTGATGTGAAGTTTATTTTGAGCTGAAGGCATGCAAGAATCAACAAATGCAGAAAGAGGGCCTTTTGGAGCATTCCTCCTCTGACTAAGAGCAGCTTCTGGGAAGTCAGGCAGTGGTAAATTCCTTCTGTGGGGGGTCTGCTGCCGGGAGACACTGGGAATAAGTTCTATCCCAAGTCCCTTCTAGGGGGACATTATCACATACTTTCTTACGTTTCGATTATTCTCTTAAAACCCATTTGTCTTTCCTAAAGAGATTTGCTTTTCCTGTAAGAAGGCTTTTCTCCCGGCTCCCTTTCCCCTATTAAGTTAGGTATATAAGCATCTAATTGAAACCATTTATAGAGCCAGCTACTCTTCGGGGCTCCCATGTGCATACAAATGAACTTGTTCTTCTGTTCATCTGTTGTCAGTTCAGTCCACACACCTTGGTTACTACCCTACAGCCTCCTTCACCATAGAGGCTCCCTGATTTGGCCAGACCTGGGAGTGGGGTGAGGCGATGGGGTTAGAGGGGCCCGGAGCCGGGACTGAGGAGCCCCGCGCCCTCCCTCTGCCCCCGCTCCGCTCCCCTTGTGTGTGATATGCACAGAAACTCACCAGTGAGTGGGAAGGTCAGACAGGTGATGGCTTTTCATCAGAAACAAAAACACTGTCAGGTGGGAAGGTGAGTGAGAGGAGAGGTCCAAGGGAAGGCAGATGAGGGGTTACAGGGAAGGGAGGGGTGCTCTTTCTACAGGGCGGGTGATTTTTTGTGGTCTGGGGGACTTCACGTATCAGAAAATTGAAAAAAAAGTTTTTCCCTCTAATTTTGGTTTGAAGTGGGTTCACAATGTCTCACGTAAGAAAAGGCAGTTTACCGTGTCCCAGCCCCACACCTCGAACCTGTCTCCCTGGGCTCAGAGAGAACCGCCTGGGCCACGGGGAGCCAAGGGGCTTCAGGCAGCTCCAGTGACTCCTCCCTTCAGGAGGGGCAGGCAGCCACCCTTGTGCAGGACGCCTGCACCTCCTCTTGGAGGCCACATCCTAACCAGGCGCAGATGCATTGGGTCGAGGTTTGCTGAGATGACTTAGAATGTTTCTTTTCTTTTAAATTTGGTAATTATTTTTGACTGTTCTGGATCTTTGTTCTGCATGTGGGCTTTCTCTAGTTGTGAAGAGCGGGGGCTTCCTGTTGCGGTGGCTTTTCTTGTAGGGGAGCACAAGCTCAGTAGCTGTGGCTTGCGGGCTCTATAGCTTGGCCTCATAATTGTAGTGCATGGGCTTAGTTGCCCTTTGGCAGGTGGGATCTTCCAGGACCAGGGCTCAAACCTACATCCTCTACGTCAGCAGGTGGATTCTAACCCCTGGACCACCAGGGGAGTCTCGGCTTAGAATGTTTATCGTTGAAAACCTTCTGTTCAGGTTGCAAGTGTGAGAGGTCATGCCCGTGTTTTCACGTAGGTACAGGATAACATAGTTTCTGAATTTCGGGAAGCTCCTTTAAATCAAGCTGGTTTTCCAGGGTGAGACACTATAGAATGAAAGAGGGTTAAGATGAGAAGGGCTTTAGCACAACTCTCTAGCATTGCGTGTGCTTGGGGCACATCTGTTGAGAATTATGTGGGCCCTGCTTTTGTGGAAACGAATCTGAATTGCCTATTTATCAAAGGAGGAAAATTAAGGGGATACTGAGCCTGTGGCACAGAGAATGGACGTGGTGGTGCAGTTTTGAAGTGGCAGAAGAATATTTGTCACTAATAAATATTTGTCACTAGTGTAACAAAAAGCTTAGTGGTGGCATCTGGTATCGCTATGTGTTTTCTGGCTTTTTTTTGATGAATTTTGGTTCTTCATGCCCTCTCTGGGATTGAAGGTGGCAGTGGGCTTGGGTTTCAGTGATGTGGAAGCCCTGATTGCTGTCTTGTGTTATGTGGCTTGAGGTGTTAACCTGGCCTTTGGGTCATTCCTTCTGCTCTGGGATAACTGGGATCCATCTCTTCCCAGGAGAAAACAAAATATTAAATATATTGGATGATGATGTCCTTTGATCAGAGATCCTTAAGAAGGGAACACCCAGGAAGGAGATCATTAAAAGGCTGAGATCATTCCCTCTGTTTCCAAACACTGACCAAAGGCCACAGCCTGTGCACTGGAGGGCCCTGCGAGCCTCACGGAGTAGTAGGACCCCACATGCCCCGGACTCCTACATGCAGGGTTACAGAAAGATGAGTGGAAACGGGAGAAAGACAGACAACCCAGTTCAAAAATGCACCGATGGGGGCTTCCCTGGTGGTCCAGTGGTTGGAGCTCTGTACTCCCAATGTGAAGGGCATGGGCTCAGTCCCTAGTGAGGGATCACATTGTGGCCTAAGTAAAGTTTTTTTTTTTTTTTTTTTTCTGGGGCAGGGCATGCCTTGTGGCATGTGGGATCTTAGTTCCCAACCAGGTATTGAACTCGCATCCTTCTGCATTGGAAGGGCAGATTCACAGATACTTCCCCAGAGAAGATAAGTGGATGGCCAACAAGGACATGAACAAATGCTTGACAGAATGCAAATCTGAGCCACCATGAGATACCACTCACCCCCTCTCTGGTGGTTATAATAAAATAAAAATGCAAAAAAGTGCTGGCAAGGATGTGGAGAAATTGGGACCCTTGTGCATGGCTGATGGGGATGTAAAATGGTGTAGCAGCTGTGGGAAACAGTCGGAGTTTCCACGGAAGGTTAAGCACAGTCACCAGGTGACCCAGCAACTCCACTCCTGGGTACATACCCAAGAGAATTGAAAATGGGCACCTGAACAGATATCTGCCTGCCCACGGTTTTTGCAGCAGTCACAGCAGCTGTGAGGTAGAAAGAGCCTGGGTCCATTGATGGATGGTGGATAATTGGAGTGAAGTTGTCCATACAAGGGGCGTCATCCAGCTGTGAAAAGGAGTGAAGCGCCCACACACTACATTGTGGATGGACTTCAAAACCACTGTTCTCAGTGAATGAGAACAGACAGAAAGGGCCACATACCTGGCATGTGTTCACTTGTGTGAAACATCCAAAACAGGCAAACTGAGGGACAGAAAACAGATTAGGACTTCCCTGGTGGTACAGTGGATAGGAATCTGCCAGCTAGTACAGGGGACACAGGTTTGATCTCTGATCTGGGAAGATCCCACATGTCTCAGGGTGACTGAGCATGCATGCCACAACTGCTAAACCCGCTCGCCACCACTAGAGAAAGCCATGCGCAGCAACGAAGACACAGCACAATCACAAGTAAATAAGTAAATAAAACTACAAAAGAAATCAGATTGGGGCTGGGGTGGGGTGGGGAGTGAGTGCTAATGGGTACAGACTTTCCTTTGGGGTGATGGAAATGTCTGGAACTAGCCAGGTGTGATATTTGCATGAGGGAGACTAGTGGGACTCCTTCCCCGTCTGTCTGAGTGAGGACGGCGTGTGGGGGATGTTGTCAGAGAGCAAGTGTGTTGTGCTGAAAGGCTTCGTCTCCATCAGCCCTCCCCACAGGGTGTCCCTGAGTGGAAAGCAGTAAACTGGGCTCCCTAGCTGGAGGAGGAGGTTTCCCTTGGTGGCAGCGAGGGGCACGGAGGTCTAGGAGCCGTGCTACAGCCTCATGGCCTCCCACGTGGCCAGTTCTCTCGGCAGAGTCAGCTGCGGCAAGTTTTGTGTGGCGGTTAGACATCTTCCCGGCAGAATCCCTGGAGAATTCTAAATTTCAGTTGCACTCTCTAAATTTTCATTAAGAGCTTTCACCCAGAGAAAATGATGGATTAGATTTTATCATTGGAAAGAAGCCAGATAAAATTAGCTGCCTTTTAGTCCCCACGGCACCCGCCTCACTCCCTGCTTTTCTTTAAAGTATCTACTCTTCTCTCTTGGTTCCCAGGAAACAGGTGCCTGCGGATGTTTATTCGTTGAAAATACTGATGTTCGAGGCTCCCTTTGAGCCTCTCTGCTTTTGTTCCTTCAGTGATTTTGCTTTTACTCCAATCTCAAGTCTGAGACAGCTCTGGGCCTTGGGCTCTGCATTGGAGAGTATGTGGTTTCTTTCTTCTCCTCAGTAAAGCTTGCTTGTTGTTAGAATTTTATAGCTGTAAGCTGTAGAATATTTTTGCTGCACGAAAGTCCTTGTCTGTCTTTTCTTTTCTCTCCCAAATTCTCCTTCTTGGCAAAGTTAACCTGTGTCTCATCCATCAAAGTGCAGTTAGGAGTTTGCCTCCCAACAGCCACTTTTAGCAAAGCTAGCTTCTGAGAGGTGACTGTCTTTTGTTACCATGTGTGGATGGTGAATTGTGAAAACAGCTGTTATTTCTTCCCACATCAGTACAAGGAAGTCAGATTATTCTGCACAAAAACTCAGGCTGAGATCAGTCTGGAGGAGCTGAAACCATCGGGGAAGCCGGGGGCGAGGACATTGGAGTTACTCATGCGGGTGTGGGTTCCTTTAACTTCCACGTGCTTTTGGCGTTAGCACATGCGCTAAAACGGGACGATACAAAGATTAGCATGGCCCCTGCCCAGGGATGGGGATTCCTAGGTGGCTCAGTGGCAAAGAATCCGTCTGCCAATACAAGAGACGCAGGAGACAGAGGTTTGATCCCTGGATTGGGAAGACCACTGGAGAAGGAAATGGCAGCCCGCTCCAGTATTCTGGCCGGGAAAATTCTGTAGACAGTGGAGCCTGGCGGGCTACATTCTGTGGGGTCACAAAGAGTCAGACACAACTGAGCACATAGTGTGTTTGTGTGTGTGTCTGTGTGTGCACATGCTCAAGGATAACATGCAAATAAATGCATGAAGCATCTGTATCTTTTCATAAGTCAGTTTTTCCAGAAGAGTGATTTTTCAGATGTCTGCCCCCATTTCTAGGAGACTCTGTCAGGACTTTGAGACAATATGGCTTGAAAGAAAAGTCACATTAAATTTTATGTTATGGTTTGCATTTGGAAAATTTTCTAAGAATAAAACTTCTTTTTATGTCACACTATTAACTCTGGATCAGAAAGTATGACAGAGTCTTCCTGGCTATTAAGGCTGTGTGGAGTATATATTCTAAGAGGGTGACCTTCAGGACAGGGAGAGACAGGTACGGATGGGGCTTTCTCTGATGAGCACCGGGACACTTTAGAGTTGCGGTGACTCCCTTTCCCCGTGTTCCTGCAGTTTTGTTACTTGCCACTAGATGCATGTGAGTGCCCCTCATGACTGCAGTCGTTTGGCTGATGGTGAATCTATTCCTGGCAGTCAGTAGATAGGTATAAATTCCACGTAGAGTTCAGCAGAAACGTTGAGCAGGTTTCAGGTGCCTTGCCCCACGTGTCCCAGCATCTTACATTAATTGTCTGGGAAAAGGAGATTTTTGTGCTGTGTTGAGATGCAGGCGGATCCCAGTGTGTGTTCCCTGGAGCCTGGGAGGAACCTGGAGTTGGGCGCTGAGGTGAGAAGGACTCGTTCATACACGAAGGGCTTTCCCGGTGAAAACCTTTGATCCTCCTTCTGTGGTGCCAGTCCCGGCAGACTCTCAATACCCACCAAAGCATTCCTTCTGCCTCCCGCCCCTAAATTTAAATGTCATCCCAAAGGTGTTCTCCTGGCAGCTGAAAGGAAGGTTTCACAGACAATTTTATTGGTTTCTCGACTCTGTTTCACGATGATGCCGAAACCCCTAGGAACGTTTAAGAGACCGTGGTTTCAGGGCTCAATAAATCACTAAAACTGGGGGCCTAAGACAACACTGGTTCTCTCGCAGGCTGGAGCTGGAATCAGAGATGTCAGTGTCTCGGGGCCATGCCCTCTCTGGAGGCTGACGGGGCAGCAGATATCCTTCCAGGCTTGCCCAGCTCCTGGGGCACCAGGTGTCCCTGACCCGAGGCCATGTCACTCCAGCCTCTGCCCCCATCTTCAAGTGGTTTCTCCTCTATTGGCATGCCAGTCATTGGCTTTGGAGCCACCTTGATCCGGGGTGATCTCATCTTAAAGCTTCTTTACTTCATTCCATCTGCGAGGACCCCGTTGCCACGTAGTGTCATAATCTGATGTTCAGGTTGTGTTGGTTGTGTTTTACAGTTTTATGGATCTGTGACGTTTTGGCATCTTAAGGAACTTAGCTTCTAGACCCCACCCCACCTCCTTATCCACCCCACACACTATGCCAACATTCCCCCTGCCCTTGGTCACCCAGGACCAGGGATCAGACAACTGGGGACAGCCCCAGAGCCCCTGGCCCCCGGGACTGAGAAAGGCTCTTCTAGGCCTCCCCCCACTCCTGTTTCCACTCTTGTGCTTCCCCGTGGCCCTGCACCTGTGGCTCCATCTCTGGGGTCCGTGAGTTTGATAAACTTGGCTTTCCCCAGATGTTCTTCTGTGGCCACACCTGACCGACTGTCTCATGAGAGAGCACACAACAGCCTGGGCATGAATCATAATGAATGTGGGTATTTGGGGACACTCTTCAGCCCCCCGAGTACACTGCACACGTGTACATCGGTGTTGGATCAGCAGGTCTGGCCACTGTCCCCCTCCCTTGATGTACCCTGGGACTTGGGGGCTGGTCACCTGCAGGGCTGACCCTGTCCCAAGGCTGAGGCCCCAGGAACCTCCATCTGGGCTCTGAGGTGCTGCTGACTCAGTGCATTTCAGATAAGCAGGAAGTTCCTGAGAGGAAAACCACAAGCTTTATTTTTATTTAATTCCAGCTATTCTGTGGTTTTTGGAGATGGCCTTTAAAGATTTGTGTTTGATTTTTATCTCAAAGAGAATGCAGAAGAGCCCATGGGTTGGGGTCCAGAGAAAATACACACAGAGATGAGAAGCAGCGAGTTTGCACCAGGCAGCTGTGGGCAGGATGGGCCTGGGGGACCACCCCCCGGAGGCAGAGCAGTGGCTAGGCTGGTGCTGCGGCCGGAGGCCCTGCCTGGCTGCGCAGGTCAGTCCCACGGGCCGGCGGGCTCAGCGGGCTGTTGGGTTTTAAGGGAGGTCTCTTTCATTGTCACTGGCCCAGAAAGCACACCAGGCTTTCCCCCTGTCTGGCCATTGTGAGGGTGACTGTGCCTCAGGGGTCCTGTTCAATGTAGTGGGGGACCAACTGGAGGATGGAGACTTCCCAGAAAACACGGTGGGGGCGTCCCTTTGGGGCAGGTCAGAGGGCGGGGAGAGAGGGAGGGCCTTCGCCCCAGGCCGGCCCAGCGCCACTGCTCTGGCTGCAGCCCTGGCAGGGAGCAGCTTGCTGGATAGCAGGCCACCCAAACCACCCTGAGAGCAGTGCGCTCGCCTGGGGCTCCGAGTCCCTGAGGCCTTCCCACCACAGCCGCCCTCCCCCACTCTGGATCCTGGGAGAGTCTCTGTGTCAAGGGAGGGTCACCAAGTTCTTAGGGAAAAATCGAAGCAAATTCACCATAAAAGCTCATCTGTGCTTTAGGGAATTTGGGCGGGGAGATGCTTTGACAGGTTGGTGCACCCCAAGCCCACCGCAGTGGACCCCGTGCTGGCTGGGGAGGCGTGTGGGCCTGCAGGCCAGTGTGCAAACGCGTTCATCTCCTCTGGATTTGGTGACCTTCAGCTTTTGAAGGATGGGGCCCGAGTCTTGTGGGGACCCAAACCTGGGCCTGCCTGGTGTTGCCTCAGGACAGGGGCTCACGTGCGCGCCTCTGTGGAGGGTCGTTGCCTGGCACTGCCTGTCAGGAGGCTGTGGCTTCCACGTGGCTTGTTTCTGGCTGTGTGGACTCCAAAGGTCTTGCTCCTCGTTGGAGTCTCCGTTTGTTCGTTCATTCAGTGTCCTATTTCCTGCTCCTGCCCCGGCGTCTGGGCCTTGGCCAGTGGGAGCCCCCCTTCCTTTCTGGGTGACAGGTGTCCGAGCTCTGCTTTCCCCGTCCCGCTCTGCGGAGCCTGGGGCCCTCCAGTGGGAGGTGGACTCTGGAGGAGCTCAGGGACATGGGAAGGGGCGCACACGCGTTTGTCCATGCACCTCTGTAGCCACTTGGACTAAAACTGAGTTCATGCCCGGGTGCCTCTGATTGCCCCCAGTTCCACAGCCTTGCTCTGGTTGCTGCCCCTGTGTGGGATGCATGTCCTCAATACGGAATCCCGGTCCCGCCACTCAGAGCACTTGTCTGTTCCTCCGCTCTGTGGCATCTGTCCCTCGTGAGGACCTGCCTTGTTGCCTCGCCTGGAGAGGACAGAGCTGGTCTGGAATAAGTGAATACAGAGGCAGGAAGGACCCGCACAGTGAGGGTGTACCCCTGCCCCCACCATGGGGACTTTGGCTCTGCCGCCATCTGCTGTGGATAGAGTCACGTCACCTGCTGAAGAAGGAATTCATAGGGCCAGGACTCCATCTTGTTCATGCTGATCATGCTCGGCCACCTTTCTAATGGACTCTGAGCTCTGTGTTTAGTGCCTATGAAAACAGCAACAGAAGGATAAGACCCCCTCCGGGCAGGGGAACCTGGAAGATCGTATCTAGGTTACTCATCGCCTAAGAGAAAACATACACTAATCACCCCTTCCTCCAGACAGGCCATAAATTTTTCTGTATCTATCAGAGCGTAACCTCGGGTTTATTGATTATTGGCTAATTGTTTGACTGAGCGCATGAGCACATAGCGTGTGAATGACGGGGTTATTGGGATTGTATTCTCCTTGGTTTATGTGAGTCTCAAGGAATTTGGAGTGGTGGGTTCAGACATGTATACTTGGGGTATAAAAGATTTTCACAAATGCTGGTCGGGGTTCCTGGCTAAGAGGAGGCTCTGCCTTGGGCCCGCCGGTGTAATAAACTGCGCTCCACTATCTGCATTGTCCTGAGTGAGTTTGTTTCCCGGAACCTGTGGCTACAACACTGCCTCAGTTTCCTTCTCTTGAGAATTGGGGTAACAGTGATGCCTGGCTTATTGGAAGAAGGTCATTTCTGTGACGATGGACGCAGGCCTGGTGAGCCCTTGAAGCTGGGGTGTGTGCTTGTGCACGTGTGTGTGCATGTGTCCCTCTGTGGTGTGTCTGTGTGTGTGCACGTCGGCATGGCTCGGGCAGTAGTGTGCAGGAGCAGGGCCAGGCGCGGCAGCTGGGCGGCTGTTCCTGCACTTGCGCCTGAGGTGGGGCCCGGCCTGGCTCCTCGGGCCAGTGGCTGCCCTGCCGACCCCCGGCCTCTCTCAGCGGACGCAGCTCTGCTCAGGAGCGCTGGCCACCTGGGGTGGCTCTGCAGGTGGACACTGTGGTCACTGGGCTTTCTGCTGGGCGCTTTGTCACTGTCCCCTGGGCTCTCTGGTCTGGACCGCAGCGCCTCCGGCGGCACGGAGCGCACTGACCCCGTCCATCCGTCTGTGTCAGTCTGCCGAGCTGCACTTCCTGTCTGCCGCCGCCTGTCCCTGCTTACCCCTCCTAACTGCTCCAGGCCCTGCTGGGCCCATTTCTTGGTTTCCTTTTGGGGGCCCCCTGCGCATCCCGATTAGCATTTGAAAGAGCCTACATTTGCACTTAACAAGCCTGAGGTGGTTTCTGGCCGCAGGGCAGCTGAGTCTGCATCCTGTGACGGGGCAGACTCGGGAGGGGCGGTCTCAGCCCCTGGGCTCCCTGTCTGGCTGATGGGTTCCTTGGATGTTTGCACCTTGGACTCAAGCCTGTTTGCTTTCAGGGTCTGTTCCTTTCCCAGGGCTGCCTAAAGTCTCCACAGGCTTCGGGGCTCGCGTCCCTTCCCAGTCTGGAGGTCAGAGGTCAGATCAGGCCACTCTCTGTGGCTCCGGGGAGGCTCTTGCTGCCTCGTCCACCTTCTAGGGCTGTCCACGGCCCTTGGTGTTGGTCTCGTCTTCACACTGCCCTGGCTGTCTCTCCTCCTCCAGTTGCAAGAAGGGGGACCCCTTGCACAGCCTGAGAGTGGGCGCTTGTCTAACCTTTGGTGAATGAATTGCCCAGGGAAACCACGTGCTGGCAAAGCCAGAGGCTCTACTGGGAAGGGGCGCCCGGGCCGAGGAGCGCTGCTCGGAAGCCGGGCGCCCAGTCTCTCTGGGTTGCCTGTCCAGTCATCCTGACTGGGGCGCTTCCTGGCGGTGCACGCGTCTCTCAGCCAAGGCGGACTCCGGCGAGAAGGACTCTGGGAGGTTGTAGGACCTGTGGGCTGCTGTCTTCTCTCTCCTTCTGACCTTTCCCAAATCATTCTGTTTGGTGGGAACTCCTTAGTTCCGTGTTCCTTACCAGGACTTCCTGCTGTAAGAGAACTCTCACAGGCGGTTTCTATCTTGCCTGGCAGGGGTGGGTGGTTCCAGGCTGTGTCTTCCCTGACACTCCTCCTGTAAGGCCTCCAGTCTTAGGGGATCAGGGCTGCCCTCCTCCAGGGGGGCCTCATCTTCTGCATTCATTGGCAGGTGGATTCTTTACCACTGCGCCACCTGGGAGGCCCCAGGGGGCCTTATCTTAAGGCCCCATTTCCAGACAAGGTCACCTTCTGAGATGCTGGGGTCAGGATATCAACATCTACTTTAGGGGGACACAGTTTAGCCCATAGCAGGGTGCCAGCTATATTGTCTTGTATTTGAAGGTATCAATCTTATTTACGTCTTAAAGTATTTAATTTTTAGGGATAGGCATTGAAACATGAGCTCTGTGTTCCAGTGCTCCCAGTTCCTCCCTAAGAAATGGGCGCCCCGGCTTCTCTGTGTCTTGGGTGTCCTGTGTGCGCAGAGCCCTCCACACACACCCCCTTCTGCACCTTCTGTGAGGGGTTGACTCCACCTGCAAGGCCTGTCTTTTGTGGACGTAATTTAGTGACATTAAAAGTTGGTAACACAGTCTGGACACAACAGAGAATATCTTTGTAGAAGCTGCACTCACAGGCACAAGTGTGACCCAAGTTCCTGCAGGGGAGTGCCGGGTCACAGAGGGTGGGTATTTGTAACTCAGTTCTTTAACTTTTTATTGTGGAATGATCTCACATCTAGAGGAAAGTTGCAAAAACAGTATGGTGAATTCTGCATTCCTTTCTCCCAGCTCACCCAAAAGTCAATGTTTCCTGTGTTTGTCCTCAGAGATTAAGCTGCATTATGGTGCCCGCCCCCGACATATTCCAGGGGTGTGTTTCCTAAACACGAGGTGTTCATTCTCCTAAAACTGAAGCACAAGGCAAACTCGGGATGTTAACCTCAAACAACACTAGGTGTTCTCTAATCTGAAGTTTGTACTCATACTTCTTTCAGTTCAGTTCAGTTCAGTTCAGTTCAGTCGCCCAGTCGTGTCCGACTCTGCAACCCCATGAATTTCAGCACGCCAGGCCTCCCTGTCCATCACCAACTCCCGGAGTTCACTCAGACTCACTTCCATCGAGTCGGTGATGCCATCCAGCCATCTCATCCTCTGTTGTCCCCTTCTCCTCCTGCCCCCAATCCCTCCCAGCATCAGAGTCTTTTCCAATGAGTCAACTCTTCGCATGAGGTGGCCAAAGTACTGGAGTTTCAGCTTTAGCATCATTCCTTCCAAAGAACACCCAGGACTGATCTCCTTCAGAATGGACTGGTTGGATCTCCTTGCAGTCCAAGGGACTCTCAAGAGTCTTCTCCAACACCACAGTTGAGAAGCATCAGTTCTTTGGCGCTCAGCTTTCTTCACAGTTCAACTCTCACATCCATACATGACTACTGGGAAAACCATAGCCTTGACTAGACGGACCTTTGTTGGCAAAGTAATGTCTCTGCTTTTCAATATGCTATCTAGGTTGGTCATAACTTTCCTTCCAAGGAGTAAGCATCTTTTTAATTTCATGGCTGCAGTCACCATCTGCAGTGATTTTGGAGCCCTCCAAAATAAAGTCTGACACTGTTTCCACTGTTTCCCCATCTATTTCCCATGAAGTGGTGGGACCAGATGCCATGATCTTAGTTTTCTGAATGTTGAGCTTTAAGCCAACTTTTTCACTCTCCACTTTCACTTTCATCAAGAGGCTTTTTAGTTCCTTTTCACTTTCTGCCATAAGGGTGGTGCCATCTGCATATCTGAGGATATTGATCTTTCTCCCGGCAATCTTGATTCCATCTTGTGCTTCTTCCAGCCCAGTGTTTCTCCTGATGTACTCTGCATAGAAGTTAAATAAGCAGGGTGACAATATACAGCCTTGACGTACCCCTTTTCCTATTTGGAGCCAGTCTGTTGTTCCATGTCCAGTTCTAACTGTTGCTTCCTGACCTGCATACAGGTTTCTCAAGAGGCAGGTCTGGTGGTCTGGTATTCCCATCTCTTTCAGAATTTTCCACAGTTTATTGTGATCCACACAGTCGAAGGCTTTGGCATAGTCAATAAAGCAGAAATAGACATTTTTCTGGAACTCTCTTGCTTTTTCGATGATCCAGCGGATGTTGGCAATTTGATCTCTGGTTCCTCTGCCTTTTCTAAAACTAGCTTGAACATCTGGAAGTTCTCGGTTAATTGTCCCATAATGACTTCTGCACACTTGTTAGGTTAATTCTCAAGTGTTTCATCTCCTTGGTTTCCGAGGTTGATGGGGTGGGGGTGGGGTATGTATTGGTTATTTTGTGTGGACAGAAAACTCTGGATTTCTGTGTGTTAATTTCATGCCTTTGTGAACTCACTTATCGTTTGAGTCTGTTTTCCCCATTGATTCTTTAGGGCTAAGCCTGCTGTCCAATGCAGCTGTCACCTGCAGCTGTTGAATTTTTTTTTAATATTTATTTATTTGGCTGTGTCAGGTCTTTGTTGTGGCACACGGACTCTAGCTGTGGAGTGCGGGCTCCAGAGCAACTGGTCTTAGTTGCCCCACAGCATGTGGGATCTTAGTTCCTCAACCAGGGGTCCACTGCATGGCAAGGCAGATTCTTAACCACTGGACCGCCGGGGAAGCCCCTCTAGTTGTTGGATTTTGATGCAAAAGCACTAACTGAAAGATTGGCCATCAGGATACAACACTGCTTGAGGAAAAGAGTAGTCATGTATGGATTTTTTTTTCCCCAGTAGACATGTATGGATGTGAGAGTTGGACTATAAAGGAAGCTGAGTGCCAAAGAATTGATGCTTGTGAACTGTGGTGTTGGAGAAGACTCTTGAGAGTCCCTTGGACTGCAAGGAGACCCAACCAGTCAATCCTAAAGGAAATCAGTCCTGAATATTCATTGGAAGGACTGATGCTGAAGCTGAAACTCCAATACTTTGGCCACCTGATGTGGAAATCTGACTGTTTGGAAAAGACCCTGATGCTGGGAGGGATTGGGGGCAGGAGGGGAAGGGGGTGACAGAGGATGAGATGGTTGGATAGCATCACCAGCTCAATGAACATGAGTTTGAGTAAGCTCCAGGAGTTGGTGATGGACAGGGAAGCCTGGTGTGCTGCAGTCCATGGGGTTGTAAACAGTTGGACATGACTGAGCAACTGAGCTGAACTGAACAACCCAGGCGGATTTTCCCCAAGATTCCAAAGTTACTTCATTATCAGAAATTCTATATAGAAAATTAAATTCTGTCAGGGCTTTAAAAACATATTTATTTATTTTGGCTGTGCTGGGTCTTCATTATGGCACACAGGCTCAGTAGTTACAGTGCCCAGGCTTATTTGTGGCACGCGGGGTCTAGTTCCCTGACCAGGGATCGAACCTGGGCTCCCTGCATTGGGAGCTTGGAGTCTTAGCCATTGGACCACCAGGCAAGTCCCCGCCAGTGCTTATTTTGCACCTATGGGAATAATCACATGATTTTTCTTCTGAAATGTACCTGGATAGTGAATTTTCTGTATCAAATTTCTGATCGCGTGGTAACTTTGTGGAGTACTGGGAGAAATCCCCCTTGGCGTGGTGTCTTATTTTCCCCATACAGCACTGCATTCTGATGCGCAGTGTTTCGGTTAGTGCTTTCACATCAGTATTAGTAAGTTACGCTGCTTTGTAAATGTCTTCTTTTATACTGTCCTTATTGTGGTTAGGTTACCAGTTTTCTTCTTGCATTAGAAAAAGAATATAAAAGTTACCACCTCATTTCAACATTGTGGGATGATTTGTAAAGCTTTAAGACCATTTGGCCCTTAAAGATTTGGTAGGATTTATCTGTGAAATTATCTATGCCTAATTTTTTGGGAGGGTAGGGTGGATTGGGGTGGTTTATGGTACCTTTTTTTCCCATGGAAAAAGGTCTGAGTTTTCCGTCTCTAACAGTGTCAGTTTGGATGTGTATTTCCGCAGGACATTTTCTATTTCTTCTGTGTCTTCAGACTCATTTGTAGAGCCTGATGCAAAGTGGCCTCTTTTCATGATTTCTATTGTTTCAATGATTATTTGCCCTTATTACTTCTTATTTTGTGTATCTGGCTCTCTCCTCTTTTCTCGATTAAGGTAATGAATAGATGACATGTTCTGTTAGTTTAAAAATTAGGATTTTGGTTTACTAATCATGACTGCGATTTTTCTGTTTCTTACCCTGTCATATCTGTTCTCATTTTTTAGTATTTCCTTTCGTACGCTCTTTATTGATTTACTCAGTTCTTTTTCTAAGCTTTTTTGGGGTTGGGAATTTAACTTGTTTTCATATTTTTAAATAAAAATGTTTAATCCTGCGAATTGTCCTATGATCAGTGCTTTAAGTGTATTTCAAAGATTTTGGTATGTAGTGTTTTCACATCATTATCTTGTTAGAAATTCTGTAATTTTAGCTATTTTCGCCCACTCATCCAGGAGTTAGCAATTTAAAAAGTCTCCACATGGAAGCCCTTGCTGTCTTCTTTTCGATGCTTCATAACTTGTGGCCTTGTTGCGTTAAGATCAGTTTTGTAACACTTCCACGCGGTGGGATTCGATTTCTGTGGCTGTGTAGCAGATTTCCGCAGCTCGGCTTGAGTCACACCTGTTTGCCATCACCTCTGAGCTCTGTGGGTGGCGGTCCCTGCCCAGCTCGCCGGGCCAGACCCGTGGGGTACTGTGCACGTGCTCCCTCAGGGGCCGTGCTCCTCATGTGGGGGTGTCTCGACCAGCCCAGGTGGGAACCTGGAGCCGGGGGGAGTGGGCTGGGGAGCCACAGCACCTTCGCACATCCTCCTGCGGGCCCGCGCACACTCAGGGCCCAGAGTGATTGGAGGGAGAAGGGAGCAGTTCAGAGGTGGCTCTGAGCACGTTCGTCCGCAGGCGGTAGGTGGACTCCTTCCTGGTTGTGCCTGGGGGGCTTGGCTGTGAGCTCCTGGGTGAGGGGGGAGAACTCCAGGGGACGGGTAGGTACGTCCAGGGCTGGGTCTGGTGACTCACCCGTGCTGACCAGGTGTCGGGCTGGTTCCCAGGGGCCACATGGAGGTGGAGGCCGGCGAGGGAGCGGGGCCCAGGGCCTCAGGCTCGGGGCTCGGCCATGCTGGGGGGCAAGCTTAGGTTGGGGTGGCGGCAAGGCTGGAGGAGGGAGTGGGAGGCTGGGCAGGGAAGCAGGTTGGGGTCGGTGGTGGGCGTGGCCTGTGGGGGGTGTCTGGCAGTGGTGTGTGCTGGGGTAGGGGGGCCTGGACTGTCTGGGGTCTTCTAGGTTGGGAGGTTGTTGGAGTGGGGTCGAGTTGGGGGCAGACCCCCAGCAGGTTTGGCTGCCCCCCAGGGGCCAAGTCCTGACCACTGGACCACCCAGGGTTTCCTTGCTGGCTGTTTGGAGGCGTCTCCACGGGACAGAGACTGGAGGTAGGACCCCAGCGTCAGAGGCAGCAGCGGGCCCTGACACCACAGCTGGCATCAACACAGAGGAGGTTTGAGTCAGGGTTGTGGGGAAACAGCCAAGGGGAGGCGGGCTCCTCCTCTCCTGTGTGAGCAGGACCAGGAAACACATCTGTGTGCGTCTCGTTATGTGTTATTTTTCCCTTGGCTTTTCCTCACTGGCAGAATCTAAGACCCATGTGAAATAGGTTAGATTAGATTAGTGGTTTGAGAACCTCCACGGGGGATGGCCAGGCCGCTTCCCCTCAGTTCTATCCAGTGTTTGCATGGCGTGGGGCTGCAAGCAGAAAGGCCCTTGTCCCTCGGTCCAGCTCTGCCCATGGGCGCTGGATGTTGGTCCGAGTGAGGCTGAGGTCCGGAACCACAGACCGGTCAAGGCACCTCCAGGGGACACACTGTGGCCAACACACAGGCGCTCGGCTCATGAGTACGAAAATCACCATGAAGCTGTCAAAATGGTGGTGGAATGAGGCGTGGGGAAGCTGCCTAGACCAGACCTGGTCAGTCAGGGGGCGGGTCTCTGGGCCCAGTGCCAGCCTCTCACCTCCAGAGGTCAGCATGACAGTCTGGGGGTCCTGTTGACATGGTGACACTCCTTCCTGGGAGCTGTTGGCAGGCAGTGGTGGGCCAGCAGTCACCTTGGCTGAACCTGGACTTGGGGGCTTCACATGGAGGAGCAGCCCCTTCAGACCCGGCCTCCGAGGGGCGGAGGCATCTGCAGGCCCACCCTGGGCCTGACCGTGGTTCAGCACTGGGCCCGGGGGAGCAGGGGTGGCTCCCGGGCTGGGGCCCCTGCCCTGGGAAGGAGACCCTGGTGTGACTCTGTGCGGGACGTGGTGCTTGTCTGCCAGCTTCTCCCGCTTGGCACTGGTAGCCATCTGGCCTTCTCTGGACTGTCTGCCCCTTCCCACCCTGCCCCAGCTCCTCCAAACAGGGGTCAGTCCCCAGCTGACTGCTGTGTGGCTCTCCCCACTGAGGGGTGGTGGCTGTGTCGACGCCTTTTGTCAGGCTCAGGAACCTCTCATCCCAATTTGCTGAGAGATGGTTGCTGTTGATCGTGCATAGATACTGAATTTTGTCTGATGTTTTTTCCGCCTCTGTTGATAGGATTGTGTGGTTTCTCTTATTTGGTCTTTTAATTGATTTTTGAGTTTCAAAGCCGCTATGCATTTCTGGGCGGAGCCCACTTGATCGGTGGCTTGTTTTCTGTATTGTGAGGGATCATGGTCTCTGATTTTCTTATTTGTCCTTTCTTAATTTGGTTTGGATAAAGCTGACCTGGGAAGTGTTCCCTCTTTTTCTACTTTCTGGAAGAGATCAGGTAGGACTGCTGTTATTTCTTCCTTAAATGTTTGAAGAATCCGCCTGCAATGCAGGAGGCCCAGGTTTGATCCCTGGGTGAAGAAGATCCCCTGGAGAAGGAAATGGCAACCCACTCCAGTATTCTTGCCTGGAGAATCCCCATGGACAGAGGAGCCTGGTGGGCTACAGCCCATGGGTTCGCAGAGAGCTGGACACGACTGAGCGACTAAACCACCACCACTAGAATTCACCAGTAAAGCCACTTGGGCCTGGGCATTTCTCTTTCATAGTTATAACTACAAATTCAATGTCCTCACAGTTATAGGACTATACAATACCTGTTACATTTGAGTAGGTTTGGGTGTTTGTGGTTTGGGAAGATTTGGTTCATCTAAATTATCAAAGGAGAGCTGTTCCTGCGTCTGACTTGGGTGTGTCCAGTGAGGCCGGGGCCAAGCGTGTGCCCCCAGGGCCAACCAGAGAGGTCAGAGGAAGCCCGGGAGGGAGTGCCCCCATCACACCTGCACTCAGGTGGAATGGTGGCTGTGCTGGTGTCCTGGGGCTGCTAAGTCAGGTCCCCACAACCCAGACAGCTGAAATCAGGTGACGTCCCCTGTGTGCCATCTCCCCTTGGGGTTAGGACCCTGGGCCCAGCCTCACCTCCTCTTAGCTCATCGAACCGGAAAGCCCCTATTCCAAGGTTATGTTCTGAGGTTCTGCGTAGATGTAAATTTTGGGAGACACTATTCAACTCAACATTCAAAAAACTAAGATCTTGGCATCTCGTCCCATCACTTCATAGCACATAGATGGAGAAAAAGTGGCAACAGTGACAGATTTTATTTTCTTGGGCTCTAAAATCACTATGGATGGTGACTGCAGCTATGAAATTAAAAGATGCTGCTCCTTGGAAGGAAAGCTATGACAAAACTAGACAACGTATTAAAAAGCAGAGACATCACTTTGCCAACAAAGGTCCGTGTAGTTGAAGGGGGTGACAGAGGATGAGATGGTTAAATGGCATCTCTCACTCAGTGGAGATGGTGAAGGACAGGGAAGCTGGGCGTGCTGCAGTCCGTGGGGTTGCAAAGTTGGGTATGACTTAGCAACTAACAACAGCAAACTCAATCTGCTACTGCCGACCTCTAGGCCCTCCCTGGTGGAGTTGATCCCCTTGTGTGGGGACTCAGGAGCAGGGAACCCCAGGCCTGGGGATGCCTGTCCTGAGACCCGCGGTGAGGGACACACCAGGGTGGACCCAGGACGGCCTCTTGGGCGGACCTGTGTGCTAAAGCCCCAGGGCTGTGGTTGGCAAGGGGTGTGCTTGTGGCACTGGGTTGGAAGCAGCTGGGGGAGGATGGGACCGCTGGATCTGGGTAGTTGTCTGGGGGTGTTGGTGTTGGCAGGGCTTGGTCCCCCAGGACAACGCATGAGCTCTGAACGTGCCGTCCACTCCACTGGATGTGACGGTAAAAGGCCTCGGGGGCCGCGGTGCCCGGTGGAGATGGACAGACGGGACGGAGGGACGGCCCGGCCGGCTGCTTGCTGGGCGCCAGCCCCTGCAGCTGCACGCGGCCTCAATGGACTGAGGGGCTTTGATGGGGACACAGTTGGCCCCTGATAACTCGCTAATGGCGCTTCATATTTTTTCGTCTAGAAGAATTGTGTGAGTGTGAAGACTGCAGGGAGATGGAGGCCACTTGATGAAGAGCCTTGAGCCCACCCCTTAAAGGAACAAGGCGCGTTTCTCCCAAGGTCCCGACAGCTGGCTCCTCCAGCTCCAGCCCAGCCTATTGAGATGCAAATGCATGCCTGGCGGGAGCGCAGCTGCTGGCTGGCACTGAGGCCCTCGCCCCAGGTGCAGCCCCTCCGAGCCAGCGCCAGCCCAGCCGGGGCTGCCACACAGACGACCGTTCCAGGACAAACGGCATCGTGGCCCCACGTGGGAGGAGAGGCAGGTGAGAGGCTTTGTCTGTTTCTGCCGGCTCTGTGCCACCGCTTGCCTGACTTTCGGCCCCAAAGTGCGGTGTCCCTGCAGGTAGATGAAGGAAGCTTTGGGAATCTGCCCTGGTCCTCAGGACTTGGGGAGAGGGAGGAAGGGCTGTCAGGGGCTTTTGAGTCTCTCGCAACAGGTTTACGAACTCAGGGAACAAAGCCCTTCGACAATGGGCAACCAACAAAGGGAAAATGTGTCGGTCAGAACACAAGAGAGGTGCTCGGGGAACCTACCCGGAGTCAAGTGGGCACACACGGTCTGGGAAAAGACAAACACCAGCTCCAGACTCTTAGAGTAAATGCGGCCTAAAAGGTCTGACACTATGACGAGAGCAGATGTTTCTGTAGAAAGCATTTTAATTGTGGATTGGAACACGTATGGAAGTTCACAAAACGTGAGCTCAGAAAATGTTCACAAACAGGATGTGGGTGTAACTGCCCCAGGAGGCGCCCCCCAGGGTTATCTGCACTGGCCTGCGCTCCCGTGGGGTCGAGTCGTACGTGAAATTGTGCGGCAGAATTCGAGTGCCCTCAGCTGTCCCATCGTGCGCGTGCAGGCCCGTGTGTATTTCTCCGCTCCTGAGAGGCGTCTGGGTCCTCAGCGACCCATCAGTGCTGCTGTGACCTCTTGTGCTTGCCTGTAGTGCAGAGGGACATCTGTCTACACGTCTGCTGTGATGCTTCAGACATGGCACTGCTGGCTCCTGGTGTGTACAGCGTCCGCCTGAGGAGATGCCACCAATCTCCAGTGGGGACCAATGCTTCTACCACTCTCTGGCTTCACCAACACCTGGCATTGAAAGTCTTATTTTAGCCTGCTGTAGTGAGGTTCCAGGGTTTCTTACTTGACCGAGGGATAAGTGGTGGCATGCTGGAGCTGGCTTGACTGCCACACAAGACTGCCCATGCTCACTGCTCCCAAGCTCTGTGCTGAGTGATCTGGTGAGAGTATTTAATCATGGAAATTAAAAAATACTACAAATCAGGGCTTTATCCACGGAGTCAGTCATAATTTACATAAAACAAAATGCACCTATGTTAAGTGTACAGCTTGATGGTTTCTGAGAAACCCTGAAGTACCTACCCTGCAATTAAGACAGAACATTTCCAGCTCTTGTAAATACTCCCTTGTTTCACTTCCCAGTCAGCCCCTCCCCAACCCGCCCCCTGGGGTTAACCCCTGACCTGTTCTCTGTCCCTGTAGTTGAGACTCTTTCCCTCCCTATAGCCCTGTATAAGGGGATGACAGAGGATGAGATGGTTGGATGGCATCACCGACTTGATGGATGTGAGTTTGAGGAAGCTTTGTGAGTTGGTGATGGACAGGGAAGCCTGACATGCTGCAGTCCATGGGGTCACAGAGAGTCAGGCATGACTGAGCAACTGACCTGATAGCCCCGTATCCATGGAATTATACCGTGTGTATTCCTTTGCGTGCTCCAGTGTGTATTAGCTCAGCATGTTTTCGAGGTTCAGGTTTGTAGCAATGATTTGATCCGTTTATTGCTAAGAATTATTTGTTGTGTGTTTACGGCACTATGGGGTCATCCGCTTGCCTGCTGATGGACTCCTGGGCTGCTCCCAGCTCTGTGGTTATTATGAGTAAGTCTGCTAAGGACCTGCTTACAGGTCTCTGTGTTTTCATACCTAGGAGAGGAATGGCTGGGCTGTATGGTAGTACATGTTTAATGTTTTTTCAAAATGCCAAACTGTTTTTCATGTGGTTGTACGTTTTTATATTCTGACCAGTAGTGTGTGTTTCCTCTTCCTCTATTTTATGAAAGTTTGTGTAGGATGATATTTTTTTCATTAAATGTTGGATAGAACATACTAATCAGGCCATCGTGGTCTGAAGTTTTGTGAGAAGATTTTAAATTAAGAATTCATTTTTTAAAAACTGTTATGGAACTGTTAGGGTTTTCTCTTTCTTTGTGAGTCAGTTTTAGTAACGTGTACTTGCATGGAATTCTTTTTCACGTCAGCTGGCATGTAAAGTCTATTGGAATAAAACTCACAATCTTCTCTTCTTATCCTTTCAGTGTCTATAGGATCTGTAGTGATGTCCGCCTTTTTCTTCTTGATGTTGTAATTTGTGTTTTGTCTCCTTTTTTGCTTGTTCATTGTGGCTAGAAGTGTATCCCTTTTACTGATACATTTTTAAGCTTTTTAAAAAGCAAAGATACTCATTTCTTTTCGAAAATGTGTATCACTTTTGACTGCCCTGGTCTTTGCTGCTGTGGCTGGACTTTCTCTGGTTGCAGTGAGGGGTGCTCTCTGTGGCGCGTGGGCTTCCCGTTGCAGCGGCTTCTCTCATCGTGGAGCCCAGGCTTTAGGGCACACGGGCTCCACAGCTGTTGCTCAAGGGCTTAGTTGTTCCTTGGCATGCGGAGTATTCCGGGACCGGGGATCGAACCTGTGTTCCCTACACTGGCAGGTGGATTCTTAACTGCTGGATCACCAGGGAAGTCTCCTTTCACTGATATTTTCAAGGAACCAGAGTGGGTTTCAGTGATTTTGTTCTCTAATGTTTGGTCCTGAAAGGGTTTTTGTTTTATGCAGAGGTCTTTGGTGGGAGTCCCCACGTCATCAGGACTAGGTGCCTCTTCCCTGTAGCCTGGGGTACACTGTTCTGCCTTTCACCTCCTCTTGTACTGAATTTTGTGTGTGTGAGTTCAGATACAAAATTTGATTTTTTGTCCTCCAGCATTTTTGCATGGTTTGAGCCAGAGGGTTTTTGCCGTAGAACAACTCACTGTAGCGAGATTTTAAAGGGACAACTTTTCGGTTAGAAAAAAGATATCATAAGAGAGACAGTGGGCCTCAACCTGGAAGCTAGCGCAAGAAGACAAGAAAGAGAGAACTGCCTGGCCGTCCAGCGGTTAGGACTTGGCGCTGTCACCACCAAGGGCCTGAGTTTGATCCCTGGCCTGTTGTTGTTGTTCAGTTGATCAGTCGAGTCTGACTTTTTGCGACCCTCATAGACTGCAGCATGCCAGGCTTCCCTGTCCTTCACCATCTCCTGGAGCTTGTTCAAAGCTTGTTCTGTTGAGTCGGTGATGCCAGTCAACCATCGAATCCTCTGTCGTCCCCTTTCTTCCTGCCTTCGATCTTTCCCCACATCAGGGTCTTTTCTACTGAGTTGGCTCTTTGCATCAGGTGGCCAAAGTATTGGAGCTTCAGCATCAGTCCTTCCAATGAATATTCAGGGCTAATTTCCTTTAGGATTGACTGATTTGACCTCCTTGCAGTCCAAGGGATTCTCAAGAGTCTTCTCCATCACCACAGTGAAAAGCATCAATTCTTTGGTGCTCTTCTTTATGGTTCAACCATGACTACTGGAAAAACCATAGTTAGGGCTGAACTAAAATCCCACACACTGTGCAGCCAAAATAAATGAATAAAAAAGAAAACAAAAGCTTCAGGTGGGTAGAAAAGAAAGAACACCATTCACTATTTGCAAGTAAACTACAGACACAACTTAGAGACACCATGGGTTTGGTTCCAGCATACAGCAGGAAGCTTTAGTGCAATAACGAAGTCATATGACTTTCTTTGTTTCCCAGTGCATACAAAAGTTACCTTTACACTGTGCTGTTGTCTATTAAGTGTGCAATAGCCTTTTGTTTAAAGAGCAGTGCGCATGCACGCCTTCCATTTAAAAACTCTAATCATCATCTGAGCCTTCAGTGAGTTGCCTTGGAGTTGATATCTGCTGACTGAGCAGGGTGGCGGTTGCTGAAGGCTGGTGGCTGTGACAGTTTCTTAAAAGCAGATGCTGATGTTTGGCACATTGACTGACTCTTCCTTTGTGAGTGAGTTCTCTGCAGTAGGCAGGGGCACTGATAGCAGTGTGCCCATAGTTGTTTGGTTGCTCAGTCGTGTCTGACTCTTTGCTACCCCATAGCTGAACTTCTTTAAAAACTGGAGTCAGTCCTCCCCAGCCCTGCTGCTGCTTTATCAACTAAGTTCATGTACTATTTTAAAGTTTTTGTTTCCATTTCAACAATATTCACAGCATCTTCACTGGAGCAGATTCCGTCTCAAGAAGCCACTTTCTTTGCTCATCCATGAGCAGCAACTCCTCATTCATTAAAAATTCTGTCAGGAGACTGAAGCAACTCAGTGACAACTTTAGGCTCCACTGCTAGTTCTCTTGCTGTTTCTGCCACGTCAGCAATGCCTTCCTCCATAAAGTCTTGAACCCCTCAAAGCCACCCATGGGGTTGGAATCAGCTTCTTCCAAACTCCTTTTAGTGTCGATGAGTCCTGAGTCACAAAAGTTCTTAACGGCATCTAGGATGGTTTTCAGAAGGTTGTCAGTGACTTTGCCCGGGTCCATCCAAGGTATCACTGCCTTAGGACATGTGCTTCTTAATTAATGACTTATCTTTGATCCTTGGGCTGCAAAATGTATGTTGTGTTAGCAGGCATGAAAATAACATTAATCTCATTGTTCATCTCCATCAGAATTCTTGGGGGACCAGGTGCATTGTCAGTGAGCAGTAATATTAATATTTTGAAAGGAACTGGAATTTTTTTCCCTGAGCAGTAGGTGTCAACAGTGGGCTTATAATACTCAGTAAACCATGTTGTAAACAGATGTGCTGCCATCCAGATTTTGCGGCTCCATTTATGGAGCGTAGGAGGGTAGATTTCACGTAATTCTTAAGGGCTCTAGGATTTTCAGATGGTCAGTGAGCATTTGCTTCAACTCAAACGCACCAGCTGCCCTAGCCTCTGACAAGAGAGTCAGCCTGTGCTTTGAGGCCAGGCCCTGACTGCTCTCCGGCTCTGAGAGTCCTAGGTGGCTTCTTCCAATAGAAGGCTGTCTTGTCTGCATTGAAAATCTGTTACTTGGTGTAGCCAGCTTCATTAATTGGCTCAGCTGGGTCTTCTGGATACCTTGCTGAGCGCCCACGTTAGCACTTGCTGCTTCACCTTGTACTTTTGTCATGGAGGCAGCTTCCTTCCTTCAGCCTCATGAACCTACCTCTGCCAGCCTCAGGCTTTCCTTCTGCGCCTTCCTCCCCTCTCTCAGCCTTCATAGAATTGAAGAGAGTTAGGGCTTTGTTCTGCATGAAGCTTTCGTTTAAGGGAATGTTCTGGCTGGTCAGATTTTCAATCTAGACTAAAACTTTCTCCACATCAGCAATAAGGCTGACTTTCTTATCATTCATGTGTTCACCGAAGGAGCACTTTTAATTTCCTTCAAGAACTTTTTGTCTTCACAACTTGGCTATTTGGTGCAAGAGGCCTAGCTTTTGGCCTGTTTTGACTTTTGACTTGTCTTCCTCACTAACTTTAATCATCTTTTTTGTTGTTCAGTCACTAAGTCATGTTCGACTCTTTGCAACCCCATGGACTGCACGCCAAGCTTCCCCTGTCCTTTACTATCTCCCTGAGTTTGCACAAACTCATGTCCACTGAGTTGGTAATTTCACCCAACCATCTCATCCTCTGTTGTCCCCTTCTCCTCCTGCCCCGTCTTTCCCAGTGAGTTGGCTCTTTGCATCAGGTGGCCAAAATATTGGAAAAAACTTTAGCTTCAGCATCAGTCCTTCCAATGAATATTCAGGGTTGACTTCCTTTAGGATTTACTGGTTTGATCTCCTTGCATCCAAAGGACTCTCAGGAGTCTTCTTCAGCACCATAATTCAAAAGTGTCAATTCTTCAGCACCCAGCCTTCCTTATGGTCCAGTCATCTTTAGCTTTTGCTTTAAAGTGAGAGATGTGCAACTCTTCCTTTCACTTGAACACTTTAGTGGCCATTGTAGGGTGATTGATTAATTGGCCTAACTTCAGTATTGTTGTATCTCGGGGAACAGGGAATCCTAAGGAGAGAAGGAGAGCTGCGAGGATAGCAGGTCAGAAACAAATGTTGATCCGTTAGGTTCACAGTCTTATAAAGGTACAGGTTGTGGTCTCAAAACAATTAACAGTAGTGACATCAAAGATCGCTGATCACACATCACCATAACAAATGCAGTATTCAAACACTTTAATTATTATTAAGAGAACAAAATTAATATTTAATTAGTATTAAGTAAATATTACTACTAAAATGTGACATGGAGGCCTGACATGACAAAATGCTCTTGAGAGATGGTGCCGACAGGCTAGATGCCGGGTTGTTTCAATTTGTAAAAAGCACCAATGTCTGTGAAGTGCGATGAGACAAGTCTGCCTGTGTTAGAACAAGAAGCTTCAACCTGTTGTGAGGGATGTGCTAAAGATGTCAAGGCAGTTTAGGGCAGCGTGGGCTGAGACCACGAGGTCCCAGGATGTATGATAAAGCTGTTATCATGTGGACCATGTGAACCCCTGAGCAGGTGTGGCCCCTGGAACGGTGAGCCACACAGCCTGGAGGCTGCAGGGTCAGCTGCTGCTCACCCGTCAGATCAGTCCCAGTGGATGAGGTGGCCACACACCTGCAGAGAGCGGGCAGAGGACGCCAGCTGCGCTCCGCCCCGAGGCCTTGCTAAGAATCTCACCTGAGTTGGGAAGAGGGGGTTGGTGGCCTCAGCAGAGCAGGTTTAAGAATTACCAGCACCACGTAGCCACAACTGCCCTTCTGTTTGCCCGCCTTTCCTTGGCCTGGCATTGTGCAGCTATGACTGCGCTTATCATTTGCTTGTCTTTCCTCAGCTAATTGGTAGTCGCGTGTGTGCCTGTCTTTCCAAGATCATCAGTGCCCAAGTGTGGTCACAGGCTGATTCTGGACACCCACCTTCCATCCCACCCGCCAACCACAGCTGCATGTTTCAGCCTGAGTGAATCCAGGCCTGTGCGCACAGCAGTAAAGGGACGAAGCACTTAACCTGCCCTCCCCCCACCCTTCTGTGCCATGTGCCCCGCACACATGGCAGCGTGAGGTCTCCCAGCCCCTGGGGCAGGGTCTCAGGACACTTACAAGGTTTTCTTTTTCGTTTTATTAAAAAAAATAGAGATGAAATTGACATTAAGATTAATCATTTTGTAGTGAACATTCAGTGACATTTAGTATATCAGTGCCATGTAGTTATCATCTCTATCTAGTTTCAAAGTATTTTATTACCTCAGAAAGAAGCCCTGAACCATTAGCAGTTGCCCCTGCCGCCATTTTCTCCTCTGGCAACCACTAGCCAGCTTTCTATCCTTATATTTACCTGTTCTAGATATTTCTATAAAAGGAATCATGTAACAGGTGATGCTTTTGTCTGGCTTATTTTACTGGGCATAATGTTTTCATAGAAAAGCTATGACCCACCTAGACAGCATATTAAAAAGCAGAGCCATTACTTAGCCAACAAAGGCCCATCTAGTCAAAGCTATGGTAGTCATGTATGGATGAGGGAGTTGGGCTATAAAGAAAGCCGAGTGCCGAAGAATTGATGCTTTTGAACTGTGAAGTTGGAGAAGACTCTTGACAGTCCCTTGGACTGGAAGGAGATCAAACCAGTCAATCCTAAAGGAAATCAGTCCTGAATATTCATTGGAAGGACTGATGCTGAAGCTGAAGCTCCAATACTTTGGCCACCTGATGCGAAGAGCTGACTCGTTGGAAAAGACCCTGATGCTGGGAAAGACCGAAGGCAGGAGGAGAAGGGGACGATGGAGGATGAGATGGTTGGACGCCATCAACGACTCGATGGACATGAATTTGCGTGAACTCCGGGCGCTGGTGATGGACAGGGAGGCCTGGCATGCTGCAGTCCATGGGGTCACAGAATTGGACATGACTGAGCAATTGAACTGAACTGAAAGTTTTATCCACATTGCAGTGTGTACTGGTACTTAGAAAAGAAATATTTGGCTGCGTTGGGTCTCAGTTGCGGCACATGTGATCTTTAGCTGTTGCGGGAGGACTTAGTTGCTGTGAAACCTAGCTTCCCAGCCAGTGATCGCACCTGGGCCACCTGCATTGGGAGCACAGAGTCTTATTAGCCCCTAGGCCACCAGGGAAAGCCCGAGTTAATTTTGAATATGGTGTGAGGTAAGGGCCTAACCTCATTCTTTCGCATTTAGATCCATTTTTCCCAGCATCATTTGGAAAGACTACCCTCTTTCCCCTGAATGGTCTTGGCGCCCTGTCAAAGACCATTGGACCAAACGTGTGAGGGATTCTCTAGGCTCTGCTTTCTAGTCTGTTCATCTATGTGTCTATTTTTGTGCTATTACCAGTTTGATTACTTTGTATTAAGTTTTAAATCAGGAAGTGTGAGCCTTTCAACTTTCTTCTTTTTCAAAGTTGTTTTCATTATTTGGGGCCCTTGCAATTCCATGTGGACTTGAGGATTGACCTGTATATTTCTATAAAACAGGCCATTGAATTTTGATAGAGATTCATCAGCTTAGATACTTGATTAGTACTGTCATCTTAACAGAATTAAGTCATCAAATCCAGGGACATGGACGCTTTTCACTTTTGTACTTTTCACTGCAGAAGTCGTCCACCTCCTTGGTTACATTTATTCTCAGGTATTTGACCCTTTTGGATGCTACTGTAAGTGGTAGTGTTCCTCTAGTTTCTTTTTCAGGTTGTTCATTGCAGGGTTAGAAACACATCTGATCTTTGCATATTGATCTCACACCCTGCATCTTTGCTGAATTAGTTTATTAGCTCCAGTAGTATTTTTGTGGATCACTGGACTTTTCTATATATGATTATATCTTCTGTGAATATAGTTTCACTCCTTCTGTTCCAATTTCAAAGCCTTTTAATTATTTCTCTTGACTAATTGCTCTGGCTCAATCTCCAGTGCAGTGTTGAATATCAGTGGAGCACACGGGCGTCCTGGTCTCGGTGTTAAAGTTCACAGTCTCTCACCACTGGGGATGACATTAGCTGTGGGGTTTTTCATGAATGTCTGTTATGTGTGGAAATGCCCTTCTTTCCCTAGTTTTCTGAGTGGTTTTATCATGGGAGCAAATGACTTTCTTATATCAATTGAAAGAATTTTTTTTTTCTGCACCTATATTCTGTTACTGGAGAAGGAAACGGCAATCCACTCCAGTATTCTTGCCTGGAGAATCTCATGGACAGAGGAGCCTGGCGGGCTACACAGTCCATGGGGTCACGAGAGTTGGACACGTCACGATGACTAAACCACCGCCACCACCACATTCTGTTAACGTGGTGTATTACATTGATGGATCTTCTTACGTTGAATCACTCTGGCATTTCTGGGAAAAATCCTACTCAGTCATAGCATATAATTCTCTTAATATGTGGATAGACTTGTTCTGCTAGTATTTTGTTGAGGATTTTTGTTATAAATAATTCTGATAACAGAATTATCTTTCTTCATAAAGGATACTGCTGTATTTGCACGCCTTTGTTACCAGGGTAGTACTGCCCTCATAAGATGAGTTAGGGAGTGTTCCCTCCGTTTCTTTTTTGGGAAAGAGCTTGGGAAGGATTTGTGTTAACTTTTCTTTGAATTCTTGGGAGAATTCTGTAACAAAGCCATCTGCTTGTCTTTTTCTCTGCTAGGAAGTTTTGATTACTGATTCAATCTTCTTACGTGCAAGAGATCTCTTCAATTTCCTCTTTCTTCTTGAGTCACGTTGAGCATTCCGTGTCTTCAGGAATTGGGCTCGTCCGGGTTACCTGATTTGTTGGCCACGTTTGTTCGTGCTGTTCTGTTGTCCTCCTTACGTCTGTGGCGCAGCTAGTCATGTCCCACTTGGCTTTCATGATTTTAGTTGTTTTATCTTCTCTTTTTGTCAGTAAAAGCTACCGTTTGGTCAATTCTGTTGATTATCTTAGGATCTTTAAACGTTAAGTTTTCTGACATGTGAGTTCCACCTTTGGAACGGAGTCCCTGAGTGCAAAGATCCATGGTGTCCTCAGGCCGCAGGATATAGGGGGGGGAGTGGATCTTGGGGACAGGTTGTCATGATGCTGAGCAAGGGAACCTCTCAGCAGAGGGACGCAAGTAGCCTTCTTGGAATTCAAGTGTCCTTCATACCAGAATCTGTTCACTTCTGAAAGGGGTGTTGACCCAGCATGCTGGAGGTGTGGGGGGTGAGGGGCGCTGGGAGTGACAAACAGGTTGATTAAAGTCTAGGTAAAAGGCTGCCTTCCCAGTCCATGCATGTGAGCATCTCAGTCCCTGCCTCTGCTGTTTGCTGTGTTAAGAAGAGACCACGGTCTAATTCACGAAGCCCTGCAAGCACAGCCACTGTGTGAGGGTCCTCAGCTGTGCTTAGAAATCGGGGGAACAGGAAGAAAGACAGTAAGCGTGCAGCCCAAGGAGAAGACGGAAGGCAGTCCTGGAAAAGGTGGCAGGAAGGAAGAGCACGCGTGCGGGTGAGACAGAGCAGGACAGCTCACCTGAGAAGCCGGAGCGGCAGCTGAGAAAGCAGGGACGAGGAGGCCAAGAACAGCCCCCAACGAACGCCGCGAGGAGCAGGCCTCAGCCCCTGGGCGGCCTCGAGCGGGGCAGTCAAGACAGGTAGCCAGGCACTCAGGGCCGCTCAGGCTTCCACGTCTCCACGGGCCGTTCTAAAAACTGACAGCCTCAGGAGATGGTCCTGCCCCTGGGGCCACAGGCTGTATTTGCTGACCCTGTCCCTCCAGAGCCGGCGGCCTAAGAGCACGGAACGTCGGGCCATCCCTGCGTGGATGCGGAAGCCTGGGGAGAGGAGGGCTGGATCTGACTGAGGGTGGGCTTGACCTCAGCTTTATCATCTCCGAGAGAGAGACCTTCTGGCGAAGGGATGACGCCCAGAGCCCCTTTGATGGAGGCAGGCTCTCACACACCCTGCTCACAGGGACAGGACCTGTGCTGAGCCTTTTGCTCCATCCTTGAGCAAGAGGGAGGCTGTGGGTCCTCCCTGAGACAGGCCCCCAGCTGAGCCACCAGCCAGACTCAGTGGGTCACCTGAGCTTAGCTGCTGCTTCGTGACCGGAGGCCCAAGTCCTGTTCCTGGAGCAAGAGGGCCGAGTGTAGGGCCCTCGAGTTGGAGAGTTGGGGGGAGGTGTGGGGCTGGGCCCTGCCGTTGTGACCGTCACTATATAGACCCCCATTCAGACTGTGGCAGCCACAGGGGCAGAGCGCTCTGCAGGGGAGAAGTCTCCAGATGGGGCAGGGGTCTCAGCGAGGGCCAGCCTGTCAGGCAGAGGTTTCCATGAGGCTCGAGAGAGTGGGTGGGAAGAACTGACCTTAAATTTCCAGTCCCCTAGAGGGTCAATGCCCAGGCCACACTCTGCTCACCTCTCTTGTGAGCAGGCTGCCCCTTCCTGTGTTCTGAGAATACCTCTGCCCCTGCCTTGAGTGGACTCCTGGTTTTAGAAGGTGAACCTAGGACCCTGTGCAGCAGCCTGTGCCTGATAGAAATTCAGTTCCCAACCTGCATCTGAGCTTGTTGAGAAGGGTGGATCCTCACCCACCAGAACCCCCAGGACTCAGTCGCCTGTCCCAGGAGGGGTGAGCCAAGCCCCCACCTCGTGTCCCTGTCCCACCGACCTCCCCACCAACAGCTGACTGTCCTGACACTGGACAGAGGCAGCCTGAGTTGGAGCAGACACGTGTGTCTGGGCCTTTCTCTCGCATCAGGTCAATAGTGTATCTAGCACTGAGGGGCCACTGTGAGCCCCCGCCAACCCATGTGTGACCAGGAGCAGCTGGGGTCAAGCAAAGGCAGGAGAGGTGGCCCTGAGCGTCGTGAGCACCACGAGCTCCCAGTGCAGAGGCCCTGCGGCCCCACGTGGCTGGTGGGCGAGCAGGGTGAGAGGACACAGGGGAGGGGCAAGGTGATGGGTGGAGACCCCAGGTTCAGGCTCAGTGAGGTAGGCCACGGGAGGGCTCTGCAGGAGGGTGGGGTCTGACTGTCCTCGAGAGGAGGGTGTGGGTCTCAGGACAGGCTCTGAAGGTCGGGGTGGGGCCGCTTCTGACCAGTGCGGACCCCTCAGGGACCCGAGCCTCTGGAGGCATGGGCAGGTCTGATGGGGCCCTTGATTTGTTAGTGGGCCATGTACCCACCCTGACTGCACCTGGGATGTCCCCTGGGGCGAGAGGATGCCACTGGGTTCCTAGGCCACCTTCCTGCTGTCACTCCTGTCCCTGGCTCTACCCACGGCTCCGCCTAGCCTGCAGGTCTGAGCATCACCACCCGTGTGTGTCCTAAGAGGTCCCAGGAGTCTTGGGACCAGCATGGCTGGACCGAGGCCAAGAGAAGAGCCCACACCAGGGGTGCCGAGTCCTGTGGCCTCCCAGGCCTGATCTCTGGGTGGCGCTGAGCCCAGAGTGTGGTGGGCAGGGCTGGCAGGGCAGGGACCCACCATGTCTCCTGGCAAGGAGGCCACCTGTGGTTCTGGGGCCAGAGGGCCACCCCAAGCTAAGACACAGTGTCTCTTCAAGGCCCCTGCCCGTCCTGGGCCCCACAGGGGCACCCCTGGTGCTCCCACCCACTGGCAGAGTCCCCAGGACAGGCCCCCAGGAAGGGCCCAGGCACGGCAGGCCAGCGGTAGCTCCATGTGGCCATCGTGGGCAGACGTGCTGGCTCCAGGCTCCATGTCTGAGGCCCCGTCTGTCCCGTGGTAGACACAGGGCGCCTGTTTGCCTGCGAGCAGAACACGGCCTCTCTGTTGGCACCTGGGCCGGCCGGCCCCCAGGCGGGCGGGGGGGCTCTGCACAGACTCACGCTTGTGCCCACCTCAGTCTGGCCTCCTGGCCTAGACCAGCTTGTTCTCGCAGGGACCCTCCGCGTTGCGGCAGGCGCCATGGATGGCTAGGGGGGCAGGTGTCCACTCACCGCTGACGTCAGGCTGTGGAGGTTCTGGGCTGCAGCCCAGGAGGGTTGCCAAGCAACATACCATTAATCCAGTTCCACCTGAAGCAAGCAGGCCACAGAGTGGCTGCCCTGGGGACCCCTCACCCCAGCGCCCAGGCCGGGGCTGACCGCGCTGCTGTGACTCCCTCCCGGGTTAGGTCAGGGAACAGGAGGCTCCAGCGTGAGATGGGGAGCGTGGTCACATGTAGGGAGAGGACCTTGATCAGGGTCGGTGGGGGTAGCCCACCCAAGGAGGACAGAGGCCCTGTCCACACCCCTGGGCGTTGGTCACTGCAGCGGAGAGTGGGTGCAGGGGTGTGTGGGCTCTGAGGGGAGGCCTGGCTTCTCCCACCCAGGCACCTCCTGCGTGCAGTGGGGACCCACTCGGGAGGAGAGAAGAGAGGTGAGGTTCTCTCCCAGCCACACTGGCACATGGCACGCTGGGCTGAGGAGCAGCCCGCCAGTGCCAAGGACCCAGAGTGGGTGCTGCGGGCACGGCTGGGGGCAGAGGCCGTGCGGGCAGCACTGGGACGCCAGTGTCCGGGGCCTGCTGACCGGGAGCGTGGCCAGGGCGGGCGCCTCAGGACCCCCTGGTGAGCAGCAACATGGGGCCCAGGCAGACGAGGAGGCGTGGACCCCACCCGGGCCAGCAGCCCCTCCTCTCCAGCCCTGCTTCCCGCATGTCCTTGTGGACGGAAACCCCTCACTCAGAGCAGCCAGCCGCTGTCTTCCTGCTTTATTTCCTGCCATGAGCCCTGCCCGCCTCTACTCGGGTTCCGGGTACGGCCACTCCCGGGACGTGAAGTAGCCCCTCAGGTCCTGGCGGCTGAGCGGCGGGAAGTAGGGGCCAAGCCGCCTGCGGATCCACCACTTGCCCTCGGCCGCGTGCCTGCCCCCGGGGCGGCTGAACTTGTACCTGTAGTGCTCTCCTCGGACCCACCTGCAAGGCGAGGGCAGCGGGCAGCCTCGGCCCCTGGACAGCCCTGGGTGCAGAGCTGGGCTGTGCCAGGAGCAGCCAGAGGCCCAGCCTGTGATGGTGGGCAGGGGGGCTCGGGAGCAGAAGGGCCAAGCCTCAGGGCCCGCAGACTGAGCCCGTGGTCCTCAGTGGCTGCGTGGGGCCTCGGGACTGTTGTGTTCAGGCCTGGTTCTGGGCCGGGCTGGCCCCCAGGGCAGAGCTCTGCATTTAGGGGAGAAGCCCTGAAGGGCAGCCGAGGCTGCAGCGGGGGCCTGTCTGGCAGGGGCGTCTCACCTGGGGGGGTCCCGGCCCTCAAAGGGGTTGCGGGCCAGCAGGGACAGGGCCTGCGCGTCGTTGGCCAGGAGCTTGCCCGCCAGGTGGATGACCCACTCGTTGTGCTCGTAGGTCTGGGGGTGAGGAGAGGACGGGGCACTCGGGTGCAGACAGCCGAGAGCCCCAGCGTGTGTGCACCCCGCCCCTCCCTCCTGATGGCTGACAGCCTTCAGGCTGCTGGCCTGGGAGCCCTGACTCAGCATGCGTGGCGGTCAGCTCTCCTGGGTGGGGCTTTCCTGGGGGCCTGTACCCCGTGGTGTTGGCCCTTCCTGTTCTTGCTGCCTGCTTGCTCTCCTGGGCGCCTGCCCCCGGCCCCGTCCTGTCCTCGGGGACCTGGGTGGAGCGGGGCCAGGCCTAGCTTCGTCATTGGCAGGACCAGGGGTCTCAGACACGTGACTGAGCCTCCCGGAAGCTGTTGTCCTGGGCGGGGGTCACAGTCCTGCTGGTTTGCTCGGGTCTGAGCGAAGGCCGTGTGGATGCTGGCTGCCGTGCTGCTGGCCATGCCTGCCTTGTCTGCTCTGGGGGAAGCACTCTGAGAAGCTGTCAGGGAGGCCCGGCCCTGGGCACCCACAGAGCCTTGGGGGGGCCCTGGCAGGTTCCTGTGGGCCACGCCCCAGCATGGACTCCCTTGCCTCATCCTGTGTCTGCGGGGCCTCCCCACCAAGGGCCTTACCTGGAAAGCCGCGAACCACATAAGCCAGTCCAGGCGGTGGTGGTACGGCGAGATGAGGCAGGGGCGCCGCCTCAGGTCCCCAGGCTTGCACTTGAACTCGTAGTCCTCCCAGGTGGCGTCGGGCGCACTGGCATTGGCGCTGGCTGTGCCCTGCAGGATGACCTCCGTGCGCTCCCTGGTGATGCTGGCAGGGACGGGGAGGGGCTGAGTCAGGGCTGAGCCTCCCCACCCCAAGCCCCGGCCCGAGCAGGCCACGGTACGGCTGGGGGTGCAGGCAGGGGCTGGCCGCATATGTGCGTCTCCCCTGGGGTCTCAGTGGCCCTGAGGTACCTGCCGAAGGCCCCATATGTGTTGACGATCCGGAGGGGGTTGAAGGAGCTGTTCATGACCTGCCGGGGGCTCAGCAAGTTGAGGACCACAGGGATGCTGAGCCAGGCCACCAGAACGCCCAGTGCCAGGTTGACCATGCCCCGTGCCACGCGGCCTGCTGGGAGGGGGCACAGTGGGTGGGCTGTGGCCCCTTGGGCCCATGGAGACCAGAAGAGGTACAGCTGGTCCCTCGGGGAGTCTGGGAAGGGCTCCCACCACATGCAGCTGCCTTTCCCCTGAGCCTAGGATACCTTCCAGGCTGATGTGGAAACACGGCTACTCCTCTCAGCCCCCCTCCAGCCCCCAAGCTGTCCCAAGACCTGGGCTGGAGCATCTGAGGTCACGGTGCTGGGGACCAGGGCATACCGTCTATACCACGCAGGCGAAAGTGGCCCTGCCCAGGAGTGGAGACACTGCTCTGTCCCCCAGGCCACTGGGGTGGGCACGGGGCCGGGGGCCATAGCCTCAGGGGTTGACTGGCACCAGACACGGAGACCACCTAGGCTCCCCAGCCACACCCGCCTTCCAGTGTCACCTACCGCGTGTCCGCGGGGCCCCTGGCCCTCGGGCCTCCTCCTCCTGAATCTTCAGGACTTGGTCCTTGAGGCGGCCAGGCCCCGAGGGAAAGAGGCCGCCCAGGGTGGCGTCATCGAAGCAGGCGAGGCTGGGCACGATGGTCAGCCAGTTCAGGAAGCTCAGGTTCCCGCTGATGATGAGGACCACCTGCGGGGAGACAGGCTCCAGCCGCTGCACCTCACGAGCTGTGGTGACGGATGGGCCGGGGTCGCGCTCTTCCCGAAGCCTGTGCTGATCCCAGGGGCCCGGCCCCCCACCCCACCCAGGCCGCTTGCCCTGCCTCCCTCAGACTGGCCCAGGGATGCCCATGTCCCAAACGACCTCAGAGGTGGGCTCTGCCCTGCGCCTCTGGTGAGAACCCTCCTGCCAATCCTGAGTCTGGCCTTTCCCCCGTGCGGAGGCTGCTGGGGTTCTCAGCTTCACAGCCCGGAAAGGACGAGTCTGTGTGGCAGCTGTCACTGTGACCGGTGAGCAGCAGGCCCAGCGCGGCCCCCTCACCAGCCAGCCCCAGGGCCCCGCAGTGCGCCCCTCACCGGGGCGGGGTCTGGAGGGGCTCCTGTTGCTCCCCGGGCCAGGACTGGGGAGTGCGCTGGCGCGTGCGCCTGTGCCAGCCCTGCTTCCACCACCGAGTGACCGGCATGAGGCCGGCCCTGGGCCCAGCCTCCCCTGGGACAGGGGGTCTGTGAGCTCGGCCTGTACCTGGATGCAACTTAGCCGGACCCTGTCTTCGTGACCCTCCCAGTGCTCTCTGCCGGGTGGCTGCCCGAGAGTCAGGGCACTGCCCCTCTTGAGAAGCCTCCATGGGCCCAGCTGGACCCTGTGAGCCTGGATGATCAGGGTCCAGGAAGCCCACAGGTGCTCAGTCCCCTGGGCTTGGCACTGACCAGACAATGTGTCAGAACTAAGGCCCCCCACGTGCGGGGCAGAAGGGGCTTCCGCTCCCTGGTCTGTCCACCAGTGTCGCCGCCGGTGTCCCGGGGCTGCCTCCCAGCCAGCAGCTCCACAGGGTCCCTTCTGGTGACCGCATGTCTGTCAGCTGTTCTAGAGACTGAAAGCGGCACTACTTGGTGCAGACCTGGCTGTCGAGGGTGTGGCCGGGAGGGGGGAGGAGAGGCTGCAGGGTCACGCCTGCCCGTGTGCCCAGCAGGCACCTCTGAGCACAGGGCCCCAGGCCAACTGTGCACAGAGCTTCTGGGTCCCGACAGGAGCGACAGACACAGGGGAGGAGGCTCCAGGTGACTCAGCAGGGGGCTGGCTAGAGGCCAGGGAGGGTGAGGGTTGTACCCGGACACCCCAGCGCCTCGCCGAGTGCAGGTCCTGGTGGAGCCTGTCCTGTCAGCACGCAGACTGCCAGCTGCAGCCTTTTCATTTTCATTATATGGTTTTCAAAGAGGTGACATTTTCCACTTTCAGGAAGTCCAAGTTACATTTTTAAAAAACTTTACAATTTTGCCTTTTGCATCCCATCTAAGAAATCTTTTCTTCATTCAGAGATACAAAGATCTAAAAGCTTTCCAGGCCTGGCTATTATGTTTAGGTCTCAGATCTATTTCAAATTAGCTTTTTGGGGAAGGTGTGAGATAAGGGTCACACTGGCTCTTCTTTGGCCCAGGCTCTGCCCCTGGGGGTGGTGGGGCTCAGACCCGCGAGGAAGCAGGGGCTCTGGGATGACAGGGGTCTCAGGTGTGGGCGGTCCACGCAGGGGTGTCTACAGGGAGACACTGTCCCAAACACCATCTCAGAAAAGGGGAAACGACACCAGGAGCTGCAGGTCAGCAAAGTAGAAGGAAATGGGGATCAGGAGCACCAGCAAGGAAACAGACCCTCAGTGGCAAGAGACTCTCCGTGACAGCAGACCCGCGGTGACCACGGCGCAGTCGCCATGGTGATGGCAGGAGTAAGGGGGACTTCATCAAGGTCAGCTGTCCAACCAGATGGTCCCATTTCTGCAGAGCAGTCAGACCCGGACCAGCCGACAGCACCCAAGTAGCAGAGTGGCCGAGTGCCCACCCAGGTTGCTTGCGTGCGTATCTGCTGCCCGTGGGCTCCTCTGCCTCATGGGTCAGGGCTGAGTGGGGTGTTGAGGGGGGAGGTAAGACCACAGGCCCAGGCCGGACCTGTGCGGCCAGGTGAGGCTCAGCTGATACCCACTCCTTGATTTGTCGTTAAAGCTGCGTCTCCATCTTGGTGACCAGGGAGAACATGTGGTCTCAGACGCCAGCCTGACCCAGGTCTAGTGGGGAGGTGGGTGTCTGCCAGTCAGTTTCATGGACCATGAGGGGGTTTCGCAGAGCGTGATGTGAGATGCGGAGCCACAGCTCTCCCTGGATTACTTTGGGGTTTTTCGGCTGCGCTGCACAGAGGGGGAGTCCTAGTCCCCCAACCAGCGATCGAACCCGGGCCCCTGCGGTGGAAGAGCAGAGTCCGAACCGCTGGCCCACCAGGGAGAGCTCTCCCTGCATTACTCTGGAAAGCTAGTTTTCCTGCGTCTGAGCCTAAAAGTAGTTTCTCTGTTTCACTGTCTAGGATGTTAACTAACCCTGGTGCCCAAAGTGGCCCCACCTGCACCTGCCCTGGTCTGGTGGTCTCTCCCACAGCCACGCCCAGCCCCTTGAGGTCCCTGGGCCTCTGGTCTTGAGCTGGCAGGGCCGCTCAGGGCTGACGGGGCTTTGCCCTGGGGTTTGCTGAGACCACAGGATCCTGAGGGTCTGGGCTGGAGTTGCCGGCAGGCCCCCCACCACCACTGTGGCGGCAGGGATCGTGTGGCCCGGGCCCAGCTCCCCCTGGGCAGACCTCGTCTCCAGACCAGCAAGTCCTTAGATGCTCCTCGGGTCCCTCCTCTGTGTCAGCACGGGCTTAGTGGAGCTGTCCCTTAGCCCCTCCTGACAGCCCCGCCAGTGCATTGTGCTTGCGGGTGGGCTGGCAGCCGGGTGGGGTCCGATCTCTCCATGGCTCAGCTGTGCAGTAAGGCCACTGGCATTGGAGATGGAGGGTGAGGACAGGCCGGTCCCTGGGGCCCTGCCATCCGGGTGCAGCTGTGGGGCCACGTGGGTGGCGAGCCCTCTGCTTACTGCCCAGTTCTCGGCTGAGACGGCTGCCAGAGCTGGGGAGAAGCCCCTGGTGCACCGCAGCCTCCATCGCGAAGACACCTCTGGGTCTGGCCCTGGGGGCCCTGCCTGTGTCCCACAGCCCTTGAGAAGGTTCGGGGAACAACCGGCCCCATCCACTGTCACACTGCCCTCGAGCCTGGTGCGCGCTCGGGACCTGCGGGCAGTGGACAGGCGGCGTGTGCTCAGAGCTCTGGGAGAAGCCACCAGTCCCACCACTCCTGCCACACTCAAACTGCCCCTGTCACGCTGCGGAGCAGGGGAGCTGGGGCTTCCTGGAGCCGCCTGCCCACGTTCACCTCAGGTGGCCCAAGGGCGGACCTCCCGGGCGTGGCTGGTGCAGCCCGCACCCTCACTGAGCCATAGCCTTGCCTTCCAGCCACTTGGGCTCCTGAGACCCCAGAGGCGTCCAGAGAAACCCAGGCAGGACGCTGCTAGCCTGAAGGACCCCGAGCAGGGAGCAGCGTCTGTTCCTCTGCACCCTCGCATGTACACACACCACGCTGAAGCCCAGACCGGCGAGCAGCAGAAGGGACGATGCTCCGTGAGGACTGTGACCTGGGAGACTGCGTGGGGCCGTCTGCGATGTGGCGCAGGCGGCCCTCTGAGGGAGGTGAGGCAGCAGAGCCGACAGCGCCCAGGCCGACTCCCAGGCCAGAGCGAGCGACGCTCTCGGGCCTTAAGAGGCCTGGGATGAGGGTGCCTGACGGTTCACTGGAGCGAGGCCTCAGCCCACACGTGTTCTGGCCATTTCCCATTTCCGAGGATGAGTCAAAAGTAAAACAGTGTAAGCCTTTAGCCTGAAAAATGTTAAAAAATTAGAAGAAAAGGAAAGAAAAATGAGGAAGGCAGCCCAGGGAGCCAGGACATCTGCCGACTGAGCTCGGAGCCCCTCAGTGGTCCCCACTCAGCTCCACGAACGAGAGGGAGGTGGGCGGCAGCAGGAACGTGGAGAAGGGTGATCAGGACGCAGGGTCTCTCCTGAGAGCCGAGCTGAGCACGAGGCCTGGCGGTGTCAGGACCCGCCACCCCTACCACGGACGAGGGTCGAGAGTGAGGCCCAGGGACAGCGGCATCGCCCCTGCTCCCCGCACACTTCCTCTGCCCTGCTGAGCCAAGTTTCCTAAGACCCCACCACCGCGGCCTCCACCCCAAGAAGCAGGGCTGCCCCTCGGGGCTGTCTGCCTTATGCTCAGAGGCCGCACAAGTGACTGCATTTGGAAAAACGAAGCGTCTGAGATGCCGGGAGCTGGAGGGGCTGGCTTGCCATGTGGGCACAGGCCAGGGGGCTCAGGAACCGAGAGCTGCGGTCCCACCTCGGTTCCCTTGGCCACAGAGCTCGGAGGATGGGGCCTCCTCTGTGAGGCCGGGGAAAGGGCTTGACCCACCCAGGGTGTGTCCTCACTGACCTTACTCGGGTCTGGGAGACCCCTGAGTCCTAGGAACTCATGTGGAGAGACACTGTGTCCAGGAGGCTCAGAAAGCGATTTGTAAGGGAATCAGCGGCTGTCAGGAGAATCCGCAACACTGGCATCCAGCACCGACCGAAAGGTTACAGACTGGAAGTGTTGAGTAGCCTGAAGGCACAGGCAGAGAAAAACCTGCCCAGGGCAGAGTCAGGAGCCAAAAACGGGCTGAAGCTGGTGGCTAAGAATGTGAAAACAGCTACTGTCAAAAATTAAGGGGCTTAAGATAGTCCTAAGTAAGAGAAATATGAAAATGCCAAAGAACTGGGCGGTAACTTGAGAGTAACAAGTAACATATGAAACAATTCACTGGATAGGCTTTTGACAAAACTGACTCTGTAAAAGGAGGAGTCGGTGACTGAGCCAGGACCACAGGAGCTCTGTGCAGTGAGGCACTGGGAGGAGCGGACCCGAGCAGGGCCTGGGGGACGCCGCCAACCAGCCTGGCAAACAGTGACCTAAACCCCGGGAGGGGAGGGGTGCAGAGGAACACGAAGGGACGTCTCAGTGATAAGGACTACACACAGATCACTGAAGCCTAGGAAATCTCAAAACAGGATAAACTCGAAGAAAGCCACACCCAAGGCACACAATCAACACGCTGAAAAACTGAGGCTGCCAGAGGGGAGGAGTCATGGCCAGAGGGGTGGGGCTCAGGGCCCCCGACTCCCCAGCAGAGACCCCAGAGGGCTGAAGGGAAGTCACTTGCCAGCAGCCTCTGCTAAGAAATGTTAGAAAACTACGGGACACAAAGGGAAAGCGGGCGGGCAGGACACGCATGCCGGCAGGCAGGGGTGCACACGGCAGCCTGCGGGCTGCTTAAGTGAGGCAGTCTCGTAGCACGGTCGCAGCTGCTGGAGCTTTAACAGTGAGGAGAACTTGTGGTTGTGACGGGAAGACCCCACGTGCCCAGCAGGGTTCCCTGGGGGCCTTTCTTCCCCTCGTTTCTGTTCCAAGCCAGTTACTTTCCATTTGGAACGAGAGCCATTGGAGGGGCCCTGGGCGCCTCTGGACCTGAGAGCCACGGCCCAGCATGGGCGCGAGGCTTCAGCTGGCATGGCTCCAGCAGCAATGACGCTGCACACGCCCCCCCAGCTTTCGTCTGGGACCCCATCGTCTCACTGGTTGTAACCCAATCCCTCCTGGAGAGACAGATACCAGGCCACCCCTGGGGGACGACAGTCTCTCCCACCTGCTCATGGCAAACATGGCTGGTCTGACTGCGGCCGTTGGGGACCAAGGAAGCACCCTAGGGAGGGGTCGGGCAGCTCAGCACAGGTGGGGCTGGGACCCCTGGAGTCAGCTCAGGCCGTGTTTTCTGAGGGGGTACTTCTCCATCTTTGAAACCCTGCCCCGCCAGTGTGAGCCCTGGAGAGAGGCCATCGCCGTGCAGCCCTGGAGCTCCTAGCCAGAGCTGTGGGGGCCACAGGCCTGGGGCCACGCAGCCTTCCGGGGCCTGGGTCAGTGCGTCCACTCGGCGCCTTGGCCTTGCTGGCTGGGGCTTTGAGTTCTGTGTCCTGAGGAGGCTTTGCTGGTCGGCCTCAGCCTTCTGCCCAGTGACCTCGGTGTCCCGGCTGCAGACTCAGCTGCAGGAGTGGTGTGGGGCCAGCGCCAGGGCGGTCCTTTCTCCTGACAGCTGTAGGAGGGCCAGGGCCACAAGCTGCCCCCACGACGGCCGGAGTCTGGCTAGCCTGCCCTGGGCGCGGTCCTCCAGCCACTGGCTCAGGCTCCCCAGCTCTGGAGCCCAGGAGATGAGGACGCTCCCTCCTTGGCACAGCCACCTGAGTGTCCATGACCATCTGGATGTGGCAGGAGGGGCTCTTGTTGGGGGGCGAGGCAAGGCCCTGGGTGCTGGTCCACAGGCCACAACCAAGAACGCCCTGGCTGGCAAGTTCCTGAGGCCCCGAAGTTCCAGCTGCGTGAGGACTCGGCAGCCTAAGTCCATGTGTGGCCCTGACGACCTCTGAGCAATGCCTAGCTTTCCCACCCCAGTCCTGCCTCAGTGGGTCTCCTGGGCCCAGAGACACCCCTCCCTGTCACTCCACTCTGTGCCCAGCTGGGGGGCCTGACCCAGAGGATGAGGTTCACCAGAGCGTTTGGGGATGGAGGCCTATTTCTAACACGGCAGGGGGAGCCCCAAGGACTCAGGAGGCTGTTGCGGCACCCCTGTCCAGCACACGCTGGCCATGACCCTGTGCCAGGTGCCAGTGGGAAGATGAGCTGTGAGGTGTGACCTTGGGCCCAGGAGATGCCCCTCAAGGAGGGGGAGGGTGCTTGTAGGTGACATTCTGTGGCCAGAAGCCCCGGGCAGCTACACTGTTACCCCAGCTGTGGAGAGGTCACTCAGGCTGGTGGGGGCCGCTCTCTGTGCCCAAAGCTGTAGTGATGTCCCCTGGGCTGTGGCTGATGTCATGGAGTTAAGAAAAAGCTGGACGTGGTGGGAGGTCGGGACGGGAGTCTGGGATGTGAGGTGTGTCTTTGTGTGGACCAGGAGCCATGGGCCTGGTGAGGGCCTGGTTCATGTCGGGACAGGAGGTCCCCCTGGGCCCACAGCAAAAGCTGACCACTGGCCCTGCAGGGTCTCTCCTTGGCAGAGCGTGGGGGTCCGAGGTGGGGGTGGTGCGCCTCCCCAAGTAGACAACAGGCCGTCTCTGGAGAACTCGCAGAACCTTCCGGAACAGCTGTGCAAACTGAGCGTGGGAGGAGGTGCGAGTGCTCACATCCTCAGCCCTTTCCCGGGGAACAAACGGAAACAAACAGAGCCAGGGACCCTCGGGGTCGCGGGCGTGGAGATGAGAGCAACGTGCAAACCCACAGCACCCGGTGGCACGCCTGCAGAGGGCCGTGTGCCTGGGAGGCAGCCTTGCAGAGCCGGGCGCCATTCATCCTCTCTGCTCGGAAAGCTGAGGCCTGGCCCCAGGAGGGCAACAGAGCAGGCCTCAGGGCAGAGCCGCAGCCTGGGCCTGTCCCGGGCACCGTGTGGGTGGGGGAAGATGACACTGGGACGTGCCTGGACAAGGCTCCCAGGGCCTTGGGGGACAGAAGGCGAGTGCATGGCTGGCCTTTGCGAGTGACGCCCAGGGCCACAGTCGGCGTGATCTTTCAAGGCCCAGCTCTGGCTCTTCTCTGCCCAGTGTCCCTGTGCCACCACCGTCTACCACTGTCCACCTGGGCAGCAGACCCAGAGCTGGGTGCAGAGCCAGCCGCGTGGCCTGGGAGCCACCTTCCCCTGAGCCCCCCAAGTCTGCACAGCCCCCACGGTGGAGGTGACAGCACCCTGGCCCAGGACACACTCAGCCAGGCCAGTCCAGTCAGAGGGTCCTCATCCTAAAATGCCACGAGACATCACATGCACTGGGAACCAACAAAGGCATTTTGAGGCTGCTGGGTCAAACGTCAACATAAATACCTTCCCAAATCCTATTTTCAAGTAGCTAAACCCTTCTACCTGCACCAGTAACCCAAGCTTCCTTCAATTATTTTTTTTTTGACATGGCCATTTGCTTTTCCTTACCACTTGCCAGAGCTGGGCTCAGATTTCTGGAGAGAAACTAGTCAGTGAAGCCGGAGGGATGCCAGGAGGGCCCCTGCCACGTCTACAGCCCTGTGAGGGTTCCAGTGGTCCCAGGCTGGTGAAAGCAGCTGAAGCAGCAATTCATTAGCGCCCCCACAGCCTCAAGAGCAACTCACGGTCACCCTGGCGAGCATGCATGCTGAGCAGACCAGGCTCCCGCAGAGGCTGTGCCCCAGGCGGGCCCTGCGGGTTGCCTCGGGAGCCGGACCCGTGTTCTCGATCGGTAGGGCAAAGGGGAGCCAGCAGTTGGGCATCCTGTGCCAGGGCAGGACTGTCCAGCGTGAGGCTGTGTCCGTGCTGCCGGACCTCAAGGGTGCTTGAGCCTCTGCCTGAGCTGAAGTGTGTGCACGGCAGGGACGTGGAGGAGCACCCCTGGGCTCCTGGGGGTGTCCCTCCTCAGAGGCTGCTGGGAGTAAGGGTCACCGGCCAGCCAGGGTTTTGCCCTAGAGCCGAGTCCGGAATAAGCTGTGGTGCATCCAGACAGCGAAATATCAGTCAGCAGCAGGAGATGAGCTCTCTCCCCACAGAAGGACACAAGCAACCTCAGCTGTACATCACTAAGTAGAGACGCCAGTCTGCAAGGGCCAGTCTGTACTCTTAGCTTAGTTTTTCTGTAAATCTAAAATTGTTCTTAAAAAGTCGGTTGATTAAAAGCAAAGTAGAGCTTAAAATACTGGCAGCAAAAGCAGGTGGGTAGGGGAGACCATGATGGCACATTGAAGCCACAGGACCATCATGGAGGCAAGGACAGGGATTTAGCATGTGCCTGCCTAAAGAAACAGTATACTTGGTAATTAGGAGAGGGAAAGTAACGGAATGAGAAAAAACTCAGAGGAGAGCTAAACAAGGGAAAAGAGAAAACAAAGCTGTGGAAATAAATGCACCTGCTGAAGTCCAGGAACTTTTCACTGGAAGAGCACAAGGCTGGTTGGAAAAGAATCTGCTCTGGGCACCATGAGTGACAACTCCCAAGGAAAGGACACAAACCCAGCCTGCAAAATAGGAGACTACCACAACCTGTTCCTTGACCAGGACGTCTGAAAGCAGATGAAATGGACAAATTCCAAGGAAAATGTTTGCCATTAAAAAGCCTACAGAAAACAGAGACCCTTCATGTTTGGCAGCCAAAAAGGTTGTCAGTGGCCACACAGATCCCGCTCCGCCCACCAGCCCCGGCCCGGGCCGAGTGGGGATGTTGGAGCAACAGTTCCATCTTGTCTGCGAGGGTGAGAGCGAGACCCAGAGCAGAGCCAGACACGGCCAGTGTGGACGGAAAAGCACCGACGAACCTCACTGACACTGCGAAAGACCCAGACAAAACGGTACCAAGTGTACCCAGCAACGTGCTGGCATATACACAGCACGACTGAGTTTGATTCATTCTAGGAAGGCAACTGACTGTGGCTGCATTTTTGCTAAACCTCACCCACTCATGACTAAAAATACCCAAAACAAAAAACACAAAACTTCTAGTAAACAAGAAACAACCAACCAAGCCACAGGCTCCCGCCTGGTGTGGGTCCCCTCCCGCCCTGATGCCACGGAGCCCACGTCTGGGGCAGCTCGGCACACGGGCCCCACGCCGAGGAGCAGGAAGATGGGGGCATGGTCCGCGGGGCAACGGGGGCCCTGCGGGTCCACCCTCACAGGCGCGGCAGATGGGATGTGGGAGCTCAGGTTCTCCGTGGGCGCGGCTGCTCACCTGGAACAGGACCTGCAGGGCCCCGTGGACGATGCACATCCGCCGTCCGAGGAAGATGAAGAAGGGCACCACCAGCTCCAGGAAGTGGTTGCTGAGGGTCTCGAAGCGGTGGAACCACCACGGGGAGCGGTGCAGGAAGTAGGCCACAGGGTTGGGCACCGGTTGTGTCTGGGCAAGGGAGGCCCTGAGCTGTGCCTGGAGGCCCCTGGGGGACCCTCCCTCCACACCCTACCCCGTGTGCCCCCTGGCAGCCTGGCCGGAGAGGCACCCCGCCAGCAGCACACATGGCCAAGTTGGCACTCCCAGACTTCCCGTACTTCTGACGCCGACCCCTCAGGGACCCCCGAGGGCCCTGGTGACCAGGTGCTCAGAGGCAGGGGGGGCCCCTGTGGTCACAGCGCTGAGCCGCTCAGGCGCTGGCGAGCCCCCCACGAAGGGACGGGGTGCAGGGAGGAGGTGGGGTGGTGGGAGCTCTCACGTGGAGTTCCTCTCGGAGGACATGCAGGCTCGGGGCACGGGGTCCCGGCCCCATGTGTGTGTTCCTAGGAACAGCCTCCACATGTGTGCGGGGTGGGCGGGCGCGGCAGGTCCCCAAGGCCCATGTGTTGACTCAGCCATGGCGCCGGCGCCCAGGGCCCAGCTGACGGGCCCTGTCCTCCCTGCACATGCAGCCGTCCACAGAGGGGCCAGCTGTGCCGACACCGTGTGGGGCTGGGGCAGCCACTGTGGACATCCAGCTATCCATGAAGGGCACAGTCCCGGGCGGGACACCAGGCTTCTGCGGCCCCAGACCCGGTGGACCCACAGCCCCACTGACTCGGAGTGTGCCTCCCTGTGTCTGTGCAGAGGGGGTCTGACAAGGGCACCGGGGTCTGCTGTGCACTCCCCCTTCGAGGCCCTGTGTCCTTTGCACAGGCACGGCCCACATGTGCACGCACACAGACAGCACGGCTGCTGTCCGCCATCAGAGGAAGTGAGTGAGTGACAGTCACTCAGTTGTGTCCAACTCTCTGCAACTACATGGGCTATAGAGTCCACGGAATTCTCCAGGCCAGAACACTGGAGTAGGTAGCCTTTCCCTTCTTCAGGGGACCTTCCCAACCCAGGGATTGAACCCAGGACTCCCACACTGCAGAAGGAAGGGCTGGGCCAAAGATAAACAGCGCTCGCGGTGGTGACTCCCCCTGGACGTGGCTTAGAGCCAGCGAAAGGAAGCATTCTCCCACAGCTGCCAACCGTGCGGCCTGTGCATCCCGGCCCTGGGTGTGGCTGCGGCCTGAGCCTCTCCCTCCCGGCCGCGGGCGTGATTCCTCGCAGATTAGCTGTGGGCGCTGAGGCGCCCGGTGTGCGCTGGGCACAGGGAGACGCCGGTCGGAGTGCGCCGGCCCGGGTGCCCTGGAGGGTATGGTGTCCCGCTGGACACAGGGAGGTCGGGGCTCCAAGTGCGACGCCCCGGGGAAGGGCCACCAACCCCCCGGGAGAGTGTCTTCCTGCTAACTTCTCAGCTGGACACGACTTCCAGCTTACAGAGAAGTAGCTGTTTCGTTGCTCGGTCATGTCCAACTCTGTGACCCCATGGGCTGCGGCCCGCCAGGCTCCTCTGTCCATGGGGTTTCCCAGGCAAGGATACTGGAGTGGATGGCCATTCTCCCCTCCAGGGGCTCTTCCCGACCCAGGGATTAAACCTGCATCTCCTGCATCGGATTCTTTACCGCTGAGCCACCAGGGAAGCCCACAGAGAAGTCACAAGGACAGTAAAGGAACTCGGATGCCCAGCTTCCCAGGTGTCCCCCTTCTTCCAGCCCCTTCCTCCTCGGGTCGTTTTCTGTGCCTCCGAACACTGAGCTGTGACGACCTCGTGTGGGTCTCGTAGGAGCCCAGTGGCCATGACGCTCTTCTGCTTGCTGCCGATGACGTCCTGGTCATGAGAGCAGCCGGGGCCTGAGACCCCCAGCTCCTGCCCCTCTAGGCCCCTTCTGGGCGCCAGGACCCCGACTCTGGGACCCCCAGCTCCTGCCCCTCTAGGCCCTTTCTGGGTGCTGGGACCCCGACTCTGGGACCCCCAGCTCCTGCCTCTAGCCCCCACTCTGGGCGCTGGGACCTCCCACCCCCTCGGAGGGAGCAGGCCGAAGCCGCCCTGGGGAAGGAAGACATCCCGCCTGACAGGTGGTGCCCAGACCGGGTGAGAAAGACAGGGCTGGTTTGAGGAGCTCAGGCAAAGGGGGCTGAGCCGACACCACTGAGGAGAAGGTTGTTCTGAGGCCAGATGCCCTCAGGTGAATCACAGAAAGGCCCCAGCGTGAGCCTGAGTGTGGTCAGCGGCAGCAGCAGCAGGGAGTTGGAGGGCCCGTCCTGAGGGGATGGTGGGCTCAGCCTGCGCCCACGCCCCCACCCACCCCTGGCCACCCTGCTCACCTCGTAGTGGAAGTCCATGCAGGTGAGGTCCCGCCAGCACCGGTCCCCTCGGATCTTGATCAGGCCCTGAAAGGATGGAGAGGACCATGAGCCACCCCTGGACAGACATGCAGGGGGGACGCAGAAGGGAAACTGCAAACCGTGTTCCTGGAGGAAACACTCAGCGTCTCAGGAGTAACAGCAAATGCAGGAAGAAGAAACACTCTCCTTTTTTACAACGTCACTTCCTCCTGTGTTTCATTAAAACCCAGCTTTTAGACTCTGAGCATCATCACAGTAATGCAACTGTGCGGTTTTAGAAAAGGCAAATTCATAAAGCACGAGAACACAGCCTGACTTAGAAATGCCAAGGAGGATGGGGGAGGGACGATGTCCCACTGGGCCTTGGAGAGAGTATCCACCTGCCGCTGACGCGACGGGAAACACAGCATGCGGGAGACCTCGGGCTCAGGGACTCCTGTGCTGCCCAGTCCACCGGGCAACCGGCTGCAGAGAGGGGCTCCTGTGGGTGAGCTTCCCAGCAGCCCCGCCAGTTCCCCGCCAGGCAGTGGCCAGCATGCTGCTCTGCAGCGGCCACGAGGGCAGTCAGCTCCCGTGCCTGCCACACATCCCGTTCACCGGCCCTTGGGAGTCACAGCTCCACCTGACCCCCACGCGGTCAGAAGCCATCTGTCCCCTGGCAGGAGTGAGGCTGTTGCTTGACACGGAGGTTCAGCCCTGTTGTCTGTCTCAATGGACGGCTGCCCTGGAAGGTGAGAACTGCGTCACGAAGACAGCAGCCTGTATGGGAAGGACTCTGGGACAGTCGAGGGCTCTGAGCCAGGAGTGGACAGTGTGAGTCACCCGACCTGTGGTGGCCAGCAAGGCGGGATGCCTGCCCAGGAGATGAGACGTGCCCCACTCCAGCCTGGCCGGGAACATGGAGCCCGCAGGATGGGCCGAGGGCACAGCGAGCTCCTGGCCTGGGCCCCTGTGGGAGGCAGGGATGCCATGGCACCAGGAACAGACATGAGAAACAGTGAAGCCCTGCAGCAGCCTCACCGGCGGCTTCCACGGTGAGGCCAAGTGGCTGCGTTCTGGCCAAGCTCACAGGCCAGGTGTGAGTGCTGTGCGGCCCAGCAGTGAGTTCATATGTGTGTCCCGTGGAGGCTGCAATACCCAACTGTCCTGGGCGCCATCCTCACTGGTGGCTGTCCAGCAACCCCCCCAGGGGCCTGGGAGCCTCGCAGTCAGGTGGAGCCACACCTGAGGACCTGCTGGCCGTGTCTGCAGACTCTCGAGACAGGTCACTCTAGGGGGCGGGGTCGAGGCTCTGGAAACGGGGTTTGCTGAGATCACGGACGCACTGAGGAGACAGCTCCCAGCATGGACACCCCAGACTCGGCTGCATCTGCATAGAAGCAGCGCTGCAGACCCAGCATCCTGTTGGCCAAACGCCCCGCTGGCTCCTGAGGACAACGTGCCAGTTCACACAACGCTCCCCGTGAGCACGGCTCCGCTCCCTACATCCCCCGGAACCCGAGAGTGGCACTCTTTGGAGATTCACGCCAGGCAGAGAAGAAAAAAAACAAAATAATTAAAATGTCATTCAAATTCTAAGCTGATATGAGACACTTAAAAATCTGAAACGTTCTTCTGGGAGCAGAGGATAATTATATTCCTCCCATCTATTGATTTCTCTCTACAATGCAGATGTCAGATTTTCCACGGATTTTTTTTTCTTCCAGAGTAAGTGTCAAAGGAACAAAGCCTTCTTTGAGCCTTTTTCAGCCCAAAATTAATTCCCAAAAAATGGCACAGACAGGCCAGTAAGACACCAAGTGACCTGCAGCTGTCCACTCAGCCCCTGCTCTCCTTGGGGAAAGGGCAAGTGCCAGGACCTGGGAACATTCTGGGGCAGCTGAGGGGGCCCAGGCCTCACCTCATGGGCAGTGGGCGGGGGCAGTGCCCAGGGGACGCAGAGGGGCTCCTCTCTGAAGCTCACAGGTCCCTGAACTCGCTTCTGAAAATCTCCTTCTGGAAATGGGAGAAAGGCCTTCGGCCACAGAAAGAACATCACTTTCTTGATACTACATTAGTCCCCCCACACCAAACTGGGTGGGGGGCTCCCAGGCCTGTGGTGGTGGGAGGGGTGACGGCCTCGGGTCCCGAGCCAGCACCAGCTCCCTCGTCAGCGCCCCAGTGTTGCACGTGCCCTGCACCCCGTCCTCCCCTCAGAGTCTGCTCCAGGAACCCCGCTGTTCATCTGTAAGCACAGGCGGCAGCCCCCTGCCTGCTCCTCCCACAAGTGGACACAGCCCATCTGCAGGTGCAGGAAGGGGGCCGGCTCTCTCTGGAGCAGGCCTGCTGGTCGGGGATGTGTCCACAGCTGTGGGCATGCGGGCTGGGGTGCCTCAGTTCTGATCGAATCTGGCAGCGCCCTGCAACTTCTCTGGCCGCGGAGCTGACCCATGGGACCCCATGTGCTCTGCGACAGGTGGGGGAGCCCCGTGTCCTGACTCCTGATGACGCAGCATTTGAGGGTCACACTCAGCGCTCAGACCTCACCTGAGTGCACACGGGCTTGCTCAGGGTCTCAGGACCGAACAGTCCACATCTGAAGGGGTCGCAGCCAATCCAGGGCCACCACGGGCCCCTTCTCTCCAGGACGGCACAGTGTCTGCTTTCAGAATCCCAGGTGGGGTCAAACAGAAACCTGCCCCCTGAGCTCACCAAGGCAGCACGCAGGTGGGCGTCACTGTGTCAGCCGTGGGGGACCCTCTGGGCTGAAAGTGAAGGGAGGGAGGGAAACTGTGGATAATGCTGGTCGAGGGCTCATCGTGCCCCCTCCCCAAACCCCAGAAGCCTGTGAAAACCGCCCAGACGACCTCTGTCAGGGGCAGACCTGCCAGAGCTTCGGAGCGGGTTGGGGGACGGTCCAGGGCCCCCCACCACTGCAGGTCCAGGCACCACGGCCCTGCTGTGGCTGGTCAGAGACCAGGGAAGGGGAGGGGGGCTGCTGTGAGGGGGTGCAGCTGGGCAGAGGTCAGAGTCCTTGGACAGTGCTCCTCAGGGTCCCAGCATGCCTCCCAGGAGCTGAGGTGACAGACCGCAGGCTCCGCAAGGAAGTGGCTGCGATGCCTACTTGATTTGTTCTTGGGGGGAGGGGTGTGTTGCATCCCCGAGTCTCTTTTATTACGTTAATAAGATTTTACTGCAGGGATTGACTCCTGGAGAGGAGGTTCCTCCTACTGAGCATCTGCTCTTCTTTGCTGAAATGGCACTCAAAGCTCATTTTCTCCTTCTACACAGACACCCAGTGATTTCGGCACTGTTTGCAAAATTGACTTTCCTTTCCCCTTAACCTGACTTGGTAACTTGGCTCAAAGTCAGCTGACAGCAGAGGTGGGTCTCTCTCCAGACTCTGCTCTCCTCCACAGATCTATTTTTCTAGTTTAGATAGACCTCATACTTCAGTTTAAATTAACCTTAAGAATCAGGAAGTGTGAGTCCTCCAACTTTGTTCTTTTTCAAGATTCTCTTTATGTGAATTTTAGAATTGACATGTCTTTAGAAATGTCAATAGAAATCACTCTGAATTTATATATACATCCAGGTGAAAAAGACATCTTGACAACACCGAGTCTTCTGCCCCGTGCGTGGGGGACGCCTGTTTGCTTACGTAGGTCGTTTACGTTCGTATCAGCAATGTTTTGCAGTTTTAACACGTCTTCTATATCCTTAATCAGATTTATTATGAGGCACTGGAGTTTTCAAGCAATGGCCCATAGTATTTTCAGAATTTTATTTTCAAATGACTTCTATGATGGACCATTCATTTTTCACATTGACTGTATCCTGCAGCCTTGCTAAATTAATGTATTCACTTTGGTAGCTGCTTTTTAAGATTCCCTGGGTTTTGTATAATCACATCTGTGAATGTTTCACTTCCTTTTTGGGAATCTTTGTGCCTTTATTTCTTTTTCCTGTCTTATTGCACTGGGATTTCAACACAGTGTTGGAGAGCAGCACCACAAAGAGGCAGCAGGCCTGTCTAATCACGCACGGATGCTCTCCCTCATCACGGCACGGGAGCCCCGCCTGAGATGACCCTGCGTGGGCTCCTTGGTGTGCCCTGTGCTGAGACGGACACACAGCTCCGCAGCTTCATTCTGCTGCTGTAGTGAAGCGCGTTTCCGAGGTAAGCCACGCCTCTCTCGTGGCCGGGCTCCATCTGCCGGTGTTTGGCTCGGAGTCCCCGTGGCTCTGCTCGTGAGGGATGCCGGTTGCCTTTCCTTCTGCGCTGGCCTCCTCGGGTTCTGCTGGTCACGCGAAAGGACCTGGGGAGCGGCCCCACCTCCGCTGTTCTCCAGGGTGTGTGTAGGACTGCCCTTACTTCCTCTTTGGATGTTTGATGTCACTGCTGAAGCCATCTGTGCCTACACATTCTTTCTGGAATGGTTTTTTACATTTTGTTACAAATCCAATTTATTTACCAGATAGGAAGCCCTTTCGATTTCTTCTTTCCTTCTGTCTCAGTTTGGGTGAGCTACATTTGTCTAGGAATTTGTCCATTTTATCTGTGTTGTCAAATTTACTGGCCCAAAACTTTCATGACAGTCCGGGTGACTTTATGGCTGAGTCTCAGACAAAACTGCCTTTATCTGAAGAAAGTGTTTTCTCGTGGGCCTTCAATCACGGCTGGCCCTGCTGCGTCCTGGCCTCAGAAGAGCCGGTCCTGGGGGCGTCTCTTTCTCCAGTTTAGATGCAGCTTTTGTGTGTTAACCAGACAGGTGTGGTCTGCACACAAAGAGCTGGGGATCCCAGGGTGTTGTGCAGGTGTGAGGCTGGAGCTGTGGGCGGCAGTAACCAGGCCCAGGCTGCCCTCCGCAGCCTGCAGGCACGCGGGTTGCCCGGTACAGACAGAAAAGCGCATCCTCGTGCTGCCCCTGGGGGCCCGGAGGCTTGTGCTCCTGCCCTGATTCTCCGCGGTCTCCTTTCATGCTGCGACCCCTCCATTTACATCACGTAAAAACCACCTGCATCAGGGACTTCCCTGTCCAGTGGTTACGGCTCGGTGCTTTCACTTCTGGGCCCCGGTTCAGTCCTTGGTCAGGGAACTAACATCCTGTAAGCTGTGTGGCATGGTAAAAAACAAAACAAAACAACAGCAAAAAACCACAACCTGCTCTGGCCACAGCAAAGATGCAACTCTCGGTGAAAACTGCTGACTTTAGCGGTGATATTGCTTAGTGAGAATTTAGGGTCCGAAGTCTTAACTCTTAAAATGTGAAGCAATAATAAAAACAGTGTGGCACCTGGGGAATGGCAGAACTGTAGAGAGAACACGCAGGAAAAACAGCCACCCTGACAGCCTAGTCAGTGCCGTGACCCTGACAACCTAGGCAGTGCCGTGACCCTGACAACCTAGGGAGTGCCGCGCAGGCCCACAGGCCCCCGCCCACACCCGGCAGCCGGACGGTCTCCCTGCCCTCGCCCAACATCCACCAGCAGGGTGCCCCTGCTGCCGTCCAGCAGCAGACAGGTTCCTACGGCCCTTGTTCTGGCGACACTGCGTCTTCTGGCTGCTGTCCTCGTGGGCCCTGGACATCTCTGCAAGGCAGCCCCCGCCCCAAGGCAGGCTCCTACAGGAAGAGGGCCCGCAGCCCCAACCTGTGGTGACACCCCTGCCCCCCAGCTGCCGTGGGGACAGTTTGGGGCCGTCATGTCACCTCCACGTCCGCGGAAACGAAAAACAAGATGAGAACCCGCGAGGCACAGGCCAGGCCTGCAGTCTGTGCGGGAGACAGGCGGGAAGTGGTGGCACCTGGCGGGGCTGCCGGTCGGTCTTTCCAGGGCTTGAAGGACATGGCGTCACCTGCTGCTTCGTCCAGGAAAGCCCAGCCCTGGAGTATGCGGGGCTCTGCTCTCTGTGGGGCTGATGGGCGCCCAGCGCAGGGACGGCATGTGCACACCCGCCTGTGCTCACGCCTGCCCAGACCTCTGCCTCTCCTGAGTGGCCCGTTGTCAGTGGAGGCCGCATCCTTCCCGGGCTGCACGCGGAGGCTCTGCCCGCTGTGGTGACTGAGCCCCCAGCCTGTGGCTTGCCATTTCTCAGTGGTGTCTTTTGAAGAGCTCAGGATTTTAATTGTCCAGTTAATCCATGTCTTTTCTCTAACGGTTAGTGGTTTCTGTGCTTTGAGCAGCCTTTGCCTCTCCCGGGACTGCGGATGTTCTACGTTATCTTCGAGGGTGTCTTGGTTTTATGTGTTTGTCCACCTCAAACCGCCTGTCATGGGAGGTGTGGTGGGGGCGGGGGCTCGTGCACCCAGTGGACACCCAGCACCTCTTGTGGAAGCTCCTGTCTGTCGTAGCCGATCCGACTTGCTGCCTTCTCCAAACGTGACCTGACGCTGATGTCAGTGTGGCACCGTCTGCACGCGCTGACCCGCCCGTCGCTGCAGCCTTGCCTGACGTCAGTGTGGCACCGTCTGCACGCGCTGACCCGCCCATCGCTGCAGCCTCGCTGGCGCCTCCCTGGCACCGCCTGCACGCGCTGACCGCCTGTCACTGCAGCCTCGCCTGACGTCAGTGTGGCACCGTCTGCACGCGCTGACCCGCCCATCGCTGCAGCCTCGCCGGCACCTCCCTGGCACCTCGAGGGCCACGGTCCCTGGAGCATCCGGGACCCATAAGCAGCATGAAGCCGACTGCTTTACTCCCAGTCAAGACTCGGTCCTGGGCATTTCCGTGCTCACCAAACAATCAGTTCACCAATTTTGGAAGAAAAAAAAAATACTCTTCTAGGATTATGTTGGGGCTGCATGAAATATATCGACCAGTATGGGGACAACTGACTGCTGGGCACAAACAAGGAAGGCCTCCTTGTCCAGGGCTCCTCCAAGCACCGTCTGGGGGTTTTCAGGGCCCCAGGGTCACACTTCTGTGAGTACTTCCTAAGTACTGTATGGTTGTTAGGGTATATCTGTAACTTTGTTTTCTGACAGTTGTTGCTAGCGGGTGGAAACACTGGCCACGTCCTGCAAGTGGGTCAGCTTCTCTCCCTAATTCTGCAGCCCGTGTGATCGTCCATGTGTGGGGATGAACACAGATGATTTCACTTCCTCCTTCCAGTCCTCAGGGCTTTCACTGCTTTTTCTTTCTTCAAAGACAGGCTAAGATCTTCAACGCAGTGCCGAGTAGCCGTGAGGAGTGTGGCCAGCACTGCCCTGTTCCCAAGCTTACAGAAGAGACACTCAGTCTTCCGCCACTGAGTCTGATGTCAGCTGCAGGCAGTTCGTATGTTGTCTTTTATCAGGTTGAAGACATTTCCTTCTATTTCCAGTTTGCTGAGAACTTCTCTGTTAATTGTGAATAAGTGTTTAACACTGTCTGATGCATTTTCTACATCGTATGAGACATATATGTCATCTGATCTCTTTCTTCCTTACGTCTGGCAACGTGGTGAATTCCCTTGGACTGCGAGGAGATCCAACCAGTCCATCCTAAAGGAAATCAGTCCTGAATATTCATTGGAAGGAGTGATGCTAAAGCTGAAACTCCAATACTTTGGCCACCTGATGTGAAAAACTGACTCATTTGAAAAGACCCTGATGCTGGGCAAGACTGAAGGCAGGAGAAGGGGATGACAGAGGATGAGATGGTTGGATGGCATCACTGACTCGGCAGACATGAGTTTGAGTAAACTCTGGGAGTTGGTGATGGACAGGGAGGCCTGGCGTGCTGCAGTCCATGGGGTCGCAAAGAGTCAGACACGACTGAGCGACTGAACTGAACTGAATTCACGTCCCACCAGCCTTGCATCCTGGGAACCCCGTGTGGACCTGACCCCTCCGTGTACTCTGGGTCACCTGCTGACCGTTCCTTGAGAGTTTCTGCTGTGCCCTTGAGGAACACTGCTCTGGAAGCTCCGTCTGAAACACCGTTGTCCACCGGCCTCGGGAGTGCGCTGGGAAGGGTTCCGTCTCGTGCTCTCTGAACGAGCGTGGGTGGGCCCATACCGACTCCTCCTCAGCTGCCTGGCCGAGCCCCTCGGTGGAGTGCTCTGGGGCTTTCGGCGGAGGCGCGCTCCGTGTCCCCGACTCGGCCCCCCCGGCAGCTCAGCCTCGCTGGCCCTCCTGTCAGAGCTGCGCGCCCACCCTGGGCCCTCCCAGCGCCCGCTGCCCGCGCACGGAGCCGCTCGCGCCACTTCTCTGTGACGCTGTGTTCTGAAGAACACTTGAGACTTCCGGAGAGCTGTGAAGGCGGCACGGAGACCTGCGCACGCGCCCCTGCTGCTTCAGCCCCGCCCGGCTCTCAGCAGCCTCCCACGGACGCCCTGGCTGACGGCTCCTCAGGCTGTGCCGCGCGGTGTGACGTGGATCCTCGAGATGCTGGCAGAGACCAGGATTGTCCGGGACGACCTGCTGGGCTGGTCCCGGGGTGTAAGGCACCGGGTCTGCCCAGCTCCCACGGACAGACCCCTGCTGCTGCCCCTCCTTTGCATTAAGCCAGCCCTGTCGCTCTGATTTCCTACAAAGGACGGCGAATAATATCCAGGGTACAGATAGAATCAACTAATTAAAACTTTTAGTGCACCTGATAATCTTTTATCCAGCTGGTGCTCGCTGTCAATCAAAACTCCATAAAAGGTGCTTTACAACATGCTAATGATTCACCGCCTCCGAGGCGTCGTGGGAGTTTGCTCAGCAGCGAGCTGCGCTCAGCGGCCTGACGGCTCCGCCACCCTTGGCTCTGCACCCGCCTGGCTGGGCTCCACCCCAGCCCTTGGCTTCAGTGCCACACACGAGGCTGCCATCATAGGAGATCCTGACACAGGCCTCTGAAACGCTGCGTACGTTCTCATGCTTTTTAAAGCCAGCTGAGAGAGAAGCCAGAGTCGAGTCCTAGGTGGGCAAGGAACTGCTACGACAGACTTGAAGCTGAGAACGCCTGTGCGCTGTCAGGATGGCTCCTGGTCTCGTTCCACCAGAGGGACCCGCGGGCCATGTCCACTCTCCAGGTGCGTGTGGGTGAGAAGCACCGCACTCACCCTGGGGCCTGGACACACAGCCACCCGACACGGGCTTCCCAGTGCCGCAGCCGCTCCTACCTGATTGGGTCAGGAGCCCGCGCCAGCCCTCTGGTGTCGGGGCTGGGACGGTGTGGAGCTGAGAGCGTGGGCCTCGTCCTGGGGGCATGCCGTCTTGCTGGAGGACCAGCACTGGCTGCGGCCGGCAGGAACGAGGGCGTCGGACACGGAGGGCGTGGAGGACACTGTGCTGCAGGGACGCGGCCCCTCTCGTGTAAGACGCCCTCGAGTAAATGGAACACGGGTGAGGAGGGGCACGGAGTCCCGCCGAGTCACAGTGGCTGCTGACGCCTGGAGAACTGCGCCTCTGAGGGGCCCGGCAGGGCCAGGGGGCAGGGACGCGCCCGCCGCACGGGCCCCACTCCCTGCAGGCACGTGGTTGCCCAGGAGGAACAGCTTAGAGCAGGCAGACGCCAGCCCGTCTGGACGGCGTGACTCTAGTAGAACAACAGGGCAGAGGTGGGAGGCACCAACCACAGAGCCACGCAGCCTCTGCCTGGTGAGTCCCCTCACTCCTAGTTTAAGCTTCTGGAAGCTCGCAGGTGTAGCTAAAACCGAGACGTGCTCTTCTGCTGGCCACGTGGCGGGCAGGGGCCTGGTCCGAGGGCCACGAGGAGCGTGCGGCAGGAAGGGGGACGCTGAGCATGCGGCCTTCAGGAGCAACACCGGCCACAGGGGCAGGTCGGGAGGAGAGACGGGAGGCCTCCTTGGGGTGGGGTCGGACACTCCACACACCCTAGGAGGGCTGGAGGCAGGGGTGACGGGGGCCTCCCTGAGTGTCGTTTGTCCCCTGGGCCTCAGGGGAGTCACAGGCTCAGAAACAGGCCCGTGGACCTCAGGAAAGTGGCAGGAGGGCACGTCCCCCTCCGGATGTTAACGGGTGAAGGTTGTACTCACCGCTCCAAGCATGATTCTGAAAATCAGCCACCGGAAGCCCCACACGACGACCCGGGACGTGGGGGTGCCCCTGGGCAGCGCAGACAGCGTCCAGAGAGGGCACAGGAAGATCCCCAGGAAGCCTGTCTCCAGGAGCTGGGACTCCCATCCTGAGGAACAGAGAGCGTGTGAGCAGCAGCTTCCTGGAGCACCCAGGGCAGAGCCCAGACGGGACGGCCCTGTGAGGTGCTGAGCGCAGAGCAGACCGCGATCCGGGCTGCCCCGGGGAGGGGGGAGCCGGCTGGGGGTGGGGGATGCAGGTCCAGGCCCTGCGTGGCTCAGCCCGGTCCCACCGGGTGGGGGCATGGTCGCTCTTCCCACCGGGAGCCCGTGTGAGGGACGCGGGTGTGGGCAGCACGCCCGAGTGCTCAGTGTCTGTGAACATCTTTCTCAAAACCAAGACAAACCTGAATGAATTCTGAACCCCAGCCTTCAGGGCTGGGCGTCTGCGCTGCTCCCTCTGAGACGCACTGAGTGTTCAGAGGAGAAACGCACAGATACGCGCCAATGAGTAAAGCACCAGCCAGGGCAGTGGAGCTGGTGGGTTTGTGGGTTTTCCCTGCACAACTGTTTGAAACTTGGCAGCTTGAAATTTTTCCTAGTAAAATATGGAGGCAGAAATCCCATTGACTCTCATTTGCTTTGTGGATTTCTGAAACTCAGTTCTCCTCTTGGAATGAAGTGGGCGAGTTTGCTGCAAAGCGGCACCTGGAAGAGGCGGTGCGGGCGTTGGGGGGCGGCCCCACCCACCTCAGCCAGGCCTTCTGGGCTGCAAGCTCTGGGGACAGCAGCGTGCGCCCCACGCCATCTGGAGGTGATTCCAGAAGCAGAAGCAGCCTGGATGGTGCTGGGGAGGCATGCTCTTAGGAGGGAGCTGAGCAAGGTTGGCCCCGGATCCCCAAGGGGGCTTTGTGATCAGGAGAGGAAAGCGGAGCCCAGGGTGACTGGCCAAGGGGAGAGGGACCCGCTGCCCCCCCGGGTGCTGCAGCCAGGACAGCAGGAAGGGCCTTCCTCGTGTAGAACCTCGAGGGTCTGCACACCGGAGCCACCCACTTCACGTCCAGGTCTTGTCCTCCTCGTGGACACGGATGACCTGCGCTTCTCAACGCACTTCAAACCCCTTCCCTGTCTCAACAGGAAGAAGCGGACTCGCCCCTTCTCGACAGCCTCTCTGGTGTAGTCCTGAGAGGTCGGGATCATTAAGTCTGGGCTGCTTTCCAGCGCCACGGGGGCATTTTATAGCCTGCGGGTTACGGCAGCAGAATGCGGAGCGGCAGTAACGTGGCTCGGGCGGATTGCACTCTGAGAAGGGCCCTCACAGGCCGCTCGGCCCCACCTGCCTCTGCTTGGCCCCGCAAGCAGGCAGACCCCGGAGAGGGCAAGGCCAGAGGAGCGCGTGCCCACCTGTGAGGGGCTCGCCTCCCGCCTCCCTGGAGGCCCTCCACAGCTCGCGGAGCCCACGTGGGTGGGCGGAGGGGGTCCCCAGAGCCCCGCCTGCCTTCCCTGTCACCTCGCTTTGCACAAACGCGACACACAGAATTTTAATGTGCTGCTTGAGTGACACCCATCAAAGCGACGTGCGAACGGCGGCGCCCAGAGAGCTGCTAAGTGCCGGGAAGCAGGTGACGGGCCTGCTGCCCCCCAGGGACGCACGTGTCACCTGCCCTCCCGCCTGCTCCCCGCTCCCGGAACCTGCCTCGCCCTGCGGGGCGTGGGCACCCCGTCTCGCCCTCCCGGCCGAGGCCTGCTGCCGTCAGTGCTCGCCGGCACCCACCTGCTCTGCTTCCTCTGCCGGGTCAGCAGCTGCGGCGCACACAAGGAGCCCCATTGTTCTCTGCAGCCCGGGACAGCCCTCCTCCAGATGCGCACCCTCGCCCCTCGCCGAGCGCAGGCCTGTCGCGGGGCTGGAAGTTTCCGCCTGCAGCAGGGGACCTCCCGCCAGGGGCTTTGGGGTTGCGGTGAGCAAGCGGCCAGGAACCTACCTGACCACACCACCCGCAGCTCACACTCCTACCGCTGTGGCTCTGGGCTGGCTTCCCGGACGCGGCCCAGGCTGGCCCAGCATGTGTGGGAGGTGTCATTGCGAGCTTGAGGGTTGGCACCCTACCCTGCACGTGGAAGAGCAGAGTGTGGGCAGCTCCGTGGTCCCCCTTTCCCAAGGAGCCGCTTACCCACCGTCTCAAGGGACAGCCCAACAGGGACACGTGGTGTCATCCCGCCCCGTCCTGACCGGGGCTCAGGCCGGCCGCTGACAGTGGTCTCCAGCTCTGAGTGCAGACACACTCCCTGCCCTGCAAGCTGTGGGCACCTGGGGGCAAGATTGGCTGTGGGTGGGCAGACCGCAGATCTGAGTGCCCCTCTCCTGGCCCATGCCTGCCGGGGCTGCCTGCGGCCAAGGGAGGCCCACGGTGGGCTGAATGTGGCCCTCAGCCTCTCGGCCGACCTCACTCCCCACACCTGGGGCACGTGCTCCCCGAAGAGCTGCTCCTGGATACAGTGCCAGCGTTCAGCCCTGTCCTCCAGGCCTGTGAAGAGTGGAGACGCTCTTATGTTGAGGACCAAGGGTCAGAAACTCTGCCCCCGCGTGGCCTGCGTCGCAGAGCACATGGCCACCACGGAGTGGGCATCGCGCTGGAGGACAGATGTGGGTGGGACCAGGCTGCTCCTGTGAGAGATGCTTGCTGACCATCGGGGGCTCAGAGGGGGCTCCCAGGTGCTGTGGTCAGTCACCCAGGGTTACTGGCAGCACACACAGCGAAGAAAGGTGACCTAAAGCAGGTTTCAGCGGCCACAGCTGCCCCAGGGCTCCGAGAGCAGCTGAAGCCTCACAGCCGCCTCGGAACTGTGACAGTTACTTAGGAGAGGAGTTAACTGCAGCAGGTGAGGATCCTTCACAGATGACAGTGCCCTCTGTGGGGTGAGCAGGAAGCCCATTAGCCTCATGGTCAGGAGCAGGAGACAGCGAAGGCACCTCCCTGGGGCGCGGGGCTGCAGGTCTCCAGGTAGAGCAGCCGTCCGCTGCCGCTGATGCCAAGGAAGGGCCGTTTCACACCTGGGACACGTCCTGGGGATGCTCCTCTGTCCTGAGGCCACACCTCCTTCGAGGGAGGGGGCCCGGGTCGCAGGTCAGCCGGGAGACGGAGGGGCTGGAGCAGGCAGGCCCCCCTGAGGAGCACAGTTCCGGAGTGAAGGACAGCTTCGCTGTGCAGTGTCTGGCCAGGGGGTGGGTGGCACGGCGGCTGGCTGGACACTGAGCGTCCACCCACCCTTCACCTAGACGGGACCCCTGCCAACACCGCCGTCCATTCAGCACTCCCTGCCCAACACGAGACTAACACGCCTCCCTTCTCGGTTGAGACAAAATACAAAATGAGACCAGGTGAAAAGCACAAGGGAGGCCACACAGAACCTGAGGGAAAGTCTCCCGCTGGCGTTTACAAATAGCTGCCAGCCGTTGCATGTCAAGGGGACACGCGTGTCTGTCTGTTCCCGCCTGGATGGGGCACCAGGCGGCCGCGAGCCTGTCCAGTGAGGGCAGGAGCCCCTCACGTCTACCTCACACCCCTCCCAGAGGCCCCGTGTTGTGTGGGGCCTTGCTAGGTCTGCTGACCCTTCCAGCTATTGGAACTGCCGACAAAGATGCCCTGTCCTCGGGGAGCCTAGGCCACTGTCAGGCCCCAGAGGTATTAACACTGCCTGCCCAGACGTGCAGCCGCTTCTGCTCACTCCTCCTCCCTCCACTGCCCCAAGCTGGGCCTGGCCTCCAGTCCACTGTCCCCCCACCCCCAGGACCCCATCTGCCCAGGAATCCTCTGGAGCCAGGGTGAGCTGGGCAGGTCTCCTGGGATAGAAGCCTCCTGGTCACTTCTCACATCTGTGAAGATTTCAGCCAGAGATTGGATGGTGAATTTGAAAGAACTGGTTAAAGGCTTCACGCTTTAAATAAAATAATTTTAAATTGCATGCTCCCAGTTAGGAAGCATTTAGCAAATTTCCAGTCTGTGTTTCACGGACATCCTTGCGCGATGCAGGGAACAGGAAGTGACCTGTGTGACCTGCGCGGTGACCCTCCTCTCGCTGCACTTGGTCATGGTGCTGGTTAATACTCGGTTGCTGTGGCAACCAGACTTCAGAGCCCCAGGTGTCCCCTGCTGCTCTGGTCCATGCAGGTGTCACCAGCCAGCCCAAAACAAGATCCATAGTAATGACCTTGGCTGGCTTTGCGGGCTTGGGGTAAACACAGGAATGCTTCCTGTCACCGGAAATGAGACTTGGCAACAGAGATTTCTCAGGATTAATATATTCCAAACATTTAACATATATCAGGCTGGAGGGCACGGTGCCTTACTGTTTCTTTGTCTTTTGTTTCCTGTGCATGGAAATTAGCTGGAGCTCGTCTCAGAGAGCCGTGTCAGACTCCTCGAGAGAGGGGGTGGTGCTACACTGGGGCCACCGGACACGAGGCGAGTTCTGACCCGCTTCCAGCCTGGGCAGGCCAGGCCCGCTGGCCACGCGGGGCCGACACCCTGAGACGCTGCTGGAGGAGGTTGGCGCAGATCTGCAGTGTCCGCTTCACGGGACAGCTGCAAGTCACCATCCTGGGGCTGTGGTGCTGAGTCTGGACAAAGTATTCAGGTGTAACTCTAAACACAAAACTTCTTCCAGAACAAAGCAAGAGATATGTTTTTCAGAGCGATGGCTTCCGTGAGGAGGCAGACGTGGGGTGACGAGCGCCTCTGACTGTGTTTCCACTCGGGCAGTGCCGGCGCCGCCAGAGGCAGGAGTGAGGCGTGAGCAGAGCCTGCCCTGAGTGTGCGACACCACAGCCCCCCATGCAGAGCATAGCCGTGCGGGGGCTCGCGGGAAGGAGGGCAGGGCCCGGGGCACGCCGTGTTCTCTGTACAGCAGGGGCTCTGCTCCAGTTCAGGGTGCAGGTGAGACAGAGGGCACCGCCCAGGGCCGCCGGCTCCCAAACCAGAGCAACTGCTGCCGCTCACACACCCCGATATTTTCCAGTGCAGGCCGCCACGGGCGCTGTGACAGCAAGGCTGATTCTGGCACTCTCAGAAGGGAACAAGAGGAAGACAGCTTTCCAGTTACTGAAGAGGAGGCAAACGTTCATGGTGCTGGCTGTCCCAACTGCGGGTCCTGAACCGAGTGGCAGAGTGGTGGGGGTGGGAGGGAATGCACGACCCTTACCTCACTGTCCTGTGTAATGGACCACGGAGAGACCCACTCCCTCCATTCTGGACGGTGCTTTTCACCAAGTTAAGGCCTGAGATGCATGGATGTATCAATAATAGACCACCACACAAGCCTCCGGACAAAGCCACATACACACACTTGGAGCACAGGAAGGAGGGGCCCAGCCACGGAGGGTATGGGAGGCCTGCAGCTGGAGGGCTGCCTGCAGGTCGGGGCCCAGCTTCTGTGCTTCCATCCCTGGGTCCTACTGCTGCTCTTGAAGGAGCTCAAACAGCTCTTCCTTAGATGAAAGGAGATTCCTCACCATCAAATAGGACAGACCCGAGACACAGCACAGACGGCATGCTGCTGCTGCTAAGTCACTTCAGTCGTGTCCGACTTTGTGTGACCCCACAGACAGCAGCCCACCAGGCTCCCCCGTCCCTGGGCCAGGCAAGAACACTGGAGTGGGTTGCCATTTCCTTCACCAATGCGTGAAAGTGAAAAGTGAAAGTCAAGTTGCTCTATCATGTCCGACTTTTAGCGACCCCATGGACTGCAGCCTACCAGGCTCCTCCGTCCATAGGATTTTCCAGGCAAGAGTACTGGAGTGGGGTGCCACTGCCTTCTCCGACAGACGGCATAGGCATAGGCAAAACAGCACTGAGTTTACCGGGTGCCGATGCAGCGCCAAGTGCCTGGCGGGGTCCCTGTGATCCCTGCCCCCAGCCCCGGCCTCGGGCACGGAGGAGGAGGCAGCCAGGTGAGCTCTCTGCGCCCGTTGCCGGGTGTCTGGAAGCTCAGACCTTGAGATTGTCCCAGCCCCATCCTGCCTGCTCGACTCCACCCCAGAGGGCTCTCTTGTAAGGGCTGTCCCCAGGGAGGATGGCCCATCTGTGGGATCCAGGCATCCCTGGGCAGCACCTCCTGCCAGGCAGCGGTCCCAGGAGCAGGCCAACCTTGGGACTGGCCAAAGACGGGTCCTACTTGGTGGGTGGACACCCTGCTACCTTCCAGCCCCAAAGACCTGCACCCTCCTAAATCCCAGGATGCTGGGCCCCGCCCCAAACCCCGGTGGGGCCTGAACCTTGCCTGCGCTCCACCTTCGCCTCCTTGCTGAGACTCTGAGACTCGCTCCAGGGCATGAAGCCCCTCCTGTGAGGTGGAGACATTCCTTCAGCCTGGGCAACCACCAACAGGGCTTTTAGAAGCTCCTGTGGATAACCCTGGCCCAGCTCACGTCCACTCACCTTTGATTTCACTTATTAAAGCTAACTTACTAAAACTAACATATTCATCCTTAACAGAAAGCAAAAACATTTAGCGAAGATAACTCAGAACCAGAAAGAAGCAGGAAGCGACCTGCTCACCCAGAGGTAAATCTGGTTAACTCCTTGGTCATGGATTTCAAAACAGCTTCTAGAGGCAAGATGGAAGAGAGGACACACTGCTTAACATGGCAAAAACATGGCCTTGCACGCTGAGCAGCACTGTGCTGAGTGAACCTTATCACGGAGTAACGAGAGCAGAAGTAGCGTGTATGTAACCAGCTCCCCACCTGAGCCTCTGACTCCCCCAAAGTGGGGCGCCCTCCCCCACCTTCCGGTCCTGCTGCAGGAGCTGGGGGGCAGGCCACCGGAGGTGCACAACGTGCTCCAAAGGGGCGGCCACCAGCCTGCCCAGTCCTGAGAAAACAGCAGACAAGCCCAATTTAGTCTCTAGTCCAGCCGCAATGTCCAGGGCTGGCTCAGTAAGATGTCCATGGAGGGGCTGGGCGGAAGGCTCCAGGGACTCTGAACAGACTGGGAAGCCACGTTAGATCTCTTTGAGGCCGTGTTGACACTTTCCATCAGGATAAGCTGCCTGGATGGTGGACTTGGGGGCTTTGCCTCAGCCGCCCCCCAACAATGCGTGGCTGGGGCTGTGACCCATCCCACTGCCGACTGGGCTGCTGCTCAGGGGCTCTGCCTGCAGGGGTTCCACCCAGTGCTCCACCTGGGTCCAGCCCAAGACCCGGCCTTTGTGCAGAGCTCGAGGCAGCCCCTGAGCTCCGGACACCTCACGGCAAGCACAGCTGCTCCACAGACACTCAGGACACGAGGACTCGGGGCTCTCGACATGACGCACAAGCACACCACCAGCCCGGCTTCTGAGCCAGGTTCCTGGAGCCCCACTGAGGCTCCTGTCTAGGGGGCTGCCCGCTGCTGCCCGTGACCACTCAGAGGAGCTGAGCTCCACGCATCCTGCAGGCTCGGAGCTGAGACGCGCTCCAGCGGGAACCAGGCTGACGTGCTGTGGGGAGGGTTTTGGCACCCACCAAAGACCTACGTCAGAGGTAGTGGGGGTACAGGCCAGAGGGGGAGAGCAGTCCCTGCTGAGGCCCACCTGGGTCCACGGACACCACGTAGGTTTCACCCCTGAATCCGGTCTGTCTTCTGAATGCTCAAAAGACAGGCGTTGAGGCTGAAGCCAAATGGAAAACCGTATCAACTGGACATGAACTGGAGACGAGCCAGCATCCCATGCTGAGTGCAAAATCCTGGGTTAAGGAGGGGGCCCCTCCCCGGTAAGTGGAGGACGTGGCCACCAGGCCTGCTGGACAGGCTGGGAGCTGCTCACGGGAGGACACTGCGCTGGTGCCGGCCTCCTCTCAGCGGGTCCACGCAGACGAGAGCTGCTGTTGTGACAGCAGCAAAGCATGGCTTCCTCGTTTACAATCGCTGTTTCAAGATGCCAAAAGGAGCTGGTGCACAACTGCCGACCCAGGCCGACCTAACGCCTCTCCCTGCGCTGGCGGAGGGCAGGCTTGCCGACGCTGTGTTCCTCCCGCGCCCAACAACGGGGCCGTGGAGCCAGATGCTCCAGGGACACACTCCGGACTTGGGCCGCGGTGGGCTCAGAGACCAGGGCCTTCTCTGCGGGCCGCAGTGGGCTCACTGAGACCAAAGCCTTCGCTCGCTCCTCAGAGCCGTCCAGGCTCAGGACACAGGCGTGTCCCTGGCATGGCAGCAGCACTGGGGTGACGGGAACAAAGCCTGCCTGTTGGCCTCGCCTGAGACAGGTGACGATCAATGCTGAGGAAACAAGGACAAGGGCCATCTCGCCAGCTGCTTTTAGCTGTTCTGTGCAAATCTGATCAAAGAAAGGGCTTCTTAAAAACGACCCTGAGGGTGCACTCCAAGACACCCCCGGGAGGAGGCGGTGGGGACGCGCTGCGCCTCTGGCCTCACCCCAGCACAGTGAGGCTCCTGCCCCCAGACCACAAGGGCCCTGGGATGAACAGGGCAGCGAGTCATCAGTGGTGCCTGGTCGGACAGAGCGTCCAGCTGCCCACAACCCCAATCCAAGGCCTTGGAAGTCCGCGCTCCAAACGGTGACAGTGCGCAAGCAGACGCCTCTGTGGGCTGAGGGGCGCTGACAGGCTCTCCTGTGTCACAACAGTGAGAGATAAACAGTGTCGGGAGGGGCCGAGCCGCTGCGCTGGCCAGTGTGGAAGAGCTGCCGAGTGAAGTGTGATCAGAGATGAAGAAGCAGAGGAAGAGCCAGCCAGGGAGTGCCCTGGCCGTCCAGCGGTTAGGGTTCTGGGCTCTCACTGCCCGACTTCGATCCCCAGCTGGGGAAATGAGACCCCACAAGCTGTGTGGATCCGGGCAAAAAAAGTTATTAGAGAAAACTATCATACTTCACTATCAGCTTAGCTCTCAACAATATTTACATGGTTGCAGTGTAAAGACCAAATACTAACTTAATGACACTTGTGACGGCTGACCTGAGATGGAGGAAGAGCGTTAGGGAGGTGGACCTGAGTCATGTTTACCAGAAAGAGACAGGATATGCGCTCATCCTGCCTGGCCAATCATGTAACGCCAGCTACTCCTGTAACTGAGACAAAGAACTGCCTGTATAGAAGCTGCCATACTCCTTTGTTCGGGGCTCTTGTCGGATTCCCTTGTGCGGGATGAGACTTGGGCCCTAGCGCGCTAGGAATAAACAAACTCCCTTCTTGCCTTTGCATTACTGTGGTGGACTTGCTCTCTCGGTCGGTTCGGAGATACAGGCTCGGAGCATAACAATAAACGCGACGGAAACATGACTGGATAAACCTGACAGAAACACAACCGGATAAACCCGACGGAAACATGAGGAAAACATGACCGGGTAAACCCGAGGGAAACACGACCAGATAAACGCGACGGAAACACGACGGAAACATGACCCGATAAACACGACCGGATAAAGCCGACAGAAACAATACTGGATAAACCCAACAGAAACCCAAAAGGCAGAACTGCTTGGGGAGATGGAGTCACCCCGAGAACAGGATGGGGTGAGCGCAGGAAAACCACGGTGAGCTGTTTGTATTATAGGTTGTGTAATACATCTTGAATTTCTGATCCCCTCACACACCTAACTTAAAAAATAATGAAAAGAACGATCTTCAGGCCATACTCTCTGGTTGCAGTGTAACGAAATCAGAAACTGACCAACCAGAGATAACCTACAAAGCCTTAAGCGTTTGGAGTTTCTGACCCTCTTTAAACAGCACCTGGGCTAAAGAGGCAGCAACACCTGAAGGTTATGAAACTGCGTGTCTGCCCCTTGTCGGGGACACCGGGCCTCAGCCCACAGAGGCCCAGGACCAGTCACAGGGGGGTGACCACCTGTCTCCACGCTTTCATTTCAGGTAAGAAGAATGGACAAATAATGAGTTAATCAACTCAAGATCTTAGAAAATACTAAATTCCTTCCTCCCAGGAGGAAGCGACCTATAAAAAGTAAAATTTAATGAGCCAGAACACATTTTTAAAAATCTGATAAATAAAACCAGTTCTTTGAAAGGAGCCACATGGCTACTGGAGGGCGGAGGGGCCACACAAGCTCTGGTCATCTCAGGAGAGTCGCGTGGGGCTGGGCTTGGGGGCAGGGGGAGGGCGGCTGGTCAGCAAGCATACTGGGGCTGCAAGACCAGCCACAGGCCTCTAAGAACCAGGTGCCGATGAGCCTGCCTCGACAGCCTGGGCGCTGGCACCCAGGAGCCTTCTGCCCATCGCGATGCTCATCATCAGCTATACTGTGAACTGAAAGGGAAACACTGGCCCAGCATCTACGCGACTGAATAAAAGTACGAGGCAATTTAGAAGATTCTAGACAAAAGCCCTCAAATTCAGGGTTTCTTCAATATTCTAGAATTCTGCTTCTGTTTTAGAAACAAACGGGTAACGAGATGTAATGGGAGAAATTCAGAACAACTAAAGCCTCAATAATTATGTGAACAAGAAAAAAGTCTTCAAAATATATTTTCTTCTTGGTTCCACTAAGTGACAGTCACCAGATTCTGCCAAGTGAGAAAAGAGAAAGGCGGGACTCGACACGGTCGTGTGGGGACGCCAACAAGCTGTGTCCACGCTTGTGCGCAGAGCTGAGCGGGCTCCAGGTGAGGACGGAGGTCAGGCAGGTGCTGAACATGGGGTGGAGCCTTTGGTTCTCCCACCCCAGCCCCTCCCCTGGGCAGCGGGTCTCCCGCACTGTGCTCCCTGTGGCCGGGAGGGGACAGAGAGGAGACAGCAAGGCCCAGAGCAGCCTGAGGAGGCTCAGGCCAGATGGGCAGGCGGTGCTGGGGCCCCAGCGAGGAGGGCCCCTTCCCGGCCACGCACGGTGAGGACACAGTGGTGCCTCCTGCCTCCCTCTGGGAACCACCAGCTCCTCTGGGTCCACGGCAGCCCCGAGTCACCTGACCCAGGCTCTCAGTCCTTTCCAAGGACTCGACCAGACATGAGGCCAGAACCACACAGCCCAGCAGCACCCACATCTCTGGGAGGTCGGAGGGCTGGGACAGTGGAGGCAGGGCTCCCTGGAAGAGCGAGCTCATGGCAGGGTGTCCTCAACTGCCTCTGATCCTGGGAAATTTAATCACAAGAAACTGCTTTCTGGGACATGGGGCTTGATGTGAGGGACAGGCAAAGCTTGAGCTGGCTGGCAAGGTTCTGGAAACGCTTTGGTGGCCTTGCTGTGGCCACAGCGGCTCTGAACTTGAGACTGGCTAATCGCTTCCTGCAGGCAGGCTCCACTCCAGCACTGACGGGTTTTAATACAAACTTCCAATTGGGCCAGTAAAGCCCTCATTAAGCTGTTTTTAAAGCATGAATTTAAGAGAGGTAAGGGTCACAGGGAGCCTTTAATTTGCAACAGCTGGCGGGAAGTGCCGCTGTGACGGAACGGGGGTCAAGCATCCAGGCCACATGAACATGCGGCTGCCTGGCCAGCCTTGGGGAAGACCTAACAGGTGGGAGTGAGGGCGGGCGCTGCTCTGCACCAGATACCCAGCGGCAGGTGACCCAACTCAGCCGGTCCGCAGCCCAGGCTCCCCGCCAGACCCTTGCCCGCCCCGCTATGGCCTCCCGCACAGCCCACTTGTGTTTATTTTAAACACTGCGATTCACCACTTGAGATGCCGCCTGGAGGATCCGCTGTGCTCTCAGCTCATGTGCACAACACATGGCACAACTCACATGGTTCACCCCCATCGGCTCCGTCGAGGAAAACACACCAGCTTAAAACTTTGTTCTACAGTAAAGCCTGTTCTCTTATGCTGTGACCTACTACAAGTTGATAAAATATGCCTTTGTAAACAAAGATGAAAACATTTTATCTTTCTCTTCTTGATCCTGCCGGAATTCGCTTTCCAGCTGGCTCTCCCGTGGACTTCATGGTTCATCGTGACTGGATTTTAGCCAGTTACACGGATCATCGCTTTGTCTCCAAGTCGTGCTCCGTGTCTCCCTGCTGCACGGCGACTCCGTCAGTGGGGCTGGTGGCGTTACTCGGGTCTTGTCCCTTATGGCACCCACTGTGTAGCCTGGACGCCTACAAAACTGAGGACGGCTGAACAGCTTGGGGAACCAGATCACGCTTAGGACTCATGCAAAATAATTGTGACAGTGTGATTCCCAGGCACGGGAAGAAGCAACAAGGGAAAACATTTCCTGGATCATAGTGGTAAGTAATAAGATGGAGGATCCAGAGAATCTTTAATTATCAACAGGGCCTAATCTGGAAATTAGCAGCTGGAGCAGCGTATCAACAGGAACTTTCGCCTGACTCAGGACGAGCCTCCAGTATCCTGGGACAAAACTTGGTCATGTAATGTCTCCCAAACATTGGTCGAATTCCAGATCAAGAGGAGGAAACTGAGAAATGGAGTATTTCCTGCCAGCTCAGTAAACAAAGGCTGTCACAGTCCTCACCGATCACACCCCTTCAGCGTGAGCTGGTGAGCCCCGAGGATACTCAGGATGTGGAAACTCGGGACACTGGCACCAAGCGCTGAGGTGCCCATCAAGGAACGATTCCGTGAGTGCAGACTCATGCGTCTTCCCACACACAGAGAAGCGCTGCACTCGGCATATCTGGTTTTCTTTAATTTACAATAATCTTCTGACATTCAGACTCAGTTCAGTTCAGTCGCTTAATTGTGTCTGACTCTTTGTGACCCCATGGACTGCAGCACGCCAGGCCTTCCTGTCCATCACCAACTCTTGGAGCTTACTCAAACTCATGTCCATTGAGTCGGTGATGCCATCCAACCATCTCATCCTCTGTCGTCCCCTTCTCCTCCCACTTTCGATCTTTCCCAGCATCAGGGTCTTTTCTAAGGAATCAGTTCTTTGCACCAGGTGCCCAAAGTATTGGAGTTTCAGCTTCAGCATCAGTCCTTCAGGACTGATCTCCTCTAGGATGGACTGGTTTGATCTTGCAGTCCAAGGGACTGTCCAAGAGTCTTCTCCAACACCACAGTTCAAAAGCATCAATTCTTTGGTGCTCAGTTTTCTTTATGGTCCAATTCTCACATCCATACATGACTACTGGACAAACGATACCTTTGACTAGATGGACCTTTGTTAGCAAAGTAATGTCTCTGCTTTTTAATATGCTGTCTAGGTTGGTCACAGCTTTTCTTCCAAGGAGCAAGCATCTTTAATTTTATGGCTGCAGTCACCATCTGCAGTGATTTTGAAGCCCCCCAAAATAAAGTCAGCCACTGTTTCCCCATTTATTTGCCATGAAGTGATGGGACTGGATGGCCTGATCTTCATCTTTTGAATGCTGAGTTTTAAGTCAACTTTTTCACTCTCCTCTTTCACTTTCATCAAGAGGCTATTTAGTTCCTCTTCACTTTCTGCCATAAGGGTGGTGTCATCTGTGTATCTGAGGTTATTGATATTTCAATTGGCAATCTTGATTCCAGCTTGTGCTTCATCCAGCCCAGCATTTCTCATGATGTACTCTGCATATAAGTTAAATAAGCAAGGTGACAATATACAGCCTTGACGTACTCCTTTTCCTACTTGGAACCAGTCCGTTGTTTATGTCCAGTTCTAACTGTTGCTTCTTGACTTGCATACAGATTTCTCAGGAGGCAGGTAAGGTGGTCTGGTATTCCCATCTCTTGAAGGATTTTCCACTGTTTGTGGTGATCCACACAGTCAAAGGCTTTGGTGTAATCAATAAAGCAGAAATAGATGTTTTTCTGGAACTCTCTTGCTTTTTCAATGATCCAGCGGATGTTGGCAATTTGATCTCTGGTTCCTTTGTCTTTTCTAAATCCAGCTTGAACGTCTGAAAGTTCTTGGTTCACATACTGTTGAAGCCTGGGCTGGAGAATTTTGAACGTTACTTTGCTAGCAGGTAAGATGAGTGCAATTGTGCAGTAGTTTAAACATTCTTTGGCATTGCCCTTCTTTGGGATTGGAATGAAAACTGACCTTTTTCAGTCCTGTGGCCACTGCTGAGTTTTCCAAATTTGCTAGCATACTGAGTGCAGCACTTTCACAACATCATCTTTTAGGATTTGAAATAGCGCAACTGGAATTCCATCACCTCCACTAGCTTTGTTTGTAGTGATGCTTCCTAAGGCCCACTTGGCTTTCCATTTCAGGATGTCTGGCTCTAGGTGAGTGATCACACCATCGTGGTTATCTGGGTCACTAAGGTCTTTTTTGTACAGTTCTGTGTATTCATGTCACTTCTTCTTAATATCTTCTGCTTCTGTTAGGTCCATACCATTTCTGTCCTTTATTGAATCCATCTTTGCATGAACTATTTCCTTGGTATCTCTAATTTCTTTCCTATTCTATTGTTTTCGTCTATTTCTTTGCATTGATCACTAAGGAAGGCTTCCTTATCTTTTCTTGCTAGTCTTTGGAACTCTGCATTCAGATGGGTATATCTTTCCTTTTCTCCTTTGCCTTTAGCTTCTCTCCTCTTCTCAGCTATACTACCGGCCCTTTGTTGCAAAACTTCTACATAACCTGGTTACTGCCTTGGCCCCCTTGGAGGAGTTCTCTCAGGGTTACTAGAGATGCTGCCTCCTGGGCCTAAGTCCTAAAAACTCCCGCCTGATACAACATGACTCCCACTTTCAGGCTGTGACTGTCTTTCAGGCCCACATCTTCAGGGTTGTTAGGGTTTTCCTCAGGTGTGTCCACTCTGCAGCAGGCCCATTTCTGTGGGCTGTGCATCTCCAGTATCTTTCATGGTGTCAAACACCGTGTGTAGAGAAACAGCAGCTACTGTGGTAAAAATAATGACCCAGAAACGCGCCCCCTCCGTGGGCTGTGGCCCGCGCCGCCCTGAGGACCGCAGGCTGCCCAGTGTCTCAGCACGGCTGCTGCACCGCCAGTTAGCTTACACTTGACTTCCTGCTCCCTGTAAACTTCAGTCTTGTCCCTGCTTCTCCGTCCTGCCCTTGTAGATCCCCTGGATGGGTGCTGAGTACTGGTGCCCTGGCTGCAAGTACACTTTAGTAGGGATACAATGTCCACCATTAACTTCTCAAACCTACCTGCAGTTCACACCGAGTCGCTCCACAGAGGAGGAGGGTCCTGCCCCCACCCTGCCTGTCACAGGCGCCTCCTTGCAAGACACGTGGCTACTTTCGCTTTAAACCTTCCTGTACTTCATTCTGTAAATCTCTCTATTTATCTGGCTGTGACCTTTGGTGCAGCATACGGACTCTAGCTGCAGTCAGCTCGGTTCACTCTCAGTTGTGTCTGACTCTGTGACCCATGGACTGCAGCACGCCGGGCCTCCCTGTTCATCACCATCCCTTGGAGTTTTCTCAGACTCATGTCCACTGAGTCAGTGATGCCATCCAACCATCTCATCCTCTATCGTCCCCTTCTCCTGCCTTCAGTCTCTCCAGCATCAGGGCCTTTTCCAGTGAGTCAGCCACATCAAGTGGCCAAAGGACTGGAGCTTCAGGTTCAGCATCAGTCCTTCCAGTTGCATGGGCTTCATTGCCCCAAGGCATGTGGGATCTTAGTTTCCCAACCAGGAATCAAACCCATGTCCCATGCATTGGGAAGTGGATTCTGTACCCCTGGCCCACCAAGAAAGCCCCTGTCCTGTGTTTTAGAGCAGGAGAGGAGGAAACACAGGTTTTGTGTCCTGGGCATGGCTGGTACCCCTCCTGCCACCCCTGCCCCTGGAATGCGCCTCCACAAATAGTGCCCCCTGCACCTGTCCTCCGAGGTGAAAGGCCCTTAGGGGCTCCCTGTTCCCTCCATCCAAAGGCTGGGCTCTGCTCCTCAGTCCAGGTCCCTGGCCTGGTGGCTCCTCCTCCATTTATTCCTGACCCTGCCCCCTGTATCCAGCCCTACCCGTGAGCTTTTATTCCAGACATTGTAGTTTTTTCCCCTGCGGCCCTGGTCCTTTATCCCCTTGTGCTTGGCATCCTGCTGTGGGTAAGGGTGTGACGCCCATGGGAGAGCACGTCTGTTGTTTCAACTGTGCGGGCAGCCCCTGGCAGTCCACTCTGGCTGGGCAGCCTGGTGTCCCCTGTACATGTGTGTGCAGGCCTGGGGTCAGCAGGACTGGCCCGAGTGCACAGAAGAATCTATGGCTCCTTCTCCGGCTCCCCCCTACACCCAGCTCCTCCTGGATCCTCAGAACCAAGGAGGACAGGCTTCCCTCAGAGGACCGTGTGCCCACGCCAGGCTTCAAGAAGTGCTCACACTCACAGAGACCCCACCCAAGTCTCCACCCCGACACCCCCGCCTCCATCCTCACCCAGGGCCTCTGTCCAGCGCCGGCCCCGCCCCACGGCCATTCTTCCCTTGGGAGCCCACTGGACAGAACCCACAGGGAACCCACACAGAACTGAAGAGAGATGCTGGGTGCTACTATGTCCCAGTAATGGCTGCCAGACAGTCCAGGGAGCCCATATGCAGTCCCTGCTCGAGGCCACAAGCTCCAGTCCCTTGTCCTGCTCATCACAGGTGGCCCTGCTCTGCTGGTGAGGGAGTGACCTTTGAGGAGTGAAGCTGAAGACATTGACCTCTGACAGAGGCCAGACAGAGAGCATGACGGGGGTGGTCCTGGATGCCGAGGTGAGGCCAGCACAGGAGATTGCCCCCACCACCACCCAGCACGGGAGGTCGCCACACCCCTCACCACCCAGTGCAGGCCTCAGGGCCACAGGGAGCCCCTGCTTCTGCTCCCAAGCTCAGAGGACTGGGGTCCAGACTGGCCGCACTCTCCAAGCCCTGCATTTCTGCCAACTCGGGGGCCTGTGGGGTGGTGCTACCCGCAGAGCACGGCAGGACCTGCAGTCTCCCGGCAGAAATCCAGGAAGACCCAAGCCCGTGGGGCCCCAGGAATCCTGTGCCTTCTGGGGTGTCTCCATGCACGCTGGGGAGTGAGGGCCGGCCTGCAGGGCACTGTGGCCCTCCAGTCACTAGCAGGAACACCAGTGCCGACGTCCTGGACGCCTGCTGGGTGCCCACAGCCAGCATGGGAGGCGTGATGGGTGGAGGTGCGAGGCGGCATCTGGCCTCATCTGGCAGAGACCATGGGTGAGGACACAGGCCCGAGGCAGCTGGTGCAGCTGCGGGAGACGAGACTCGCCGGCGTGCTCAGCCGACACCCAGATTATGTGACCGCCACTTACCAAAGGAGTACCTGAAAGACAAGAGGAGAAGAGCTGTCACCAAACAGCTTCTGATTAATGCATCGCTTTACCTGCAAAAGGAAGACTGACCCACTGTCTCCAAACAGAATGGGCACAGGTCACAGAGGTCAGAGGTCACATTACTGGGCCACAAGGAAGAAGGGCCCTCAGGTGGCAGAGCAGAGCGGAAGCTAGGGGGAGAGCGGCCTTCAGAGGTCTCAGTCGAGGTGAACCTGAGGAAAATCTGCACTCAAGTGTCTGAGTGGAGGGCTCGCTGAGGCGCACCTGCCCTGGGCGTCTGAGTGCAGGTGAGGTGAGGGGAGACCTGCCCTTGTTTACTGAACCTCGGGCACACCTTAGGTCCCCAGGTAACCGTCACTGACAGGAGTTTCTTACTGGCCCCATCCCCCACAGCAGGGGATGAGTAAGTATGTTTGGAAAAGTACATGTAACGCTCTTCACCCCTGAACAACCTGGCGCCAGCTGGGCTGTTGCTTCTGCAGTGGAGTGGTTTTTCTTAGAGGTGTGGTGAGAAGCCTGTGTAGATGGGGCGCATGCAATTCTGATCCCCGTTCAAAGATCACCTGCGCTTGGTTTCACTGCAAAGATTTCCTTCAAGCACCATGAAAATGTCCTACCCCAGAATCATTCATTTCAAATGACACCGCGTTCCGCTGAGCACAGATTATCAGAAAAGCAGCCCTAAGGGGAGGACGTGTCACACATGCCTTCCCTGAGGGAGCTGGGGCCCTGGGGAGGACACACGTGTGTGAACCCCAGGTCACGGGAGGGAGCCCCACAATGTAACGTGAGTGGACCCAGGACACTCCTCACACCATGAATCCTCTCCTCCAGTCAACACGATGCCAGCACGCAGACCCCAGGATAAAGGGCACGACTGCCCGGCTCAGCGAGGGCCCAGGAAGTGAGAGGACCAGGCACTGGCCTTGGCTGCACCACGGATAAGCCACACGCCTGTTCGGTGGTGGCAGCCGGACGCGGAGGCCACAGGTGTCCCCAGCCGTGTGAGGCACAGACAGGACACGGAGAGCGGTGCCGAGGGTGAGTGGGGACGCAGGCTGAGGAAACGTTTTAGAGGTAGATGGTGGCTATTCTTGCACAAGTTAAATAGTTACACTTCGTGATATGTAAATAGAGATGCTTTAAGACAAACATTTGTTCGATGAAGTATTGACACGTGAAAGGACAGGGAGTCCAAGATTTGCAAGCCCCCAGTAAGGGGAGGGCAGGTCCGAGGGGACCCCAAGCGCCTGTTTCCTACACCAGGCACCTTCCCCCAGAGAAGGTAGGACACAGACCCCATCAGCCTGGCAACCAGGCACGCAATGAGGCCAGGAGCAGTTGGGGTGCTCATCCATCCAGCCTGAGAGAGGCGGGCTTCCCACAGGGAACACCGCTTGGAGGAGGAAGACAGGAAACGGCTTGAGCTCTCTGCTGAGCAGGAGCCTGAGCTTCCACAGTAAACCCTTTACAACAGCCAGTCACACGCTGCCTGATGGAAGAAGTAAGTTCTCCCAATAAGTGACATTGGTGAGCAGAGGAGAGGAAGGGGCTGACTGTCCGAACCTCACGGAGTGGACGCTAGCGGTGTCCCTCAGAACCAGCTGGAGGAGCCTGGGAGCTGACAGGGCCGCTGGCCGGCCCGGCCCCCGCCCACAGCCGGGCCGCGAGAGCAGCATCCCTCTGTGGATTTGATGACGGGCCTCTGCTGAGGGCGCCAGGAAACGCCTTCTCGTATCTGCACCTATTCTGAATTTTAAATCTCAAGGCTGCCTGATACAAGGTTTTTAAATATAGGTAGTTACATCTAATTACGTGAAAAGATAAAAGGCATTCATTAGACTTTTACAGCTTTTACTGTATTTTTAACAGCTGGAACTTATGTTAGAAGAGGTGGCCATTCACAGAACAAGTTTGGGGGGTGGTCTATTGTTCTGGTTTTTAAAGAAACTCAGGTGCACCCTATTCTAAGAGATTCCGATTTTGCTCCCAAATGGTTTGTGTTAGCGCCTCACCTCCAACTGTCTGCTAGAGACAACACTGCCACTGCCACCGAAGGTGGCCCACAGGCCACTGACCACTCATCTCCACGGGCAGGAAGGCAGAGAACTGAGGAGGGGGAGCCCCCCAACCCCACTTCTGTGTATGCAGCCCTTGGCCTCGAGTCACCCGGAGGCCTTTGCGCCAGGTGACTGGAACACTGAACCCGGTTCCCGGCGATGTTTCACTTTGTAGGAGGGCATCAGGGATAAATATTTTATCTGCTCTCCCCTGGCTGGTAGCAGGGGGCGAGGGGGGGCCGCGTTGAATCTGCATAACTTTCCCACTTCCTGCCTGTGCAGAGGAGCACTTCTCCACTCGGGAAGCAGGTGGACGGGAATTTCTAACAAAGAGGGTTCTTTCAGGCTAAGCCTGTGAGCGCCCCTGTAGACAGCTGAACAGGAGCAGCGCCGGACGGGGAGGCCAGAGGAGCTAAAGCAGCAGCCTGGCCACGTAGCCAGTGGGTGGAGGCCCCTCCTCCCCAGGCCGAGGAACACAGGAGTCACCTTGGCACAGAAGGCCACGTCCAACGCCGTCGGCGGGAGCAGAGAAGGCTCGTGCCACGTCCGATGACCACGGGCAGTGGGGAGCCACCATTCCTGCAAGGCCTTGGGGTGTCCCCATGGAGACAGGGCCCCGCTGCACAGCCATGTGGTGGGGATGGCACTGTGCTGCTGCCCAGACCGCAAAAAACCATAGCATCAAATCCACTTCTCCCCATCAAATCCATCCACACCGGGGCTGCAGGCAGGAGAGCCTGGATGTCTTGGCATCTCAGGCCAAGATAGAGTTTTCCTCCTTAGCGGCCACGATGCAGGGGTCCCTCCGCACCTCTGCGGCCCTCGGGCACCAGCTCCCAGCCCTTTGAAGTCGATCCTTCGTCCCTTCTGCCAGAGGCGAGTGCCAAGGCGGCTTCCTCTGCAGGAAGGGACTCCCGGAGCGCCCAACCTCGCTCCAAGTTTCCAGAGATAATCCTTTCTTCCTTGTGGGGGCCGGGAAGATGGGGAGTGGGGAGGGTGGCCACACGCCGCCTTAAGCACAACAAAGAAGCCCTTCAGGATTCCTGCCACAGCCAAGCACAGATAACAGAACCAGAAACCCAGCCTCTGGGGGAGCTGACACTAACCGAGAAGCCTGGGGCCAAAGGGGCAGCTCAGGCTTCCCGTGCATCGGAGCGGACAGCACTGGGCCGGCCAGTCCCTGTGAGTCACTCGTGTTTACACAGCAGAAGTCCCTGAGCTCTGGCTCTGCGTCTCTTCAGTGTCCCCGATCCCCAGGACACTCAACTCCCCCCATCGCACAGTCCCCCAGCACAGGAGGCGGGCAACATGGTCTCAGGTGCGGCCGTGATACTCCCAACAGAATCAAAGTTACTCCCGAAGCAGGAGGCTCCCGGGTTTGGGCTGAATGTGATCAACAGTGCCCCCACAGCCTAAGAAAACAGGTGGTCTTTTCTGAACTCATATAAGAAGACAGTTTGCTCACTCGCTCCTGGTGCCAGGAGGCCTTGCTAGGCTCAGCATAACGCCCCTGGGGCCCCAAGTCACCATGCCTGCCTCCCAGGTGCCCCATCCACCCTCTTACCAGATCTGTCCCACGTTGACCAGGGACATGTAGAGGACCCAGAGGGCAGCCATGAGGACCATATTGGCGCAGCCGGAGACCAGGATGAACGAGGAGATGCCCAGCCCAAGGAGAGCCAGGGCGTCCAGGTTGGCATCCATGTGAGACCAGTCCAGTAGCCAGAGGACGGTGGGGGCGTAGCTCAGGGCGTCCCAGCTGACTCGCCCCCCGAAGTGCCGCTGCACGCTCTGCAGGTACGTCCTGCACGGCAGCAGACCCCTGTCTCCAATCAGCTGCTTGTTCTGATGGAAGGCCACCAAGAATGCCACAACTGGAAGGAAGAGAAGACGGAGCAGTGTGAGCAGGAACACAGCCGTCTGCGGACGCTTCCTGGACGTGCGGGGCTTGGCCACGGGAGGAGACTGAGCAGCGGTTAGGAATCAAAGTGTGGACTCGAGGAGTCTGGGTGTTTCACAAGTCTGGGGAGAGGGTCGAAGACCCGGCCCGGAAAGTCACAGGGCACAGGTGTGTGTACACACAGCCGTGTGCGCTGCTCCTGCTCGTACGCCACGTGTATGTGCATGTCCGACACGCACGCTCCGTATCAAAGATGCGACTGGCTGCGTGAAACAGTTAGGTAGCCGTCCCAGAATGAACTTTGCTTAAAGAAAATCTACAATAAAACACGTCGGAAACGTAGAAAGGCCTCAAATCTAAACTTCCACTTTAAGAAATCAGAAAAAAGAGATTACATAGAAAACAAACATCAGAAAAGACATTTTAAAAAAGAGGTGACCTCAATGAAATCGAGAACAGGAAAAAGAAAATCAAACCATCAAAATTTTATCGTTCTTCGATAAGAAGAATATAATTGATATAAGTCTAGTCAGAATAACCAAGAAAAGGAGAGAAGACACCAATATCAGGGATGAAAAAAGGGACACTGCTAGAGATTTCACAGACAAAAAGATAATACAGGAATACTACAAATCTTAGATCATAAATTTGATGACTTGGATGAAACAGACCAATTACTTGAAATACGTAAGGAAATAAAGATAATACATCATAACCAACCAATTTCATCTCAGAAATGCAAGGCTGGTTCAACTCTCAAAGAACAACCAATGTAATCACCATGCTAACAAGCTAAATAAGAAAACCATATGATAGCATCAATGGACACACAGCAAAGTACACGAAAGAATTTATTCATTCATGATGAATTTTTTTTTTTTAGCAAACTAGGAATAGAAGGCTACTTCATCAGTCTGTAAACGGTGGCGACAGAAAATCTACACCCAAGTTCATACTTAGAGATTAATGGCAATACTTTTCCCTGAAGCCTTGAAACAAAGCAAGACTATCTCTTCTGCCATTACTCCTATTAACACTCCATAGGAAATTCTAGCCAGGGCAATGAGGCAAGTATAAGAAATAAGAGTTGTACAGATCAGAAAGGAAGGAAGGAAACCGTTTCTATTAATAGACTGCCTCTGTACAAAATCCCCCCAAATCAACCAAAACTGAAAAGAAGAGAAAAAAGCCCTCATAGCACTGATAAGTGAGTTTATGAAAGTCACAGAATACAAGACTGAAGTATTACTACACACCGACAACGAACTACTATAATCTGAATTTAAAAAAAAAAATCACAACAGCCACCAAACACAGGGTCTAGACTAAAAACACTGACAAAATATACACAGAATCTGCATGTGGAAAACTACAAACATAATGAAAGAAGTCTAAGGAGATCAAAATAAATACAAAGATTCATTGCGTTCATGAACTGGAGGAGTCAGCATTATTAAAAAGTCATTTCTCCCCAATTTGATCTATAGATTCAATGCAATCTCAATCAAAACATCCAGTAAAGTTCTCGCAGACACTGACGAGCTGATCTAAAATGTGTCTGTAAAAGTAAAGGAACTGGAATAGCCAAAATAATTCTGATAATGAACAAAGTTCGAGGCCTTATTTTACTCAACTTCAAGACTTACTACAGAGCTACGGTCATCAAGACAGTGTGGTATTAGCCAAAGTACAGACATATAAATCAATGGAAGAGAGTACAGAGCCCAGAAGTAGACCTACCCAAAGGATGCAAAGACAGCTTAATGGAGAAAGACAGTCTTTCCAATAGGTGGTGCTGGAATAACTGGCCATCACATGCAAAAAAAAAATGAACCTTGATATATCTCACATTTATACCAAAATGTATTCAAAAAGGACCAGAGACTTCAGTGTAAAACATAATAGTATAGAACTTCCAAAAGAAAGTATAGAAGAAAATGGACGTGACTTGGGTTTGGCAATAAGTTTTTAGATAAGAACAATCAAACCATGATCCGTGAAAGGAAAAGCCAGTAAACTCTACCAACTGAGAAAGTTTTACTCTGTACAAGGTATTTTTAAAGGAATGAAAAGACGAGTTGCAGATTAGGAAGCGTATCTGTAGCTCACACATCTGATGACAGACTTGCGTCCAGAATACTCAGAGCGCCACTCAAACGCAGCGAGCAAACAGACAACCCAGGTTTCCAAAGGGCAGAAGATCTGAGCAGACGCTGAAAGTCATCTGCTCCACACAGAGGATCCACAGATGCCAAATAAACACATGGGAAGATGCTCCATATCATCTGTTGTTGGGGAAACGCCAATTAAAACCACAACGCAATATCATCACACACCTATCATAACAGCCAAAATCCGAGAAACTGAAAATACCAAATGCTCCAGAGGATTCAGAACAAGGGGAACTCTCATTCCCTGCTGGTGGGACACACACGGTCCAGTCACTCTAGAGGACAGTTTGGCAGTTTCTCATAAAGTTAAACACAGATTTACCAAGAACCCAGCAATTATACTCTTAGGTATTCACCCAAGTGAACTGAAAACTTAGATTTACACAAAAGCCTACGTGTTCATAATTGCTAAAACTGGAAACATAGATGTCCCTCAGTGTTGGAATACGTAAACAAACTGTGGTGTGTTAGGGAGCATCAATGGAATGTTGATTCACTCAACAGCATGGGAGGACCTCCAGGCCGTGTTGCTGAGTAAAGGAAGCAGACCCAAAGGCTCCTGGGAAAGGCGGACCCCGGGGCCAAACACGGTCAGAGCGTGCCAGGCACTGGTGTGGGGAGCAGTTGGTGACACGCCCCGGGGGACTCTGAAGGGATGGCACTGTTCTGTCCAGTCCTGGGGTGATGGACGACTATGCGTCTGTCAAAACCCATAAAACTGTACATCACAAAACAGGAACCTTATCTAAACTATCAAAACAACCTAGCCAGGACCCCAGGGGATGCCAGGCTAGAGTGCAGAGCAGGACACGTGAGTGCAACTCTGTTGCTAACATACAAGGCGGCCAGGCGGCATGGAAGGCAGGAGGGAGGGCTGGCCTAATTAACTTTGGAAATCGTTTTGAGTAAAAACTATGAAATGTAAGGTCAAAGACAAAGGGCTCTGTAGAGAAACACCGGAGTCTTAAGTGGGGGTAGGCTCAGACGTGAGACTCCTGCCCAAGTTCTGGATGAACTCCTCTGGCCCTGCCCAGGCTGCAGACTCCAGGCCCGTGTCTGTGCAGACACCCCCGAAGGGCCCAACACGCACCCCGTGGGAATCACCAACCCGCTGTGACCCCCAGCTCAGGCCAGAGCCTGAAGCTAAACGAGGATTCAGTGGAGGAGCTGAGCTCCTCCCCGGCCCCAGGAGGGCTCTCCCCACACCCACAGCCTGTCCAGTCACCAGAGGACCCCAGACGAGCCCAGCCTGAGGGGCATCCACCACACACAGGGCCAGGCCTGCTCAGAACGCCAAGGTCACGAAGAGCAGGGCAGCCCAGAGATGCCGCAGCCCGAGGGGACAGAGGAGCCATGATGGCGTTGCGGTGCGGGGACCCGACGGGAAGGGGCGCCAGGGGGAGGCTGAGTCGAGGCTGTGGCTTGGTCGCCCGTGTTTCTGGTGTGAGTGTGACGGACGCCTCGAGAAGCCGCTAGGGGCTCGGGGTCCAGGGACTTGCTTGGTGGTGACAGCTTTTCTGTAAACATGAGGCTTCCCCACCCCTGAGGTGTGGACGCCTTCCTGGCTTGTGAGGAGCTCTGGCCCCTGTGTGGGCGTGTGTGGCGGTCGGGGACAGCTCCGTGGGTCCCAGCCTAGTTCTTGTGCCCAGGCTGCAGCAGCTGGACGAGAACAGTGAGCTGAGGTCCTGCAGGCCCTGCCTGGAGGCCAACATCGAGCGCCTGGAGGAGGTGAGCTGCCCGCCGGCTCCCCGCGCTCTTCCCAGGGTACTTGCGGGCCGCCGTGACCTAAGACAGGGCTGCCGAGAAGGGGGAGCTGCCTGTAGGGGGCACGGCTGGCCACATGGTGCACCTGCCAGCAGGAGCAGACTGGTGACCCGGGAGCCAGGACAGGCATGGCCCTCCCTTTGCTAGAAGGTGTGAGGTGCTGCCCGGTTCCTGGGGCTTAGATTAGGGGCCTCGCAGGCGGGCAGTCTCTGACCTGAGTGTCACACCCATGGGCTGGGGTGCCGAGTGCGGGGGTGAGGACACAGGTGGAAAAGCGTCTTGCGGTGGCACAGAGCAATGACAGAGACTGAAAACAGTCAGGGGAGGTTTATGGAGGAGGAGCCGCTCCCGGAAGACAGAGGCCAGAGGTGTTACACACCGTCCCCACTGCAGGAGCTCCCAGGGAGACGCACAGACAGGCAGGACAACGGCACTAAGAACCCCGTCAGCTGTGCAGGGGGTGCGGAAGCTTAAGGCCCATCACTCAGCCTCCTGGTGGGTTACACTCAACATCAGGTGGAAGGTGTGGACCCCACGGCCTTGTGGGAAGTTCCTGGGACTTAAGAGATGCTGAGGTTGCTGGCAGTCCCCAGGAGACCTGCAGCCTCCAGAAGAGACCAACCCAGGGTGCTGCCTACTTGCCAGCCATCTCAACCAGGGACCCTCCTCCCAAGGATGGTAAACTGGTTCCTTAGGGCGGCTGACAAACTCCAATACTACTCCACATAGAGAGAAAAGGTAGGTGGATAAAAATTTCATGCGCCAAAGCCACTCAGTCTGTGCTCAGCGCCAGGCTTAAATTATCTGCCTGATCCAGCGGTTCAGAATGGTTTCCTTCAAAGCCAGCCGGGCTCCCTGGAGGCAGAGCTGGTTCTATAAGCTGTGCTCTCTGCGCGAGGAGCCAGCGGGCTTTTCCCACTGTTAACGGCGCGGGTTTAAAGGTCTATTAAAGCCTCGCCGATTAACATCGTCTTGACTTCATCTTTCCCTAAGTGACAGCTCAAACGTTTAGAATGCCTGTTTAATCCCGTGGAGGATAGAGCATAGCAGCAAGAACTATTTTTACAGTAACTTAGAGCACCGGAGAACAGACGAGAGTCGCGGCTGAGTTCCCTCCCCGCCTCGGACCGGGCCCCGGGTGCCCACTCGGGGTTGGCAGAGGTCGCTGGGCAGAGAGCGGCACGCGCGGCCCCTTCGGAGGCGTGTGCGGAAGCGACTCAGAAACGACGCGGGGACGCCCGGTGCCCAGCGCCCTCCGGACCCGCTGGGACCGGGGTGCCCAGGGGCCGAGGCCACTCTGCCGGCGGCTGCCCCCAGCCCCGCCGGCCCCGCGCTGCCACGTTCGTTCGCGAGCTCAGTGTGGCGTCGGGTGCCACTGCTGGCCTCGGGGGCTTGCGCCTCTCCGCGTGCGGGGCCCGGGGCGGGGCGCGCACACACGCTGGGGGGCCCCGGGCGCCCAGCCGTTCTCTGGGGGCGGCCCGGTGGGCGAGGCCGGCGCGGGGCGCGCGGCTCTCCACCTGCTCCCGCCCGGCTCGGGCCGCGCCCCGCAGGTGAGTCCACACTTGCTGCCCCGGCACCAAAGCTGCGGGGCCGCAGTCACCGCCTCGGCTCTGGCCAGCGCGGGATCGGCGGGGGGACCCCGCGGCTCGGCCGCGAACACGCCTCGGGGGCGCCCTGGGCGTGGCGGCGGGGGCGCGCGCGCAGGGGCCACACTAGGGGCCTGGCCCCGCGGACTCACAATAAACGAAAGCGAGGGCCCTCAGGAGCACGATCCTGGTCAGCCAGAAAGTGCCCGCGCGGAGGCGGGCCGGGCGGCCCTTGAGGTCGCGCCCCTGCCCCGCCGAAGCCTCGGGCTCCGGGTCCCCAGCCCCAGCCTTGCGTCTCCTCAGCGACTCCCTGGGCGCCGCCATCGCTGGGCCAGCACGGCGCATGCGCGGGGGCGCCGCGAGTCACGCCCCGCCGCGAGGCCCCGCCCACACCTGAGGCCAGGCTCGCCGGCCGGGGGCGAGCTCCTGACCCGCTGCAGCGCGCGCCCCCAGGCCCCGCAGCGTGAGCGCGTGGGAGCCTGGAGAGCTGCGCACCACCCCCGCCACCCGCCTGCTCATTCACTGCCTCGGCCACCGTTGCAGGGGCCTCCTGGGCAGTCCCCTGCCTAGGCGCCCGCCCTCCGGGACCCTCACGGTAGAGAGGGCAGAAAGGCACTTCAGAAGCAGAAATGCAACGTGGAAAAGGTGATTGGAAAGCACGAATCTGACCGCAGGCCTGGTCCGCGCCCTCAGTGGCTGAGATGTGGGCATCGGAGGCCGCCGGTGGGTCCTGCGCTCCCGCCGCGGGCCCTGGCTGTGTGCGGACGACTGGAGCAGCTGCTTCGCCCTAGGGCTCCAGGGGTGTGTACAGGTGCGGCACAGGCGTCTCCTGCCCAGCGCGCCATTTCTGCCGTCTGAGGAGGGCGCTGGGGGGACCCTGACACAGCTAGTGAGGGACAGTGTGGGCTGTGGCTGACCCTAATAATCTCAGACCTTCCAGCTTCCTTGCCCTCCCCCCGGCCCCAAGCCCACAGCTCTGAACTGGACAGCAAAGCCCCCTTAGACAGTCAGTGCTCCTACTGGCCCTCCAGCCACAGGGGACAGTGGTGGGCTGAGGATTCAGAGGAGGGAAGAACTTACTGACCAGTAAATGACCCAAGCATCACCCCAGTGAGGACACCAGCAATGCTACCTTCTGAGGACACAGGAGAGGTGCCTCTGAGCAGGTGGAGTCGCAGGCATTCCTCAGAGCAAACAAGAGGTGTGCGAAAGGGCAGGCGTAGAGACTTTGGGGTTACTGGGTAAACTGTGGAGCACTTGAAATGATTGAGACAGGTGTGGGTTTTTCTTATTCACTTGTTAGAGCTCTTTATGTATTAAAGATCCTCTTTAGGGCTCCCCTGGTGGCCCAGATGGTAAAGAATCTGCCTGCAATGCAGGTTTGACCCCTGGGTTGGAAAGATGCTCTGGAGAAGAGAATGGCAACCCACTCCAGTATTCTTGCCTGGAGAATTCCATGGACAGAGGAACCTGGCAGGCTACAGTCCATGGGGTCACAAAGAGTCAAACACAACTGAGTGGCTAACACATACACACATATTGCTTGAGATTTTATTTTAGACTATCTTTCCATTCCAAAGTGGAAGTAGAACACTGTCCTCAATTTATAAACAGATCACAGTCCATGAGGTATAGCTCTCATTGTAACTAATTATTCCCTGAGCATATGCAGTTTTGTGTTGCTCACTGAGAATTCAAAGGTAAATATGAAACAGGTCTTGATCTTGAAAGAATTCACAGTCTAGCCGGGGAGGGACAACCACCTAGTCATACCATGTGAAATGCCCCCCCACATGCCCAGATGAGTGTGGTGAATTTTGTCAAGAAAGATCCTCTTCTTCTATGTATGTTACAAATGCTCATTCTGGGTTTTTTATGTCTTGTTCCTAGTGTTTGGTGTGTTACCAATAGTTGTGGTCAAATGACCAGTTTTTCTGGCTTAATTCCATCTCCACCACCCGTCGTGTGGACTCCATGAGGAGAGGGGCTGCCTCTGAACAGACGCTCTCCCAGATACGCCTGATCAGCAACTTCTGGACCCCCTGCCCCAGCCTCCACTGTTGGTGTTGATAGCATTTTGAGCGACTGAGCTGAACTGGGCTTCCCTGGTGGCTCAGTGATAAAGAATCCACGTGCAATGCAGGAGACTCGGGTTCAGTCCCTGGGTTGGGAAGATGTCCTGGAGAAGGAGATGGCTACCCACTCCAGTGTTCGTGCCTGGAGAATTCTACGGACAGAGTAGCTACAGCCCATGGAGTTGCAAAGAGCTGGACACAACTGGATGACTGAGCGTCCGTACACACGTGTGTCTTACAGTGTGTGTTTCTTTTAAAAGCCTCCCTTTTCTTTTCCATGAAAAGCCTTCAGACCTCGTCTGTAGAGTAGCACCTCTAAGAGTTCCGACACAGGTGCAGTCACCCGCAAGGTGGAGAGCCCCCAGCAGGGAAGCGCGTGCCCGAGGACCTGGTCAGGCCCTGCCTCCAGGTCCTTCCACAGGAACCCACACACAGCACTTCCCCCATCCTGCCTTGTCACCCCCCGCAGTGGGCGATGAGCCCATGCAGCCATCTGGGGAGAGCGGGGGAGAGTCCAGCGTCCCTGGGTCCTCGCCGAGCGCTCTGAGCGGTGGGAGCAGCGCAGGGGCCGGGGGCGAGGAGGGCCACGCTGCTGTCAGGTGGGACCCCAGGCGCTGCCTTTCAGGTGGGGATGGAACCACAAAGGGCTCTTTGTCCTCAGCCTACCCTGGCCGGCGCTGCATTGTCCCCCCCCCCCAGAAGGGCACAATGGGACATTGTGCAGAGCAGAAAAGGGGCCCTTGTCCAGCCTCCAGCTCCCGGGGCTCTGGGCTCCCTCCTCGGGTCTGCCCAGGGTGGGCGAGGCCACCAGAGAGTTCTTCTTGGAGCTCATGTTCTCATGTCCCCTCCAGGGTCCTCCTTCCTGAGCTGACCACAGAGGTCCAGTCCGTCCGAGAGTCTAGAACCTCCATGGGGATGAACGCTGTCGAGCAGGACCTGGCCGGAGAAAGGCCAGCCAGAGTCAAGTTCTCGCCTGTTTCAACCTGGATTTAATAAAATGTGCACTGGTGTATTATTCAGCCATAAAACAAGAGATAGGTACTGGTGTATCTACAACATAGACGGACCCTGAAAACGTGTGCAGTGAGAGAATTCAGACACATAAAACTACGTATTATACGAGACCATTCATATGAAACGCCCAGAGGAAGTCCATCCACAGAGAAAGTAAGTGGACCAGGGGCTCCCAGGGAGTGGTGTGGGGGGTGAGACTGCTCACAGGGGCAGGGTTTCCTTGTGGGATGAGGGAAACATTCTATAGAGGTGGTGCAGAACATGGCGAGTGTACGGTAAGCTACTGAATTGTACGCCTAAACATACTTACTTCTACACTATGTGGGTTTCACAAAAAAAAAAGCCTGCTCTGGTCCTAGTTTCAGAATCAATTAAAAAGGCACTGCTTTACTAGTCACAATAGGTCTTGTCATTTATACTAAACTTATATCGTGATCTATTTTGTTGTTACTGAGTCACTCAGTCGTGTCTCTTGGTGACCCCATGGACTGTAGCACACCAGGCCTGTCCATCACCAACTCCCAGAGCTTGCTCAAACTCACGTCCATTGAGTCGGTGATGCCATCCACCCATCTCATCCTCTGTTATCCCCTTCTCCTCCTGCCTTCAATCTTTCCCAGCGTCAGGGTCTTTTCCAATGAGCTGGCTCTTCACATCAGGTGGCCAAAGTATTGGGAGTGGCTAACAGCTGTAAAACTATATTAGATATTATTGTGACCCACTCAGAAACAAACCTTCTTCTGCAACCTTGAGCCACAGGCCGCGGGCCTGGTGCTGAATGGCGCTCTGAGGTGCCTTCTCTGGTTCCCCAGCTCACGCCTGCACGAGCACTGATGGAGCTCGCCAACGCCAGGGCCTGGAGAGGCTCCTGAACCCACATTTACAAGCAAATAACTGTATGAAAATAAGTAAAAAAGATACAAGAGGCCAGAGGTGCTGAGAAGAGGCCTGACTGCCCTCTGGGCTGCTGCAGGAAGATCTGGAGCCAACCCCTCCTGGACAGAACCAGAAAGGGCCCAGAAAGAAGGGGAGGAGAGAACAGGGGCCCCCTGAGAAGAGCCATCAGCTCAAGATAGGCTGGGGTCCTGGGAACCCTGGGGTGGGCCCGGAGCCGGGGCGCAAGGCTCATGGCTGGCGGTGCTCCCAGCAGCTGCAGGGCAGCTCCACGGAGGGCGGGCCACGTCGGCACCTCGTCCAGCTGTCCCCGGGCACCCAGGCTGGGCAGCCCCCACTGCATCAGGGCAACTGTCCCTGACATGCCTTTGCAGCTGTCTCTGGCACCCACAAGAACCCAGCTTGCACCCGAATCTAATCGTGCACCCTTCATTTACCCCAATTTTTCATGTCTTGACATCTGCTGACAGGAGGAGCAGGACCTGCTGGTGCTAACATCTGTCACTGTCTTCTGGAGGTGGTCAGTGTGCGCCAGCCCCACTCTGTCCAGCGGCCAAAAGCCCCTGGTAAGGCTGGCAGGTGCGGGAAGGGGTGGGTGAGCAGGTGCGGGCCATTTGTGGTGGTTCTGGAACGGTGACTCACGGGCGGCTGTTCTGCTTGGCTTGCCATCTCCTGTCCCTGTGGCTCGGGCAGTCTACCCTGCACCCTCAGAGGAGCCCAGCCCTGGGCGGCCCTGCAGGGCGGTGGGACATGACTATTGCCAGGCAGAATGGGCAGAAAGTTACCCTCTCTAGCTGTACAGCCCTGGAGGGAAGAGAACAGACAGTTAAGCTCTTCTTGTGGAATCACATTCTGAATGGGAAAAAGTCTTGGAAACCTCCAAGGTCGCAATCAGGACCCCCATAGGTGAATCTGGCCCATGGGACTGTATCAGTTACCAAACCCTACAGTAATGCCACATAACAAACAGCTTCAAAGCCACAGGTCGCTGTCAGTGGGCAGTACTCCCCAGCCGCCTGGCTCAGGCGCCTTACAGCCTCCCCCACAGCGGCCTCCACGCCCGCCTCCCTGCCTGGCTCCTGAAGGGACCTGCCTCCAGGGCCCCTGATGCGGCCCAGACCTCGGGGTGCTGAGGGCTGGGCGGGGGGACCTGTGTCCAGGGCCAGCCCTAGCCTGGTCGTGCGATCCTGTGACTCTCGCCCAGCGGTGAAAGCAGAGTCTGCATTTCTGGAAGGGGCGAGCAGCACTGCTGTCACGGGCTCTCCTGCAGGACGCCCAGTGGACCTGCCCACGGGTGACGTGCCCGGAGAGCAGCCAGCTTCCTGTGACAGAGTTCACAGGGAGGACACAAGACACGCGGCGTGCTGTCCGCGGCACATCCAGCACCCCACGGAGCAGGGTCACTCCCACAGGTGTCACAGGCCCCATGCTGCCCAGAGTAATTCCAGAACTTGCCCGAGCTAGAGGCCAGAGGATGGCATCAGGACCTGCGGCTGGGAGCACCCTCCTTGAAGGGACCCCGATGCCCCCTGGGGGAGCCCCACAGCCCCCCAGGGCAGGAGGCCGGGCGGGGACGAGCCTGCAGCTCCCGTTCACAGGCTGGCTGTGACATCTCCAGCCACACCTCCTGGAATGCTTCGCAGGCCAAGCCTCTGCAGGGCCGACCTCATGAGCGTCATCTGCTGTCCCAGCACCAACGCAGGTCTGGCCTGGAAGCCCTGGACGTGTCTGCAGAACAAGTGACGAAACACATGACACTCACCCCGATCTAGACTCACAGACCTGCTCAGTGGCCACGGGGGCTCTCCGTTTCTCGACAACAGTGTTGAAAGCTGCGGGAGACTGCCTCTAACCTCTCAGGTTGATTCTCCAGTGGACGCCCAGGGGTTCCATGGTCAAAGCCTGCAGAGTTGGTGCATCCAGGCCCCTTGGCACTCAGCTCCACACAGCCTGCACAGGGCCCCGTGTCCAGGGGCTTCGGAGAGGGAGCAGCGGCCCAGCCATTAGGAGGCTGCGATCCATCTGCCCCCGGGCCCCCAGCTACCTCCTCTGATGACTGGCTGGCACCGCACTCATGCCTGGCCAGGGAGCCGATTCCTTCTCAAGCTGACACCAAGGTGACTGGGCGGCGACCACCAGCGTGAGCAGCAAAGCCGGCCCCCATCTTGCAGTCCTGGAGCCCCGGGTACAGGAGCAGGCAGCTGCCGCTCATATCCTGCATGCATCCCACCAGGAAGGGGGTGAGCCGGCTGCTGCCCAACCAGGCCCGGAGGCCCCGAGGGCTCTGCCTCAGCCTGGTGCCCCAGAGGCAAGGCTCTGCCTCGCCCGCGTCTGAGCACCTCCCACCTCCCTGCAGGAGAACCGCAACCCCCCAGCATCTTCCCCTGGAGAACACCGTGGTTAAACCCCCTTCACCGTGCTCAGAAAGACAAACACCTGAGTGAAAATCTGTGACAGAGTGTGCTTTAACTTGCCTTGGACACTGGTGGGTCTGTGCAAACTTCCAGAGGTGTCTTGGGCCCGGCCAGCAGGAGCCCCTTACTAGGAAAGGGGATTTTCTCTGTGACGCGTCTACTTCCAGCCATGCTGGCCCACCCTAGGCTCACCTGACACAGGCTGTGCTGAGCGGTTCAACTCGGACAAAGCGCATGCTCTGTTGCTCAGGCAGGTTCGACTCTGTGACCCCATGGACTGTAGCCCACCAGGCTCCTCTGTCCATGGGATTTCCCAGGCAAGAATACTGGAGTAGGTTGCCAGTTCCTTCTCCAGGGGATCTTTCCAACCCAGGGATCAAACCAGCATCTCCTGGGTCTCCTGCATTGGCAGGAGGATTCTTTATCCACTGAAGCACCTGGGAAGCCCAACTTGGACAAGTGAGTGAGTGAAAGTCGCTCAGTCGTGTCTGATTCTGTGACCCCATGGACTATACAGTCCACAGAACTGTCCAGGCCAGAATACTGGAGTGGGTAGCCTTTTCCTTCTCCAGGGGATCTTCCCAACCCAGGGAGAGATCCCAGGTCTCCCGCATTGCAGGCAGATTCTTTATCAGCTGAGCCTCAAGGGAAGCCCAACTTGGACAAGCCTCATTAAATCAGAAAGTCAAGCTTGGAGGGAAAAGCATAGCTCTTGGCAGCCTGTTTGAGCTCAGAAAGCTATTTTTCTGAAGTCAGTTTCAACTGGTCCCCTCCTGCAGGTGGACTGAGGAAGTCCCTCCAGTCCCATCTCTGGGGTCCCAGGGGCGAGGGCCCAGAATAGGGCTGGGGTCTGGAGATCCAGGAGTCCAGTGGCAAGCAGAGCCCTTCTGCAGGGACAGGGGGTGGATTTACCAGCTGATGGGAGGGGCCGTCCAGAGGCAGGCAGAGCCCAATGCCTCCTCGGCACCCAGTTACTCCAGGAGAGATGCTGCTGGCCCTGGCCAGACCCCCTGGGGCTCCCTCTACCCCAGGGACCCTGCCTGAAGGCGGCTTTGGCAGCAGAATCACCCTCTTCCCACCATCGGAGACCTAACGGCCGTGGATGGAGCCAGCTCCAAGCCTGCTGGCTGGAGAGAGACGGACGGGCACAGCCGGAGGCTCAGGGACCCAGGGTTGGGGGGTGGTGAGCGGAGGCGGAGCAGAGACCGCAGCTGTCCCAACACACCTGTGCACGCATCTCACTGGGCAGACACTGAGCGCGGGGGCCCATCTCCTTGGGTTGAGCATCGTCCCTCCCCAAAGAAGAACGGCCACAGCACGGGGCTCCCACTGGCAGCCGGCAAGCACCCCCAGATGCTGTGGGTTTATTCTTCAGGAGGCCTTGGAGCTGGTGACAAGGCACAGAGGGATAGCCTGGGCTGGGCCCTGTGCCTGGAGGCCGGGAGGCACCTGAAGAGGTGCCCGCCGGAAGCAGCGATTGCTCAGGACTGGCGCCAACCACTGGAGGCCCCGAACATCCTGCCCTACGGGCAGAGACGGGAAGATCCAGGTGTGACCTTCTAGAGTCCTCCACACAGAGTAACCAGGGCCACCACTACCCACCCCGGGGGGACACCAGTCCAACCCAGGGGTCAGTTTCCACCCAGACCAGAACTTCCACAGCAGTTGGCAGCGATGCTGGGGAGGGGGGCTGAGCATAAGTCTTGGCTCCGAGCTCCAAGGGTCTGTCACCAGGGATGCTGGAGCCCTGGGGCGCCTGTCTTCTCTCTCCAGGACCTGGTGGGCTAGGATGAGGCTGCCTCCACGAGGCCTCTGCTCAGAGCTGCCCCCTCATATCTGGCCTGGGCGTTTGGTGTCTGCAGCCCGGCCAGTAATTAAAAGTACCAATTAATCCCTGAGGTTCAGCTGGGGTTCCCAGGATGTCATGCCAACTGCCTCGGGCCGCTTGCCAGGAGGCCCAGGCCGGGGCTGCGGACACACAGAGGAAACACGGCCGCTGGAGCTCAGGGGCCCACATGGCCGGACCCCCAGGCCAACTATAGACATGGTTTCCCTGACCGTCGGCGAGAAGAGCCAGCCAGGGGATGGGCGGGGACAGGCAGGGTGCCCTTCTCTGCAGTGGCCTGAGACCCTCAGCAGCCCATTCAGACAGGGACTTCCCAAGCAGGTCCGGCAGCTGTGGTGGGTGGGCTGGGGGGTCTCTGGACCTGGAAGGGGTTGCCCTGCAGCTCTCCAGCCCTCTGCTGGCAGGCCTCATAGGCACGGGGCGCGTGGCAGCCCACACCCACTTTTCTGCAGGGCCCTGGAGCCTCTGCCAGGGGATGCAGGCCCAGAAACCTTGCTTACATCAGTGTTCCCAGGTCGAGGGTCAGGGTCCTGCTCCAAACCTGGCCTTTCAGATCATCTCCCTGAAACGGCACAGCCCACTCCGTAAAGGTGCAGCGTGTGGACTGGGGTGGGCGGGACAGGAAGGAAGAGCTAAGAGAAGGGGGGCCCAGGAAGGGAACTGGGAGCCGCCCCTGCCTCGCTGTGTTCACAGACCACTGGTGCTTTTTGCTGCCCCGAGGCCTTGGCACATGCTCCGTGTCCCCTCCCCATCATGTTCTTTCCTCTCTGATCGGTCAGAAGCTTCAGGGCTCAACTTGTCACCTCCTCAGAGCTGCCTTCCTGGACCACCCCGCCCACACCCATGCCCACCCGTGGTGAGTTCTCGAAGCTTGGTGTGTTGGCCCTCCTCAGATGCCAGCACCTTCTGGGCTGGGACTGTGTGTTGCCCAGAAAGGCCGCCACACACAGTGGGTGCCTCATCAGTACAGGAACCAGCTGTGGCCCCGCCTCCTCTGCAGGCCTCATCCCGGGTCCACTCAGGGGCTGCCTGGCAGCTCAGGAGACGAACCCAGGTCAGCACCATGGGTGGGGCTGGAGCACACCCGGAGAATTTTACAGCCTTCACACCAGCCAGGGGGCTTTGGGGGCACTCCTGGGCATCAGCAGCCGGGACGAGCCGAGCCTGGGCAGGGGTCTGCTGCCCCGTCGCGGGGAACGGTGGCCTGCACATACGCGACAAGCTGCCCACAGCACTGTGTCAGTCCCGGCCACTGCAGCCCGGGGGCGCCCAGGGTGGCCACATGCCACACGCTGTGACCTGGGTCAGGCACTGGGCTCCTCTAGCTCAGCCTATTTTCCTCCAGGGGCCCCAGTGGTCACGGGTCTGTGTCCTAGCTGTGCGGTGCCCCTCCACGGGTCGGTGGGAGCAGAGAGAGGCCACCCTGCCCAGTGTGCCCAGTGCAGCCTGGGCTCCATTCTCCTCTTCATGGAAACACAGACCTGGTGCCCAAGGGCACACCCAGTACAGGGGGGTGGGATCCGGTCCCTAGGGCAGGTCTGTCATCCCCGCTGCCCTCCCCCCACGTCAACCCCGTGTCTACAGGGTGCCTGGGTCCCTATGGGCCAGAAGTCCAGCGGTTGCCCTGGGGTACCCCCCCCCCTTGGGCCTCTGGCTGTAGGGTGGGGCCCCAAGAGGAGGGCAGGGCCTCAGGAGGGAAGCCACCACGACAAGCGGAATGTGACTCTGCAGAGATGGGCAGGCGACGGGAGGGGAAGCGCGGGGACAGGCACCTCTGGAGGCCGGCTCTCCCTCCATCATTGGGGCCTTCTCCAGCGCCCTTAGAGCAAGGCGCCTCACTCAGGGTGCTTTCCTGGGAGACTGGAGGTCAGGGTCACTGACCCGGGTCAAGTGGGGCAGCCCGTCCCTGACCCAAAGGTGGCGGGGACCTGCCTCTGGGCCCTGGTGCCAGCGGCTCCAGATGTGAGGCTGTGGGGTCCAGGCAGCCCCCGGTGCCCTATTGGCGTCTGCCTGAAACTAGGTCTTCTCCAAGGCCAAGTGTGCAGAATCCTCATTTCTAAGGGGGTCACAGCCCAGATGCCCGGGCTCTGTGGGTAGGAAGGGGGCGGGACCAAGCACTGGGGGCACCCTCTGGCTAAGGGAGTGGGGAGAGGGCAAGAGGCTCTCCCTGCAAGGGTCAGAGGCTCAGTGGCAGCCCTCAAATTGGTAAAAGCATCACCGACTTTCAATTTGGAGTTAACCGACCAGCCCCTTCCACTCCTTAGGCTGCACCGCTGCTAGTCAGGGAATCATGATCCAAACCGGAGGTGCGTGGTTGGGGACTGGGCACCCTTGCCTTGGGTCACTCGGGTCGGGCGGGCCACAAGTTCGGAGACAGGCGCGTTCAGAGTTGGCTGCCCAAGGGGTGCAGTCTGGCGAAGCCTCGGCGGCTGGTCCGTCGTCTCAGGGCGGGTTTGGCGAAAGAATCCGAGCCGCCCTCGGGGACCGCCGGGCCCGCGGCCAACTCGCGGGGGCGGCCTCGGGCGGGGACTCGGAGCCGCGGCCCGGCGCTTGCCTCCGGGGAAATGTCCCCTCTCCGACCCCGCGGTCCCCACCAGGGCGGCACACCCCGCCCCCTTCTCTCCTTGGCTGGCGCGCCCACCTCCTCCACTCCAGGCGCCCGGAGCGACCTCCGCCTCCGCCAGACCACCCAGGACCGCCCCGCCGGACGGCCCCGGTGCCCCCAACCCCCGGATCACGTCCGGAAAGGCCCTGGGCCCCCGCGTCCGGCCACGCCATCCGCCAGGCCGCCCTAGGGACTCGGCAGCGAGGGTCAGCCCAGGCCCCGCCCAGCGCTCCCGCCCACTTTGGCCGCCTCTGCTCCCGCGGCCGCGCCCCCGCCGCACTTTCCACGCCGGGACGGGACCGGTCCTGAGGTCGCCCAGCTCCGAGCCGTGTCCCCTGAGCGCGCGTTACCTGGACGTGCGCGGCGTGCAGACTGGCGCGCGGGAGGCTCCTCCACTTCGCGCCGGCCTTGCGGGTGGGGAGCCGACCACCGCCCTGGGCCGCAGGCTGGCGGGCAGTTGACCCCGGCGCCTCTGGCCTGTGGGCAAGACGTCGGGGCTCGACGCAGGCCTGGGAGGGAGGTGGCGGGGGCGGCTTCTGAGGGCCCGCTTCCTCGCGCAGCGGGCGGCGGGGGCAGGGGGCTGCGGGGCTGGGCCCGGGGCCCGGACGCGCCAGCAGAGGGAGCGCCGCCGAGCACCCCGGCAGGCACAGGGCGCCCCGAGCGCCCGGCGCTCCCCGCCGCTGCCCCCTTCCCCTTCCCTCCCCTTCTGGAAGAGGGGCCCGCGGCGTGATGCACAGTCCGGCCTCCGATCCTCGGCTGCCGGGGCGCCGGCCCCACGTGGTGCGGCGCCAGGCGGGGCGGGCGGGGGCGCCGCGGGAATCGCGGCGCTTTCTTTAAGGTGGGGGGAGGGGGCGGGGGGCGGCCAAGCTCCGCCCCCGGCGACAGTGGGGTGCGTGCCGGCCAATGGGGAGCCGGGCGGAGGGCGGAGCCTTGTGGCCGCTGCTTAAAGAAACTTGTTGCGGGTCGCCCCGCGGGGACCCATCTCCGGCGGCAGCGGCGGCTGTGAGCGGGCTGGGGTCGGGTCACTGCACGGCAACTTCGGATCCCAGAGCGGCTGCAGCGCAGCGGCCATCGACCCGGTGCGCCTCCCTGGTGCGCGCTTCTCCGCGCGCGGCCCCGATGCTGGACATGAGCGAGGCCCGCGCCCAGCCGCCCTGCAGCCCGTCTGGCACTGCGAGCTCCATGTCGCACGTGGAGGACTCGGACTCGGATGCGCCGCCCTCGCCCACCGGTTCCGAGGGTCTGGGCCGCGCGGCGGGCGCGGGGGGCGGCGGCCGGGGCGACGCTGCCGAGGCGGCGGATGAGCGCTTCCCTGCCTGCATCCGCGACGCCGTGTCGCAGGTGCTCAAGGGCTACGACTGGAGCCTGGTGCCCATGCCCGTGCGTGGCGGCGGCGGCGGCGCGCTCAAGGCCAAGCCGCACGTGAAGCGGCCCATGAACGCCTTCATGGTGTGGGCGCAGGCGGCGCGCCGCAAGCTGGCGGATCAGTACCCGCACCTGCACAACGCCGAGCTCAGCAAGACGCTGGGCAAGCTGTGGCGGTGAGTGCCTGTCCTCAGGCTGGGGGCGGGGACCGGGCCCTGGGGTGCCTGGAGCTGGGAGGTGGCGCAGCGCCCGGCCTCGGCCCTTCTCCCAGTGGCTGTTCCCAGGGCGAGTCCTAGTGGAAAAACCCGATCTGGCCAGCCGGGTCGGGTGCGGGGTACAGGACAGACTGGGCAGGCAGAGGGCAGCGGGAGGAGTGTGCGCCGGAGAACATGCCTGGAGTCCAGAAACAAGCCCCTCTAGGCCATGACTGGCAGGCTGAGTTAGGGGACCTCAGCTGTGAATGGCCCCAGAGCCTGGAGGCCTGTCCCTCCCAGTGGAAAGTGGCCTCTTTGTAGAAGCAGGACCCATCTCTGGAGGTGCCCTCTCCTTGGTAATGACGCCCGAACCACCCCAATGCAGGAGTCTAGAGGCAGATGGAAGGGTGTGGTTTGCCCGCCGGCATCTCCCTGCAGCTTCTCCCTCTTCTGCACCTCTGCACCCTCAGCGGGGGCAGAGGAGAACTCAGAGGGTGTTCAGCGCGGTTGCCCACGCTGGCGTGATGAGTCTGGCCAATCTGTAGAAAGTAGCTGCCCTACAGCGGTAGTGGGCCTCGGCGACAGTACTGCTGTTCGTTCGGGACAGCCCACCCCCACCAAATGCTCTCTATTGGGCTTGACAGTGGGCGGCTTTGGGGTCAGGGCGCTGGTCCCCTTTCCTGCCCCTCACCTTGCGAGTGGGCACTCAGATCTTGTGTTTGTGTCTTTTGTGCTCCTGCCCCTGTCCAGTTGATGCTGTGCCCCCAGACCCTGGCCCACAGGCAGTTAGAGGGGAGCTCTGGAAGGGTATGAGGGGCCGGTCTGTGAGCCTCAGTGAGGACCACTGGGTAATGCCAGTGTTTCTGGAGCCCTGGGAAGCCAAGCTGTCCGGAGTCTCAGCTTGGCTCCCAGGAAGCCTCCCTTTGTCCAAGTGTATGCTCAGCTGGGTCCTGGCCTCTGCACCCGCCTGCCTTAGAAAGTCCCAAAGGGAGGGAACAAACAGGCTCGGGGAGGGGAAGTAAGAGGGGGAAGATGGAAGCGGGAGGACCTGAGTCTTTCCTGGCTCATTCCTCCGATCGCCCCTGGCTTACTCCCGCCCATCCTCGGAGCAGGGGCGCATGGCCTAGGGCCCCCACCCCCAGAGAGGCGCAGGCAGGCACACAGCTCCCCTGGACCTCCCAGGCTCATCGGTGCGGTGCCGGCCGCCTGCTCATCCCGCCCCTGCCCTCTGTCCCGCAGCCTGCTGAGTGAGAGTGAGAAGCGCCCTTTTGTGGAGGAGGCGGAGCGGCTGCGTGTCCAGCACAAGAAGGACCACCCGGATTACAAGTACCAGCCGCGCCGCAGGAAGAGCGTGAAGACTGGCCAGAGCGATTCCGACTCAGGAGCTGAGCTGGGCCACCACCCGGGCGGCGTGTACAAGACCGACGCCGGCCTGGGGGACGCGCACCATCACAATGACCACACAGGTGGGCTCCTGGGGCCAGTGAGCAGGTCACAGCCCTCAAGAGAACCAGGCCTTCCCTGGGTCCCCTGAGAAAGCCCCATAGCCGCGAGAGGCAGCTATTCCAACACCCACGGGGCCTGCTCGGCCTCCTCTGACACTGGGCGCCTCAGAGCTCATCCTGGCCCAGTGCCCTGTGACCTGGGCATTTTCTGTCCTTCAGGAAGGCCTTTCTGCTCCCCTGGCCTTTTTACTGGTTCTGACCTCGGGTTCACTCATGCTGCTGGGCTGGTGGTCAGCAGCTCAGTTTCAGGATCAGACTGACCCGGTGGAATCCCGGCCAGCTGAGCAGTCTCAGTTGAGCTGGCAAAAGCAGTGGGCCTGGGGAGACAGGTTTGGTGTGGACCCTGTGGTTGCCATGGGTGGGGGACTGGGCGCTTCCTCTCCTCCCCACCACCCCCACCTTGGTGGTCACGACGGGGCCTCCCTGGCCCCAGGTCTTCCCCTAGAACAGTGCTTAACGGAATTTCCTTGGCTGCGGAGTGAGGTCTGGGTCTGGCTTTGCTGGAATTTCTGGGAAATATACGGGAACAAAAAGCCGTTGATTCCTACCTGCGGCAGTTAGCGGGGCGGGTTTTCCTGCCATGTGTGTGTCGCCAGCCCAGCCGCCCCCTACAGAAGGGGCATTCATCCTTGAAATGTGCTCTGTCCCCAGGGCAGACCCACGGGCCGCCCACCCCGCCCACCACCCCCAAGACTGACCTGCACCACGGGGGCAAGCAGGAGCTGAAGCTGGAAGGCCGCCGCCTGGTGGACAGCGGGCGTCAGAACATCGACTTCAGCAACGTGGACATCTCCGAGCTGAGCAGTGAGGTCATCGGGAACATGGACACCTTCGATGTCCACGAGTTCGACCAGTACCTGCCCCTCAACGGCCACTCGGCCCTGCCCGCCGAGCCTGGCCAGCCCGCGGCGGCCGGCTCCTATGGGGGCGCGTCCTACTCGCATTCTGGGGCGGCCAGCATCGGGGCATCCCCCGTGTGGGCTCACAAGGGCACGCCGTCGGCCTCCGCGTCGCCCACTGAGGCAGGCCCCCCACGGCCGCACATCAAGACGGAGCAGCTGAGCCCTGGGCACTACGGGGACCAGTCGCACGGCTCCCCAGGCCACGCCGACTACGGCTCCTACAGCGCGCAGGCCAGCGTCACCACCGCCGCCCCCGCCGCGGCCGCCAGCTCCTTCACCAGCTCGCAGTGCGACTACACTGACCTGCAGGCGCCCAGCTACTACGGCCCGTTCCCTGGCTACCCGTCTGGCCTCTACCAGTACCCCTACTTCCACTCGCCCCGCCGGCCCTACGCCTCGCCTCTGCTCGGGGGCTTGTCTGTGCCGCCCGCCCACAGCCCCCCCAGTAACTGGGAGCAGCCCGTGTACACCACCCTGACCAGACCCTGAGGGTGCGGCCGCGGGAGGGGCGCCAGCCGAGGACCTCCTCGCCCCGGCAGAGACACACAGGCCCCCAGGGGCTCGGAAGGTGCAGCGAGGGCAGGAGTCGCGGCTGCGTCAAGTGCCTGCCGAGGTCCATGAGGAGCCAGGCTGTGTGAATGAGCCCCCTCTGCTTCCAGATTCCCAGACCCCCATCCACAGACAAAGCCCTCCTTCCCTTCCCTCTCTTTTTGCGGGGACTTCGGCTTGGAAGCAGGCATGGGAGCCTGGGTGTTGCCTCTCCGTGGCTGCAAAGCGGCAGCCACAGCACAAAAGACAAAAAGAGGCAAGAGGCACGGGGGCTCCGGGCCCCCCGAGCTCCGAGAACCTGGCCAGCCTTGGTACTGAGAACGCGCAGGGCCCACGGATGACGTTCCCGTGGCCGGGAGGCGTCCGAGGGATCACCTCCTGGGACCAGCCCATTAGACTGGAGGTGTTCCTTGTAGTTAGGGTTCTTCCAAGCAAGGTTTGGCTGTGATTAACACTTCTCTCTTTTTATTTTATTTTTTTTTTAATTTTTATTTTTGAAGCTTCAATGTGTTTGATTTGTTTTGAAAGCTGTTAAAATGTATTTATGTTCTGTGTTATTTTATCTTTAATTAATGAAATAATCTGTGCAGAGAGTAGAATTTAAGATGAAACAGAAGCCGGAGAGCTGAGGGTGAGGTGTGGGCGGGGCAGAGGGTGGGGGTCCCTGCTCCGAGTGGCAGGGCCCCAGCTCCGGGTCCCCCGGAGGTGGCCGGAGCCCCAAGGCAGGAGAAGGGGCTTGTCTTGTGGTTTCTCTGATCAGGTCGGGGTACCCCTGGCACGGGCATTAAGTCAAGGTTTAGGAGGCAGAGTGCCACTGAATTTCATCCCTGCCAGCGGCCGTGCCAAGTGGTGGAGGCGGGGATTTCCTGGGACTCGGTGGCTCCAGAAACGCATTAATCTCGGCTCTTAGGAACCAGGCGCCACCTACAAGCTGTGAAACTAGAACCTTTTCCACTAAGCGTTTTTAGATTCTTAGTTTTAGAAGAAAAATGCCGGATTTACCTGTCCTGCTTCCGCTGTGCGCTGAGCGATGATAACCGCCTACTTCCTGGAAAATTGTGCCTTTAAAACTTTGTAAATTTAAGTACATCTGAGATGTTGCTTCTTTTTACTTTTTCTACTTTTTCCTACCTTTTTCTAGAACAAAAAGTTTTTTTTTCTTTTGCATATGTCTTCCTGGGGGTGGGGGCAGGGGGCTGCAGCAAACTCGTTTTTATGCAATCTATTTTTTGGTGTCAAGTTTGAACTTTCGCTGTCACTTACCTGCTGTGTTTCGCTCCTTTCTGACCAAGCAACGCTAACTTTTGTACAGATTGATTTGATAAAAATTAAAAAATGCTTTTTATCTACGTGGGCTGCATTTTGTGTGTTGCTTCCTGTAAGCCTGGGAGCTGTGGGTCTCCAAGACCGAGGGGGTCCCGTTTTGAAGGGGGGCTCTGTGAGGGTTAACCCCAGGCTCCCCGGGGAGAGGCCGGCTGGCCAGACCACCCTCCATCTTCCTGCGGGTGGTGGGGGGCTCCTCAGGAGGCAAAACAGGTCCAGATGAGCCAGATTCAGGCGGCGGTTTCCTCCCGGGCAAATCCCAGAGCTGGTCTCTGGGTGGCTGATGGCATTTTTCGGGTGCTGGCTCGGAGCCAGGCCGGGAGCTGGATAAAAGCCGCCCCGCAGGCTCTGGGCAGGGCTGTCTGGTGGGCAGAAAGGGTTTCTAGGCAGAGACGGTTGTGGGAGCGACGACAAGCGAGGGGTCTTTCCCGTACACGCGGCTCGTGCGGGGGCTTCGCAGGCCCAGAGGCGCCCACTTCTGAGCTGCGCAGACTCGGCTGGGTTGAGAGGGTTGAGAGGGAGATTATACTTCTCATGAGAACCGAGATACGCCAGGCAGCTGCCTCTGTAATTTTAATGGGGCGGCGCGGGCAGGGGGGCGCACACCCCATCCCCTTGCCAGCCCAGCCGCCCGCGTGGCTGCAGTCCAGGGCGCGTCCCTCGCCCCGCGCTGGGGAGCTGCGTCCAGGGCCTGCCAAGAGCAGCGTTTGGGAAGAGCTGCCCGGATTTATGAGGGTTCGTGAGGCCAGTGTGTGCCAAGCTTCCCGGGTGAGGCGGGTCTGGGAAGGGGCTGCAGAAAGCCAGGCTCACGGACGCCCACGGCCTTCACAGCCGGCTGCCTTCACGGAGCCAACCCTGCCCTGCCTGGGCCCGGCCAAGGGCTGTCCAAGTCCATATGGCCCTCCAAGCCCTCACACCGATGCCCCAAATTGAGGAAGGCTCCAGCGTCCAGCTTGCTGACAAGAGGAAAGGAGGCCTCCCCTGTGCTACTCTGGAACGGCCCTGGTTCCCGAGGGCTGGCGGCTCTGCTGGTTTTGTCTGGACTTGGAGGGGCTCCTGCAAGTTAACTCCCCAGGGCCTGGTCTTCTCCTGCCGACTCACCCTGGGCGGGGTTCCCATGAGTTTCAGACCTCTGAGCTCCGGAAGCTCAGAGGTGAGTCCCCACCCCTGCCTGGCCTAGGGCCTGGAGACGCTGTGTCCTTGCCCCTCCAGGGGCCCCCTCCCCTCTTTGGGGGCTGGGCTGGTGGCTCACCTTCCACCCCCGCCAGGAGCATTTTCCAACATCACAGGCTGAGCCCACAGCCAAGAGCCTTGGAAGTGATGGGAATCTTTGTTTCCCCAAATGCCAGACCACTCAGTGACACTCTGAGAAGGCATCCAGGGTGGACACCCGAGAGGTCAGGGCTGCTGGGAGGGGTCCCTGGCCTGTCCTGGTTCTCAGGCTGGAGAATAATTTTTTTTCTTTTTTGGCCATCCCACAAGGCATCAGGATGCTAGCTCCCCCACCAGGGATGGAGCCCGAGCCCCCTGCAGTGGAAGGAAGAGTCCTAACCACTGGACCCCCAGGGAAGTCCCTGGTGAAGGGTTTTTGACGAGAGCCTGGCTAACAACGTTCCCTCAAGGTTGGCCTCGCCTGGCCTTGCCCTGAGTCCAGGAGAGCCAGGCTGTGAGCTGGTCCGGAGTCCTATTCTCGGGAGGCTGGTCCCTTGGCCCACCCCATGGCCAGCCTGGCAGAAGTTCCTCTATTTTCACTTCCTCAACTAGAAGTGAGAGCATTGTCTCTGGTGTTGGCTGAACAGAGGGCCTGTGAAAGGAGAAAGGGGAACTGGCCTTCACGACCCCACCCTGCTCAGGTGAGGTAGGAAGGCCCCTTCCTGGAATGACATCGGCTCTCAGAAGGAGACCTCCTGCTTGGATGGGAGCTCACAGCCCATGTGGCCTCAGCTCCCAGGCAGGCCTGGGCCCTCTGGGCGGCTGTCTGGGGAAGGCCCGAAGGCCTGCTCACCTGCAGATCCCGAGGCTTGGGCTCGGGACCCACCCAGCCTGCTGTGACTTCGGGCCACACTTAACGGGACAGCAGCCTGAACGGACATTACAGATGGAGGGTCCTGGCCTGGTGTGGAGCCACTCTTTCCTCCCCGACGTCTGGTCCATGGCGTCAGGTGGGGCAGGGGCAGGGGCGGGGGCGGACAGTGTCTCCAGGTGGTGACTTAGGGCCACCACGCACCGGGCAAGCCCTCACGCCCTGTGTGGATGGCCTCCATGGACACATTCCAGCAGGCTTCATGGAAAACCCGCGCTGACCACGACCCAGTCTGGACGCCACAAAGCCAGCAGTGCCAAGTACCACCCCCTCACCCCAGGGCCAGTGTAGACCCGAGACAGGGCAGATGAGGTGCTCTGCCAGGCACTTAGGGTGAGGCTCCTTCTCGAGGAAGGAGGCGTGTAGCCACACTCCGCCTCCGAACTCAGGCCTCTGACCCCGATAGGGCACGGGGGCCCTCCCAGGAGAAAAGCCATGGAGGGAAGGAGCAGAAGGCAGAAATACACCCGGGGCCACGGCCCAGCTGCCACCGAGGATGGTCCTGCAGCAGGGAGCAGCGCCGCGGCCTGGTCCCGAGGGCCCAGCGCATCCGTCCCGGACCACGGGCCGGGTACCCAGGCTCTGAGGCTGTCCTCTCTCGAGCCTCTTCCCGCTGGTTCCAGTCTCACCTGTAAGATGGAAGTGCCATCCTGACGTGCTGGGCAGAACCAGCGAGTTTGGGGCCTGAGCGGACGCTTGAGAGCAGCCTCTGGAGTCATTACCACCTCCAGCCACACCATGTGGCGCCATGCTCATCGGCAGAATAAGGCAGATTTGCTGCTTAAAAAAATCAAGTGACAATGAAATGGGCAGAGAGTGTGCATCCCAAGGCTGGGGGCCTGGGGTGCCCGCTCCCAGCCCCCGCCTCCGGGACCCTCCTGCTGCTCTGAGTGCCTGCAGGGAGGTCGCTGCGCAGGGGCTGGAAGCTCTGCCCTCTGCGCCCATGACCATGGGGTGGCGACGGCCTTGCCAAGGAGCCCTGAGGGTGCACTCAGAGAGGCCGGGGCCAGCGTGTGGACAAACAGGACCAGAGCCCTCTAGCCCCCTCCTGCGGACGGACTGCCCCTGGGGTCTTCCCTCCCCTCATCCCCCCCCCCAGGCACCCAGTGACTTCCTCAGCTCTGCCCCAGACCTGCTGGAGGATGCCAGGACGCCTTCCTGCCTCCCGCCTGGGCAGGGCTGTCCCAGGATGGGGGGGGGGGTGTCGGTCCGGTGAGCCATAGACGTCTCCCTGCGCCCCCCAGTTCTCTTCAGCCCATTGTCCCGGGGGGTGCTGAGGCCAGAACGTGGGGGTCTCGGGGCTCCAGCTGCCCTGGGAAAGCGCAAGGTCCCTGGACAGACCTCTTCGCGAGGCCCCTCCCCAGGTCAGCTCGGCCCTGCTCACCCACTCCCAGGCCAGGGTGCCCCCCGCCGGACCACGCAAAGGGTTAAGGTGCTGGAGGCTGGGTGGAGCGCAGCCGGGCTGGTGCGGGGCCAAGAGCAGGCGAAGGCGCTGCATTTTAATGAATCATTATTGCCGGGAGGCCTTTGTCTTGCTTTATCCGGTGCACAATAAAAGAATTAATTAGACAGAAAATGGCAGGGCAAGGAACTGACAAGTCATTAAGGGCTGCTGAATGACCGATGAGATGCACGCAGGGGTGGATTTCAGCTCCGGAATCATAATGGCCGGGCGGGTGCTTTGTATGCGCGACCAGCCGGCCTGGGCGGCATTGTGGGCCCTGCCGTGGTGGCCACGCGGGCAGTGGGAATCGGCTGACAAAATCGATGTATTAATTTTTGTGTGCAGACACAGCGTAAATATTTGGCGGGAGAGGGGACTTTGGGGTGGGCATCCTGGCCTCCAGACTCAACTCCCGGCTGAGGGGACAGAGGCCAGCAGAGGGGGTGAACCCCACTCCCTGCACTGTGAGAAGCAGAAGGTGGGGGTGGGGGAGGAGAAAGACTGAGAGGAGAGGAAAGAGGAGGAGACAGGTGAGGAGAGGAGGGGGGAAAAGACAGGAGAAGGGGCGAGCGCAGAGGGGAGAGGGAGCCTGGAAAACCCAGAAGCAGCTTTCCCGAGAGCCAGGCTCCACCAGCGCCCGCTGCCGCTGTCATGGTTATTCAGACGTCACCAGGAAAAAAAAGTGCCACCTACAGACCCAGCTCTCCCACCCAGAAAAGCTGAGCTGCTCCAGGAGGGCAAAGCAGACAGCCTGCGAGTTAGGAGTGCACTGGGGAGGGTAGGGGGAGGCTAGCCAGCCCCTCCATGCACCCGGCCCCCAGGGGGCTAGAGCTGGTAATTGCTAGAAGCCCCCTGCTCCTTCACAGAATGGCCTGTGCCTCGAGAGGTGTCTTCTCAGGGGTGGGAAGAAAGGGGTCTCCATGCGCAGATGATGGGAGTGTGGGGGGCCAGAAGTGTTTGTCCCCTGGATGTTAAGAGACAAGCGGCACCACCCTGGGACCACTTGCCCAGCTCATGATCCAGCTGACGGAGGATGAAAGCCCAAGGCCGCGTCCCTGGTCTCAGCACTCAAGCCCAGGCCCGGGGGCGGGGGTGGGGGGGCACTCCTGGGCTCCTGAGACCTTCACAGGAGGGAGGGTCAGCCCCCTGCCACACCCCCTGCCCCCGCACAGGCGGAGGTGGGGTGTTGGCTGCCTCTGAGGGTGGGGGCTCTGCCAGATCAGGGCTGCACGGAGCAGAGGCCACACCTGCTTCCAGATGACCTGGTCCTGTTGGCAGCAGCAGGGCCTCTGGACAACCCCCCCCAACAACAGTCATGTCAGATGTGTGTCCCCTCTGACACATGAGTGTGGGACTGAGGTGGCCTGGACCCTCTGGGCATCACCCCAAAAAGGGGGCCTCCTCTCCCTTCTCCCCCCTTTCTGGGGCCACTGGGGTCCTCTGAGAAACCGGCTCACTAAAGGAGGGGGAGGGAGGGATGAGATGAACGTGGAGAGGGCCTGGGTGACCGTGGCTCTAGAAACTGGAGGCGTCTACCTTCCCCAGACAGGAAGAGAGGGTCATCATGGCGGGGTCCGGTGCCTGGCGTCGGGGAGCTTGCCCCTCACCCCCGCCCAGGGCCTCTCTGGCCTCTGCGGTCCCGCTATAAAATGAGAAGGATGACGTGGACCACCCCAAGAACAGGGCTCAGAGGCATGGGAGACGCACGTAGACAGTGCTTAGCACAGGACTGGGTTCAGAGCAGCCACTAAACACATCCCCCAGAGTGGATCCGAGCTGAAGTTAGGATGACACCTCAGCCAGGGGCTCAGCCTGCTGGGCAGGGCTGGCCCTGTAATGGTACCATCCTATGCACACTCACTCAGTGCCAGGGCCCATCTGGCTGGTTCTTTTCTTGCTGGGCATGAGTGGGCAGCAGCACTGAGGAGACACAGCCCCAAGCCATGCCTGGGGCAGGTAGAAATCTCCGGGCCAGGACTCAGGCGCAGCCCCTCACAGCTCTGGGTCCCAACTCATCCCGGTTTCTCCCAACACTGACTGTCACGTGTCCGAGGAGGCCCTCTGTCCCTGGAGAATCTGAACAATGGTCACCCAACAGACAGATGTGGGAGCTCACACACTGCCCTGCTATGGAAAACACACACTTCGGAGTGTGGATAGGGGCAAGGGGAGGGGTAACCCCATCCCAACACGGGCAGTGAGCCCCTGGGTGGCCTTACGAGCTCAACAGGGTCAGAGCCTTGGCTGTGCTTGAACTTCACCTTTGACCTAGGCTGTTCTGGGCACAGACCAGATGCTCAGGGAGTGTTTGTTGACTGTGAATCCATGAATGAATGGGGGAAGATGGAGCAAGTCTCAGTTCTCCAAAGCCTGAAGCCAGATGAATGCCCAGTGGCCCCAGAAGGGCAGGAAGCCAGGCTGTTTCTCTTTCAATACGTCTCAGATGACGGCTCCCTGTAAAGGCCTAGCAGAGAGTGAAAAGGGGTGGCTGATGGGGCCAGAGACACAAAGGAACCCTGGGAACCCTGCACATCCCTGAGTGGTAGGCTGGTGGTCCTCGAACAGTGGTTGTTTTGGGGGGAGGGGGTTGGCCTGCTCTGAGCTGTTTAATAGAGAATGGTGAGGAACACTGATAATCAAGACCTTGAATGATCGAGAGACATCTGAAGCAGGTGCTGAGCTCCCTTCTCCAGAAGGCATGGCGGGGCAGGGGCGGGGAGGGCACCTGCCAGAAAGGCCAATATTTAGAGAAGGGAAAACATGAAGCGCTGGAGAGGACATGGGGACCGGGGCCTCATCCCCTGAAACGGGCTCCATCCTCCCGCAGCGAGTCTGTGGCGTGGCAGCCCGCTCCAGGCATATGCACACCCAGGAAAGCACTCATGCTAACGGGACAGACGGGGAGCTTCCCACATGCCCTTCAAGTAAAGAAGGGAATGTCTTTCCACACGTTGTGGTCCAACTCAGCTAGGACAAGGAGTCGGGCTCCTCTGGGGCGGGCCCCCAGAGGCAGGGATCTCGCAAGACTCCATTCACTTCCAGGATGAGGGTTTTCGCTTTCTTGTTTTTAAAGGCAGGGCAGTGAGAAAAACACACAGAAGGATTTCTTCCAAGATCAACCCCAAATTCTGCTGACCTCTCTATGGGAAGTGGGGTCTCAGGAAATTTTCCTCCCCAGAGTTGGGGAGCCCACATCACCAAGTCTCCACATTCTGGAACGTTCCACTCTACTCAGCAGATGGAGAGAAACTACGCTGAAGACAGGTGAGTAGTGGTGAGGAGAACCTGTTATCCACTCCCGGGTGTCCCGGGCATCTTTCTTCTGCTGGGGGCTGGGGAGGGCGGGAGCCCTGCACAGCTGCCTGAGGCCCCAGAGAGGAGTCCGCATGAGCACGGTCCCGTGAAAGGACGACATCTCCGCGCTCTGTTGCGTGAGGATCTGGGGAAGTGTCCGTTCACAAGGGCTGGGGGGCAGGCGGGTGTGCTGGAGGCCGCGGGGGCGTGAGGACAGCCGCCACCATCCGGGTGAGCTGGGCGGGTCTGTGCCATCTCAGCCAAGGCCTGAGGGTCTGTGATTTCCCCACAGGCACCCTGCTGGCCGGCCCAGGCCAAGCCCCGGGCAGAGGAAGCAAGTGGGGCAGGCCCCGGGGGCGGGACGGGCCAGGCTCTGCTGCTGTGAAGATGGACGCTGCACCGTCTGCACTCCGAGAGGCGTGGGCTGTCTGGCCCTGGCCGGCTGGGAAGGGGAAGGGCCCTCGCCCCGGCAGCTGGACAGAGGGGCTTGTGGGCCAAGGCGCTGCTCCCAGGCTCGGCCTCCCTGAGTCCCACCCAAGGTGCCCCTGCCCATAAGCCCCCTGCGCTGGCATCACCCGCAGGGGACGAGTTCTTGGTGTCTTAGTTAAGAAGGTTCTGGATCCCTCTGCACGCCCCGGGAGCGCAGTGGGCACGTCTGGATGCTCAGGCTGGCCCCTGGGAGCCGGCCAGGTGAGGGGCGCACACCGGAGGGCTGCGGGACTTGGAGCCGGGCCGGCGGGAGGTGCCCCGGCGCCAGTACCCGAGCGGGAAGCGCCGGCGGCAGTGTTTCCTCCCCTGGAACACCAGCCCGGCCGCCCGCGGGCAGATGGAAGTCGCAGGCCGGCCGAGCGGGGGCTTCCATCGCCTCGGGAGCGCCTGCAGCGAGCAGGCGCTGTCGCGGAGGAAGCCGGCGCTGGGGCTCCGGGAGGTGGGCGTCCTGCTTCCATCTGGCAGGGAAGCAGTATTCTTGCAAAGCACGACGCAGCCCGCTCGGTGCCTTTGGAAAACAGACCAACTCCTTCTCGACGGTGCTGGGTCGATGGGGTCGCGGGCCCTTGCCCCCTCCCGCCTCCAGCTCCGCACACCGTGTGTGCGCTCGGCGGGGCTGCTCCCCCACGCGGGCGCCCGTCACCTGTTCCTCCCATTTGCGAGCTAATTCCGCAGGGCGCGTGGGCGGCGGCGGGCGCGGCAGATCCGGAGTGTGGGCGCGGCTGCTCCCCGCGCCGGTACTAAACAGCACGGCGGAGGCGCATTTGCATGAAGCCCGGGAGAGGCCCCACCCAAATCTTCCTTGGTGTGGAGACCCTGAAGCTCGTCTGCAAAATGCAGCCCCCCGTCCGCCCCGCCATCCGGAAGGATGTTGGGACCCCCGCCAGAGGCCGCTTCTGTTCCCTGCTGGTTCGCCCCCCGCGCCCCCCACCCCGGGCCGGGGGTGTCCCAGAGGCTCAGACTCGGTTACTCATCTGGGCAATGGGCACCGGGGTCCACCTGTCTGGGCACCGTGGGGGCCGAGGGAGCCACCAGGGGACGAGAGGAGCGATATTCCCGTGGGCAGCCAGGTGGTCAGCTTGAAGGAGCAGAGGCTTGGGCCCCACGGAGCCTAAACGGGACTAAAACGTGAGATTCCTGCGCAGTCGTAGAGGGTGGAGAGGCCAGAGGCACGGTTCTGGGGCCCGCACAGCGAGGCTGGGGGCCCCCAGGGAGGAAGCTCAAGAAATGCCCGCGGAATGAAGACAGCGCGGGTCCTGGAGGCGCTGGACCAGGCTGGGGGGCTCTCTGAGGGAGATTCGTGGAAGGGGGGCTCCTAACCGTGGAAACAATTAACTTGCTGTGTGGACTGGCTCCCGACTGGGCGTCAAGCTGCATGCAGGGGGCCTGGCCTGGTGGGCGGGGCCTGCGGGGCCGGCGGAGGACGTGTGTGTGTGTGGGGGGTGAGTCCAGAGGGAGAGCCCAACGGGCACCCCGCAGGCTCTGCACCCAAGACAGAGATGGAGGAGCAGGAAGCCAGCTGCCTCAGCTGGAGCCAGAATGGTCATTTCCGCTTCCCAGGAGACCTAAGGGGACTGAGAGGGCTACCTGTTTGTTTTCAGCATCCGGGAGGAAGGGTGGGACTCAGTCATGCCCGCACGCCATGCGCCCCGAGAGGGCAGCGGGGAGCCCACTGTGGTCGTTGCTGACCTCAGCACCTCATACAGGCACATGAGCTGACCATCGGGGTGGGCCGGGGACAGCATCTGGGTGGGAGGTCCGCGGTCTGAGCTCTGGCCACCGCCCCTCGTGACATCACTCAGACTCCCTGCCTGGCGGGGGTCTGCCTGCTCTGTCGATGGGGAATGGGGTCTCACATCACAAAGTGCCTGATGAGGCCTCTTGAGTTGCCCTTCAGCTGATGTAGGTTCAGGGGACTGATCCTGGGAGAAGGAGGGCTTTTCTTGTGACCGTAGTCCCGGGAGCCCACCGGATTCCCCCAGATTGCTCCTGTGGGCTTCCAAGAGCCTGGCCTGGGACAGTCTGCAGGAGCCCCTGGGGACACCAACATAGACTCTGGGTGGCTAGACCCTTCCTGCTGTCTTTGGACTTGGGATCCTGCAGCCGAAGGTGCACACGAGCGACACCTCCTGAGCTCAGATGAGACAAGAGTAGGCACAGGCCCTTGGGAGGGCTTCCCCTCTGTCCTCACGCCCGGCTGCCCTCGCATCCTGCCTGTGCTGGGGAGCTCACCACCTGGCCAGGCTGGCCCAGGCCGGAGGCGGCAGCTTGACCCCAGCCTGACCGCCCGGAAGCCCCATGGGTCAGCTCCTTCCCTGCCCCAGTTTCTCAGTGACCTCGATAAGTGGCCGGTCTGAGCTCAGCTGCTGGCTCTGTCTGAAGTGGGGCTGGAGGAGCCCCAGGCCCCGGGGAGGGGCTGCCTGTTGACAGCTCCCCCCGTGGCGGCTGCGTCTGGCTGAGAAGTAGCGAGGGGCTCTCGGGCTGCAGGGGCTGAGTTCGGGGGTCTGGCTGCCCCAGAAAATCAAAACCACATTTTCTCTCCTGGAGCTTCTCAGAGTGCTTTAAACCAGACTCGGAAAACTCATTTGGACAGACGCTGTTTCCACCCGGGAGGGTCTGATTTTCCTTGGAATGCCAGCAAGACGGTCAGCTGGCAGCCGAGCTCAGGGGAGAAGAGAGGGGCGCCGGACCCTGGGCGGGCCGGGGGCTCACCCCCTAGCTCTGCTCGCGGCCGGCTGCCTGGCCTTGGACGCGGCTCTCGGCCTGTCTGGGCCCTGCTCCTCACCTGGGGGCTCCTGGGAATCAGGTGATAGGACACAGGCAGCCCCTTTACGCCGGGCTCAGAGCCTGCTTCTGGAATGACCGGGGGTGCCCTTCGGTGGGGACAGCAGGCATGTGTGGCCTCTGCAGGCGGAGAATCGGTGTCTCTGCATAGCGGAGCAGCCAGTACAGCCCTCAGGACCCCGATACACCGTGTGTGTGTGTGTGTGTGTGTGTGTGTGTGTGTGTGCCCAGTCACTCAGTCGTGTCCCACTCTTAGAGACTGTCGCCCACCAGGCTTCTCTGTCCATGGGATCCTCCAGGCAAGAACCCTGGGGTGGGTTCCTGTGCCCTCCTCCAGGGGGTCTTTCCCACCCAGGGACTGAACCCTCATCTCTTGCGTCTCCTCCATTGCAGGCAGATTGTTTACCACTGAGCCACCTCGGAAGCCCTGATACGCCTCACCGGGGGCTGATTAAAATGATTCCAATCCAACCTGTTCTTGGAGAGCCCGTGCGGAGGATAAACGGGTGCGAAGCCGAAACCTGGTGCACGCCGGCCGGGTTTGTGGGCCAGGACCGCGCAGGGAGGCTCGGCTGTGCGCACTGCCGTGGCCCTGGGACAGCGGGTGACACCGGCCAGGCCAAGGGGGAGACGTGTGGCCCCCCGCACGCAGAGCCTCATTCAGCCCCGAACGGGAAGGGAGCGCGGGCACTTGCTGTGGTAGGAGCGTGCCTAGAAAACACGATGCTGAGCAAGAGAAGCCAGACACAGAAGGCCGCATGGTGAGAGATTCCCGAACGAGGAGCGTCCAGGGTGGGCAGATCCGCAGAGAGGGTGGGTCCGCGGTCCCCGGGGGCTGGGCAGGGCATGAACGTACTGGAGCTGCATGGAGGTGGTGGCCGCATCACGGTGAGAATGTTCATTGTAAATGGTTAATTTTGTGTTACGGGAATCTCACCTCGGTAAATTAGAAAGATTCGTGGCAGCCAAGATGACTCAGGTGTGGGGCTGACTCACCCGGAGCGCTTGCACTGTGGTCGCTTAAAGACAGATCTGAACTTTTCCACAAACTGAAAGCCCCAAGTGAGGTTGCTTGGGCTGGGGAGGAGAGAAGCACCCTGGCTGAGCAGGGGCCCGGCTGGCCTGACGCAGGGGTTCCTCCAAGGTAGAAGGGAACTGGAGCATAAGCGTTCTGTCCCCCAAGCAGCGGATGCAGGCTGGGCCACCCCAGGGCAAGGGGCGGCTTTGAGAAGTGAGTCTTTGTCGGAGCTGGGCCCAGCAGGAGGGGCCAGGGGCCTGGGCCAGGCCGGGGGTGTGGAGAAGCCAGCATGGAGAGGGGGCTGCAGAGGCGCACGAGGGGCCTGGCCTCTCCAGGTTCGGCCAGTGCCCAGGGATCCTGCCCAGCGCCAAGGATGCAGCTCAGAGTGCGGGGCTGGGGCCGGACCAGTCCCTTACCCTGGAGTCTCCACGTCCGGCCCCGAGGGCCTCGGGCACCCCTGCGCCCACATTCGTCCTCATGTCCCAGAGCTCACTTCCCGAGTCGCACACTCTCTGGGGCAGGGGTGGGCCCCAGGGAGACTTCCCAGGCTTCATGGAAAGTGCTGCCGGTGGCAGGAGTCCGAGACGGGCCCCTCGCACCGCCCGGCAAGGCTAGAAGCCCAGACACTGGCCCAGAAGGTGCTGCAGTGGCCCTTGGTCACCCGGAGCCCCGCTCGCCCGGCTCCCCAGACAGCAGCACGTGGCAGCCTCCCGCCAAGGGCCCCACGCAGAGCATCCCCTCCCACCACGTGCTGGCTGTCAGACCCCAGTAACAGGCAGAGGCGGGTGCAACTCCATGGGGAAAGGCCTTGGTCCCCAGGGAAGCGCTGGCCCCAGGCAGTGGCCCCTGGAAGCCCAGAGCCCGTGACATCTTGGGAGGCCATCCTCCTCTGTGGTGTATGGGCTGGGCCTGTGTGGCAGGGGTGGGCACAGGCAGCAGCCCTCCTGGGGAGAAGCTGCTTCCCAGGGCATGGGTTACTCACAGCCATCTGCGTGCAGCCTCTGACAGGAGCCGCGTGCCATCCACCTGCCTCTGCTCCTGGATGTGATTTCCTGATCCGTGATGGTGATGACAGGTGCCCCAGACAGGAAACCTTCTCCAGCCCCGGCCAAAGCACCTATGCCTGTGACCTCCAGGTGGGGCGATGCTGGTTGCACCCACTTTACAGATGGGAACACTGAGGCTCAGAGAGGGGTGGCACCTGGCGCAGGCCCTAGGAATCCTCGGGGGTACAGAGTGAGTTAAGAGTCATCTCCAGTCTCTCCCTCACCCTGTGGTCCTGCCTGTTCCCTGGGATTCCCATAGCAGAGGCCCGGGACCCCTGGACAAGGGAGTGTGTCCCCATGTCCACGAGGTGGGGGATCCCGGTGCCCTGTTTGTAGGGCTGAGGGGGTAATGCACCTGCACAGCTCTGAGCACCCAGGAGGTGACGACTTATTTATCTGCAGCTGTGCTGGGTCCTTGTTGCTATGTTGCTGTGCGGGGTTTTCTCTAGTTGCGGTGAGCGGGGTGGGCGGGGGTGGCTCTTCACTGCGGAGTGTGGGCTTCTCATTGCTGTGGTTTTTCTTGCTAAGCAGGGGCTCTGGAGCGCAGGCTAGGAAGTTGTGGTGCACGGGTTTAGTTGCTCTGTGGCATGTAGACCTTCCCAGACCAGAGATCAAATTGGTGGGATTGAATTGGTGTCCCCTGCATTGGCAGGCGGATTCCTAAGCGTGGGACCACCAGGGAAGTCCTCAAGACGTGACTTGTCTTCATCACCTCCCCAGGTGACTGTCAGAGACAGAAGCGCTCATGGGTAGGGCGTGTCCCTCAAGTTCCTGGTTAATCCCTGGCTCCCGTTCCCCAAGGATGTGACTGTATTTGGAGAACGGGCCCTTTAGAGAGGTGGAGAAGGTATATTGGGGTTGTTAGGGGGGCCCTAATCAATGTAACCGGTGTCCTTCGGAGGTCAGGACGCAGAAGGGCACAGGGGAGACCCCAGGGACCCAGGGAGAAGGCGGCTGTGTGCTCACTGAGGACAGGCCGCCAGAGGACCAGCCCTGCCCACGACCTGGCCTCCATGTCCACCACCAGGACCGGGAGGAGACACTCTCCTGCTGTCAAGCCGATCTGTGGGGCTTTGCTCTGGCGGCCTGAGCCAGCAGAAGCCACTGAAATACTTGCAGGTCAAGCACAGCATAACACAGGCAGCTGTGTCCACACCCTGGGAGGGGTTCCAGAAGCTTCTGTGACCTTGACATCTGCCCATCGGGGTTCCAGGCTGCCTGTGCAGCCCCCCTCCCCCTGCAGGGAGCTTGGCGTGGACACACACGGTGCCTGGTCTCACACTGGCCCTCCCCCGAACCAGACCTTGGCATCAGGACTCCAGGAGAAGCCGCCCCAGAATGTTCCGCCCTGGCTCCATGCCTGTCGGGCCTCGTGGCGGGCACAACGGTGCGGTTCACACCCCTGGTGAGTTGAATACCAAGGACTCAAGGTTTCTTTTCCTCCAGAAGCCCTTAACAACCTCATGAAGAAAAAAAAAACTGTGATTTTTCCTGATGTAAATGTGGAGCCCAGAGTGGGTTCCAGTCTTCCATAAACATTTCAGGGGCCCGGGGAGCATGGCAGGCGTGAGTGGGCTCTGCAAGCTGCCTGTGGGCCGCCAGGCCCCCCACTCCCAGGTCAATACTGATGCAGAGCAGAGGTGGTGCCCAACGGGCCTTCAGGGTAGGGGGAGCCCACAGGACAGCCACGCAAATGCTGCTAGAGGCCCCGGGCCTGAGCTGGACAGAGTCCTTTGGCTGGGCAGAGAAGGGGTCTCTATGCTGGAATGTGGGACTGTGAGCTGGGATGGGGTCTGTGCCCTGGGATGGGAGTCTGTGCCCTGGGATGGGGGTCTGTGCGCTGGGATGGGGGTCTGTGTGCTGGGATGGGGGTCTGTGCCCTGGGATGGGGGTCCGCAAGCTGGGATAGGGGGTCTGTGAACTGGGATGGGGGGGTCTGTGTCCCGGGATGGGGGGGTCTATGAACTGGGATAGGGGTCCGTGAGCTGGGATAGGGTCTGTGCCCTGGGATGGGGGGGGGGGGTCCGTGCCCTGGGATGGGGAGTCTGTGCCCTGGGATGGGGTCCATGCCCGGGGATGGGGGCCTGTGCCCTGAGATGGGGGGTCCATGCCCTGGGATGGGGGTCTGTGCCCTGGGATGGGGGTCCCTGTGCTAAGAGTCTGTGCTGGGATGGGGGCTCTGAGCTGGAATTGGGGGGCTCTGAACTTGGATTGGGGGGCTCTGAGCTGAAACTGGGGGCTCTTAGCTGGAATTGGGGGGCTCTGAGCTGGAACTGGGGGCTCTGAGCTGGAGTTGGGGGGCTCTGAGCTGGAACTGGGGGCTCTGAGCTGGAATTGGGGGGCTCTGAGCTGGAACTGGGGGCTCTGAGCTGGAACTGGGGGGCTCTGAGCTGGAACTGGGGGGCTCTGAGCTGGGCAGAAATGGGGCTGCAGCACCTGCATGGGGCACCCCTCCCCCATCTCACATCCATCGATTCCTTTTCTCTGCAAAACAAAGTGGGGGAGAATTTTCCTAATTTATTTCAATTAAGACTCAGATGATTAAATATCGATATTTGGAGGGTGTTGGAGCTGAAACTGTTCCCGTTTTCCTGAGTGCCCTGCGGGTCCAGGCCCCACAGCAGCCCCTGGGGACTGGTGGCTGTGGAGGGACGTCACCCAGGCCTGAACTGTGCTTTGGAGCTGAAAGTCGCTGTCTCACAAGACCCAGGGCTGTAGGGTGGTGAGTTGGGCCTTTTGGCAAGGGTCACGGATGTGTGTATTGGGTCAAGTTCCCACCTTCACAGCCTGCCCACCATCTCCTCCTGAGTCCTGGCCTTGGGCAGGAAGACACAGCGCTGCCCCGTGGCTGTAGACACAGGCCTGTGCAGTGCGCCATGTCTGAGCGGCGAGACAGGGCCCTTCTGGAGAAGCCCAGGTTCACCTGGCCCAGCCTGCTCTTTGGGCTCCCCAGCTTCTCCTTCCTTACAACCAAAGACAGGGGGCTCACTCCCTGTGAAGGCACCTGGCAGGATGACTTGAAGGGCAGGCCCCTCCTTCTTCCTCCAGCCTTCCTGCTGGGCTGTTACTAAAGTTCCCGCTTGCTGGGGCCTGTCCCATCACATCAGGGGGCTGGGGAACTGGGCTGAGGGCAATGTCTTCGTGGTTCTGTCCAGCAGCAGCAGCCTGCCTGGCTAGAGAGGGAAGTCGGCCATGAATGAATGAACGGGTTTGCTGCAGAGTCTGTGAGGCTGCAGGACATTTTCTGGGTGAGGACCCAGCTGGGGAGCGCGCCCACCTCTGCGGCAGCTCTGATTGGCGCGTTTTCTCCAGCCTCCCGAGTGGCCTTGCCAAGTGTCATAAAAATACATCGGTGCTCCAGCCGCCCAGAGTCACACTTACTGCCGGCGGGTGGTGATGAGGGTGATAGGTTAAACAAATTCCACCCCAGAATTTACTGCGCCCATTTGTCTTCTGCCTCAGAGCAGGCCCATATTTCACGCAGAAACACCTCCCTGAGTGTCCGAGGGGGAGGGCCCAGCTCGCGGAAGGCAGCTTCCAGATTTTTGGGTGAACAAGGGTAGCTGTATAAACTGGCCAAAAACACGTCCTTTACAGAAAGGCGTTTGTGGAATTGCTTTCCAGTAACTGGTACATCAGGGGTAGGACGGGAACTGCAGCTTGAATTGGGCAGAAGAAATTTCCTTTTCTGGCTTCTGTGCATATCTGAAGTTTCGGAAAATGGAGTGGGGAAAAAGGAGAGGTGATGGGGGAGGTGCGGGTTCTGAGTTCTGCTCTGCCCTATGGGCAGAACCCCTCACTGGGATCGAAGGTGCTGGTGCCCACAGCACCCAGCTCAGGGCTTCTGGCCGGCTCGGGTTCAGGGTCGCCCTGAAGGGAGCAGGCGCATGTGTTGGGAAGGGCCTGGCCTGCAGGGTGGCACCTCAGATTCAGCCCCAGGGCCCTTCCCCCGCACCCACTTCCCGGCCAGGTGCCCGTGAGGGCTGGGGTCCTGGGACCACCAATGTGAACTCACACTGGCCCCAAGGGCCGTAGAACCTTGGTGGTCTGTGGTCTTGCCCCTGGGGCGCGATGGCCAGTTGGGGACCAGCCTCAGCGTCTGACCCTCCCACCTTGGCCACAGCCTTGGAGCCGGTCACTCCCACCTCATCCAAGGGGACGCTTCACCACGGCTGTCCTGGCCTCTGGGACCTTGGCGGTGGGCCCTTCACTCAATCCCCCAGCACTGGGGGGCAGTCTGAGAGCTGGCCCAGAGAAAGATGGTGTGCTGCCTGGGTGAGGGGTGGACCCCGAGGGAGCATGAAGAATGTTGTTTGCACGTATGACGTCTTTTATCTGTTGGGGACGTGTGTTGGTGCCCGGGGGCAGAAGGCTGGGCCTGGGACCCCGAGAGGAGCAGCCTGGTGGCCTCTGCCCGGTGGTCCTCAACACCGGGGACTCCCTGCTGTGGGCCTGTGTGAGCAGCTCTTGGGGGCCGGCCAGCGGGCCGATGGCGGGCGTGAGTCACCACAGCACGCAGGGCCAGGACGCCCCTGCAGGGAGGGCCCCGTGGGCGGGGGCATGGCTCCGTCTGGCCAGACGGCTCATGTCTTCACCAGGCGCCTGAAATAGCTCCAGCGGCATCGAGCACAGGGAGGAGAGCGTGGATGCCCAGCAGGATGGACGTGCCCGGAGCCTTGGGCAGCTCTGCCAGGCCAGGTAACCAGAGCCTGGCAGGGACACCCTTCTGGCCCAAGTGCAGCCTGCAGGGGGCAGCTGGCCAACCCTAATCCTCCCCGGGAGGCTCCACGCCCTCCTCCCACCCCTGTGGGCTCTGCCAGGCCTTCAGTGAGGGAACCTGGCCCCACTGCCCACTTCCCTGGGGCCCTGGGGGGGCTCCTGCACCCATGAGGCTCTGCGGGTCCCCAAGCCCCCAGGGTCTCCTGTCCCCTCCACCTGGGCCTGCAGACCCTGGGCGAGGGTCTTCATCCTGGTCCCGCAGGACCCGTCCCCCAGGCTCCCGGGTCCACCTGTGACCGGGGCATCCTGGCTGGTGTCCTGCCTTCACCCCGCGCAACCCCTGTCAGCCTGCCCAAGGGAGGCAGGACCTCATTGCTCACAGACCATCCTTCAGGGCAGGCCAGGGGCTGCTCTGGGGGGCACTGGGGCCTGTGGGCAGGAGGGACCCCCAGGTGAGGTTGGAGCTGCCTCCCGGGGGTACTGGGGGGTCCTGATGGACTGGGCAGATGACAAACCCAGAGCCTGTTCTGCAAGTGATCTGGCCTGATTTATTTTTTTTTTGGCCTCACTGTGCAACCTGTGGGATCTCAGTTCCCTCACCAGGAGTCGAACCCGTGTCCTCAGCAGTGAAAACACAGAGTCCTCTAGCCGCTGGACCCCTGGGGAATTCCCTGGCTTGTGCTTTTAATAAAAGGAGAGGAAGTTGAGGGCAGAGCCTCCTCCCCGGGGATGAGGGCGGGGGGGGTGGGTCATGGGTCCTGTTGAGAAGAGGAGGCCGGTGGAGGGCGTGAGGTGTCCTGGGGCGCGTGTGCACGCCCAGTCTGTGGCTGGATGCCCAGCAGGTGTCCAGACAGGGGCCATGGAAGGGGCTCTGTGGGAACGAGAGGACACCCTGATGCTGGCGGAGGGAGACCCGAAGCCCAGGGGCGCTGCGTCTGTCCGAGCCCCGTCCTCCGCGTACTTGCAGGTCACGTGCCCACTGCTGGACTGTCAAGGGCCGGGCCTGGGGCACCTGCGCAGGAACAGGTGGGCGCAACGCCCACCAGGCGGGTCTCCTGGTCCTTCCGGAGGGAGGAATGGGGCTGTCCAGGTGGGGCCCTGGCCTGGCTGCGGGGCGCCCAACTGGCTTGCTCCAGACCTGACGAGGCTGCAGCAGCAGCAGCTTGAGGCACGGCTGACGGCCAGCATGGCCCGGCCGAGGCTGGGTCTCCAGGCGACCAGTGCCCCATCCTGCGTCCAGGTCCAGCATGTCCACCTGCCTTGGCCTCCCTGGGGTGGGGCGGGCAGGGGCATCCAGCATCTTGAGTGTGAGGCCATAAGAAATGCCAGGCGCGGAGGGACCTTGAAGGACTTCCTGTTGTCAGTTTGAGGTGTCGGGTGCTGGACTGTAGCATTAACCCTGAGTTTAAAACAAGGCTGTTAACCAGCAGGGCAGCCCCTGGGACACGCCTGCGCCTGACAGTGCCACCACGCGGGCGTGCTCGCAAGCATGTGGATGAGCGCGCAGCGTGGTGGGTTCCCCCGCTGCTTCCGCTCTGCGGTAGCAGTGATGTGTCCACGTGGCCTGTCCGCGGGCAGAAGACCCTCCCCTCCATGGGAGAGGGATCAGAAAGGTGCGGCCAGTGAGCTCTGAGTGAGTCTCCCAGCCAGCATCTCGCCTCATTGGTCTCCAGGTGTCAAGGGAGCTGGTCTGAGCCCAGCACATCCCAGCCTGGTTCTGGAGACGGGGATTCCAGGAGGACCGTGACCCCTGGAGTGCTGGCGAGCAAGCAGCTGAGAGCCATGGGCAGCGGGCTCCGTCTGCGCAGGACAGCGCACCACCCGGGCTCACCTGCCACGGGAGACGCTGTGAAGACACACGAAGGACAGCTGCATCAGGGCGGGGCAGAGGCTGGGGCCACGTGGCCACCAGGGGCCACCAGGGCTGGACGAGCTGGGAGAACCCTCTGCTAGAGCCTCAAGAAGAACTCGACCCTGTTGACACGTCGATTTCCGAGTTGGCGTCCAGAGTGCAGTAGAGTATGTTTCCGTTCTAAGCCTGTCTGATCCTGGGTTCCTGGCCCGCGTCTGCCCTGGTTTCCTGCAACTGCCTGGTCTTGGGACGTCTGTGGTGCTCCTGGCTGGTGGCCGCATCCCTGCAGTCTGCCTCTTGTCTGTCGCCGGCTCCCTGCCCGCACCACACGGCATGGGAGGCTCCTGGGGGGCTGCCTCTGTCCTGACTGCCATGGCCCCGGGGCTGGGGGTGGGGTGAGCAGGCACGTGGCCCCCGAGGGCTCTGCAGAAGCCTCAGAAGCCATCTCCATGCTTGACTGGCTGGGCATCCGTGAGGTCAGGGGCTCGGCTCCCTCCCCTTTGGGCTCTGACCTCACTCGCCCTCCAGCCCAGGTCAGAAAACCTGGGGGCTCATCTGGCCCCCGCCCCCAGCCCAACCTCAGAAGGGACCCCAGCCTCTGGACCTCAGGGATGACATACTTCTCTGCTTGAAGCAGCGCACGGGGTGGCACGGAGCTGGGAGCGTCGTAGGTGCTGAAAGACGCCAGTGAACCTGATCTGCCTGCCCGACACCTGTTCGGATGTGACCTCGCTTGAGGGGCACGTTGTCAGTGCTGTCTGCCTTGCTGGACCCATGGCCGCCTGGGACCTGCTTGTCCTCAAGATGGTCCACTTGAGTTCAAGGCTGCTAGAAAGGAGTCTTCCAGAGGTGGTTCATGACGCTGGTGGAGTGCTCTTTCTGGCCCACACAGACTGCAAGAAGCACAGACCTGGGTTCAGGGTTCTCACGGAGGCCCCTGAATGCTCAGCATGGGGCCCATTTGGGGTGAGGGTGGCTTGCTGACACCCAGGAGCCCCCACAGGCAGGCGGAGCCGGGTTTGGGGAGGCCCAGTGCAGCTCTGCCTGAGCACAGTGGGGGCCACGCTGGGAGGGATGAGGGCTGGTTAAATCGAGTGGAAAATCAGTCTTCAGGGCTCCCCGGTGGCCACCATGTCCCTGGGAAGGCACAGATTACCCGCACGGCCTGGCAGCCTCCGTCTGTGTTTCCCAAGGTGATTTGATAGCTGGACAGCTGCTCCGGAATCCACATTCTGGGAAGGCAGCCTGGGATCACCGCAGAGCGCTGCAAGGGGCCACCTGGGGTCTTGGGACGGAAGCACACGCCCGGTCCTGGGACAGGCTGAGCTGGCTCCCACCTCCCTGGCTTTGTTTGTGCTGTTGCCCCCCCACAGGCCCTCCCACAGCCACAGAGCAGGCAGGGGGACGGCTGAGGGGCTGAGGGCCCAGGGGCCCGCCCAGCCCGCCCCAGGCCCGGGGCTAGGTACCAGCAGTGTCTACAGAGGACATGTGGGCATGGCCCACGGGGATCCTGGGGCTGGGCTGGGTCCTCCATGGCTCCCAAAGCTCTCCAGAGCACTCCCAAGTTAGATCCACACACATGTATGCACATGTGTGCACACGGTGCTGAGCTCGCCTGCGTACGTGTGTACACACAGTGCCGTGCTCTTGTGCACACATGCATGTACACACACATAGGGACCCATGCAGTTAGCAGACACAACGCGATTCCCTTTGCACCCTCCTCTGCCTGTGAAGCAGGTGCCAGAGTCTTCCTACTCGAATGCCCTGCCTACCCCAGACCCACTGGGCGTCCGGACCCCTAATGGCGCGGCTCCAGAAGGAGCTGGCCGAGGGCGGGGAGCACAGGCTAGTGGGACCCAGGGGAGCAGTCCAGCTCTGCTCAGAGTCCCAGCGGCCAGGAGACCCTCCCTCTGCCTGCATGTGACAGGTGTTGAGGGGGCCCTACTGTGTGCTGGGCTCTGAGGAGCTGGGCTGGGAGGTGGGCCCTGGGTCTGGGTGAAACTCTGTTTCTGAGCAACGTAAGGCCCTGGGCACCTTACCCAGGAGGACGGGGTGGTGAGTGGGACAGGTGAGGCCTGTGGGAATGGGCAGTGGCTGTCTGGAGGGGTCCCCGGGAGAGGACCCCTTATCGTGCTCGCTTGATAAGGGGTGGGCCCTGGAGACCCACCCGAGCTGCGCTTCCTGGGGACGGGCCAGGGGCCTGGGGTTCCTCCAGGCCTGATAGTTCTTGGGCAGCTATTTCCAGCTCCTGGGAGGTGGGGGCCGAGGTCCAGACGCCCCACCCAGTAGCAGTCTGAACACTGTGGGTGTCTCCCTGCCTCGTGGCCGCTCCCTGAATCTGTCCACACGAGGGGATGGTTGAGCTGTCCCTGGGGCTGGGGATTCAGGGGTGGACCTCTGAGCTGGTGGCCCCTGTGAGCCTCAGTCTCCTTGTCTGAGTAGGGGGCTGGCCTGGAGCACAGCGCGTGCTTCCCAAGCTTAGAGTTTGGGGTAGCTTGACTCCGCCAGTCCCAGCGATGGAAACAGTGTCCTTGCCTGCTGGTGGCCGCTGCCCCGGGGTGCTGCTCATGGCCAGAGCTCGGGACCATGTGTGTTGGGTCTGGGCCCACCCTCTACGGCCGCATCTGCTCTGAGCAGCTGGGCTGGCTGGCTCTTGGGCCAGGGTTGGTGGACAGAGGCCTCCAGGGCCCGGGGTGGTACAGGAGGGCACATAGCCCTGTCGGGATCCCGTGGGCCCCCATGAACTCCAGGGCCCCCAAAGCGGCCCCAGGCCCTAGCCACAACAGGTACATTCAGAGCCGCTGTCACCAGCAAGGTGAACTGTCCTTACCGAGATGGCGCTCACGGGGCCTGGCCTTCCATGGCGTCAGGGGTGTGGCTGTCCTTCTGCGGAACTGCGCGTGGCATTCGGCCGGCACTCAGAATGCTGTGAGCCTGGCTTGCTGGATCTGCGTGGTAGCTCAGGGCTCTGGGCCTGGTTGTGGGATCCTGGGGCCTCAGTGGGCAGGGGTGCACTGGTTAACAAACCACCACACTCAGCATCTTAGGATGGCAGCTCATTCTCTCCCAGGCTGGCGGTGGTAAGCCCCACCTGGCCTCAGGGGCTGAGATCGGAGTGTCTACAGGCCAGGCTCCTCAGAGGCTCAGGGCAGAACACGCGCTCTGCTTTCTCCAGCGTCTGCAGGCGCTCCGTCCCTGCCTCGTGGCCCCTCCTCCACGTTCACAGCTCGAAATGGCCCGTTGTGTCCTTCTCACGGCATTGCGTCTCCCTGGCCCCCTCTTCTACGTCTGAAGACCCCTGAGATGACACTGAGCTCACCCAGATGCTCTCTGGTCCCAGTGCGGCCCATGGAGACTTGGCACCCCTAGGAATCATGGCCCAACCGCCCCCTGCTCCCCGCGCCAAGCCTGGGAGAACTGTACTCACGCCCAGAGTCTGCACGCAGGCCGGCAGTGGTGTTGGATGAACGCCACTCCCCAGATGCAAGTCGTGTTGATGGTGGGGTTCTGGCAGGAGTGTTAAGGGCTGAACTGTGTCCCTGAATCCCTGTGCTGAAGCATTGACCCCCAGGACCTCCAGGTGGGCCTCATTTGGAAACACAGTCATTGCATTAATAGTGAAGCTAAGTGGTGGTTATGCCTGAATGGGGTGGACCCTAACCCAGGGGATCGGAATCCTTGGCGAAGGTTGTAGACGTGGTGCATGCGGGGAGACTGGGGCTTACAGCCTGGCGCCCAGGATCCACCAGCAACTGGACAGGCCCCAGGATAGACCCTACCGCACCCTGGGGAGCCTCCTGCCCTCGTGTCCACCCTGGGGGCCCCTTCAGAGCTTGGTCATCAGAGGTCAGGCCTGACCACTTGTCTAAACTCCAGGCGGGGTTGCTGCAGGGCTGGGCGCTCCCTCCTGCCGCGGTCCTATAGAGGGAAGCGGGGTGCAGGCAGCAACGTGGCTCCCTTTGGCAAAGGGCCTTGGGGTTTACGGGGCCCTTGCCCCTGAGCCGAGCCCTGTTGGAGACCTGAGGTCAGCTCGTCGCTTGCAGGACCGCAAAGCTGGGCATTTGCAGATGGGGCAGAGTCCTGTGCTAAGGGCCCCAGTAAAGAGAGCGGGCGAAGTGCAGACTGTGGGGACCCCAGTCTCCCCCTCTGGGGGAGCCCAGCCAGGGCTCCTGGGGAGGCCTCTGAGGGGCCGCTGGCCGTGGGAACTGTGGCCTCCTGGCGCCCGCTCCCGCCTCTGCCAGGGAAAAGTGGTGAAGAGGAAGACACCACTGAGACCACAAGCCCAGATGCCCCCAGGGCCCGGGGCCTTGGAGAGACAGCCACGTCTGGAGGGCTGCTCAGATCCATGGGTTGCTCTGCTTCTGTGTGCACGTCCGAGGGGCCCGGCCAACGACCTCAGGAGCCAGGGTCTCCCCACCCAGGGACCAAGACGCTCCCAAACACCCTCGGGAGCGGTCCTTTCGTAAAAGCCTCAAGGCTTCAAGCATTCTTTAGGCTTTAGTCACGGTGGTGACCGGAGCAGCCTCTATGGCCAGCAGCCATCTGTAATGAGCCCTGGAGGTGCTCCCACCGCTGCCCTCTGTGCAAAGGACGCTGGGCTGGTCCTGGTGGGTCACCCTGTGGGGGGTGGACCCCCCCCTTCCTTCAAGAACAGGCTACAGAACCCCCTTTGGAAAGGCCCCATGTGGCACCTTTTGCTGGTGGTGACCACGCACACCTCCATGGACACAAGCGGGCAGGTGGGGCGGCTGCAGGCTGTGCGGAGTGCCTGCCTGCACTCTGCTGTTGGCCAGCTCGTGACCTTGGGTGTGCCTCGGGGTTCTCAGCTGTGAAGCCAGCCTCCTGCCCACTCTGCTGGGGTCAGACTTGACCGTCACAAGAGAAGTGCCTAGAAGCAAAGGGCGTCATCGTGAGTGTGTTTCTGTCTTTGCCCTGCCCACCAGGAAGCTCCAAGCAGAGGGTGTGACCCAGCTCAACCTGCCTTGGGGGGCTCTGGGCACTCCCTGAACGTGTTGGTTTCTTTCGACATTTCCTCTTCCTCTCTCCACTCATTATTCACTTCTTATTAATCCCTTTTATTCATATACTTCGCCTGTGGGCTTCTAGGTGGTGCAGTGGTCAGGAGCTCACCTGCCAATGCAGAAGATGCAAGAGATGCGGGTTCGATCCCTGGATTGGGAAGATTTCCTTGGAGGAGGGCTGGCAACCCACTCTAGTATTCTTGCCCGGAGTATCCCAGGGAAAGAGAAGCCTGGCGGGCTACAGTCCACGGGGTCGCAAAGCGTTGGACACGATCGCAGTGGCGCGGCACGCACACATACTTCATCTACATCAGATTTGCCAGTTTTAAGTGTAAGACTCAGTGGTTCTGATACTCACGACAGATACTGGAGTCAGGCAGCCAACATCACAGCCAGTGTCGAAACGATTCGTTATTCGCTGAAGGAGAGCCCCCACCCTCGGCCGGCGCTCCCTCAGCCCCTCTCCCTGGACAACCGCTAGCCCACGTTCTGACTTGGTGGATTTGCCTGTTCTGCACATTTCACGGAGGGGCCACCACACAGTATGTGTCTTTCTGTGTCTGGCTTATGTCACTGAGTGGGCTGTTTCTCAGGATCACCTGTGTGTAGTGTGTATCAGCGCTTCCTTCTGTGGCTGAATCAGACTCACTGTGTGGATGGACCGCTTTAGGGTCACCCACTCTGTTGGACGTTTGGGTTGTTGTATCACTTTGGGCTGGTGTGAATCACGCTACGAACAAGTGTGCAGAAGTTCTCGTGTGGACATGTTTCCCATCATCTCGGGTGCCCACCTGGAATCGTGGGTCTCGTGGCAGCTCCGCGTCTGTCCTCGGGAGGAGGCACCGTAACTGTCTTCCCTGGGGCCGCGCCGTTCCCGTCCCCACCAGCAGGGCACAGGCTTCCACGACCACATCCTCCCCAACACGCGTCATTTTCTGGGGTTGGTTTGTTTTGTTTCTTGATCCTGGCCTTCCTAGTGCTTGCGAGGTGGTATCTTATTGTGGTTTGAGTTTGCATTTTCTGAGTGAGTGATGATGTTGAGAATCTTTTCATTTGCTCACTGGCCACTTGTGTATCTCCTTTGGAGAAATGTCTGTTCAAATCCTTTACGCGTTTTTTAAAGTAGGCGGTTTGTCTTCCTATTGTTGCTTTGTTTGAGTTCTCTGTGTATTCTAGACACCGTTACCACTCCTTTATCAGAAACCTGATGTGCAAATTTCTCCTGACCTGCAGGTTGCCTTCTCCTTCTCCTGGTGGTGCCTTTGCAGCACAAGTGGTTTGTTTTTTTAGCTTATTTATTTTTCGTGTGCTGGGTCTGCATTGCTGCGCACCCAGACTTTCTCTAGTTGTGGTGAGTGAGGCCCGCTCTTGGTTGCTGTGCACAGGCTTCTCGTTGCAGCGGCTTCTCTTGTTGCGGAGCTCAGGGCTTCCGTAGCTGTGGTGCGCAGGCTCAGCCATTGTGGGGCATGGCTTTACCTGCTCCGTGGCGCGTGGTGCCCTCCTGGACCAGGGGTTGGACCCATGCCCCCTGCATTGGCAAGTGGATTCTTACGCCGCCAGGGATCTCTCAGCATGCTAGTTTTTAGTTTGCCGAAGTCATTTATCTGTTTTTTCCTTCTGTCTTCTATGCTTTTGGTATCTTTATTCCTTTTAATCCTACTGTAATGGACACATTTTGTAAGGTGAGTCCTTCGTGGGTCCTTCCCTGAGGGTAGTGGGGAGCGCAGGCTCGGTACTGGCACACGTGGCTGTCAGCAGAGCTGAGGGAGGCCGAGGTGGTCAGGGAAGTCTTCCTGGAGAGAGAGGCTGGTCCTTCTCGATGCAGCTTTGGGACCTGGCCCCTTCAGCTTGGCGGAGCTCCCTGGGGCAGAAGTGGGGCCCCAAAGTGTCCTCCAGGTGTGGGGCTGTCTTCCTCTGCCGCACCTGCCTGCCCTCCAAGCCCCTCGTTTCTGAGCCTAGCCCCGGAACAGCGAGCGGAGACGGAGGGCTGGAAGCACACAGGGTAATTAATTTTGACTTACAGAAGCTGTATTAAATTGGATAGAAACTGGCGAAAATAGGATTAGGAGAGGAGCTGAGCCAAGAGCAAACAGAAGGAAAAGTCCCCGGGCCGGGCAGCCCAGCCATGTCCTCGGACGCGGAGGCGAGAGAAGGCCTGGACATTTCTGGGCGATCGCGTCATGTCCGAGGCTCGGCCTCCCCTCGCCGCCCCGCTGGAGGCGGCCAGCCCCAGCCGGGAGCTGGGAAGGCGGCCGCTTCCCTCCCTGCGACGGCTTATCTGCGCTGAGCTCACTGAGTCTGAGGATTAATTTGGAAACAATTAAAATTCTGTGCAAAACAAGCCGCAGCCTGGGCTACCCAGGGGCTGGCACGCACGGGGCCCTTTCACTACCAACGCAGAAATCTAATTAGTGCGGGATTAAGGCGGCCACAAACCAGCAAGCAGGGGACCCTGCTCTCAGAAGGCAGCTGAGCCCCAGCGTGCCGCACCGTGGGCTGGCGACAGACAGGGCAACGGCCGGCCAGGCCGGCGTCTCGGCCCCCGGCGTGCCGACGGCTGGGCCCACAGTCTCCCCACTCCCCAGCCCGCCAGCTGAGGCCGTCTGCACCCACATGGATGGACGGCAGAGCCATCTGAGTCCCAGGAGGAAGGTGCGGGAGGGGCTGGGGTCCCCCTGGACAGCCTTCTCTCTAACTGCATCTTCAGGAATTGTGGGGACCCTGCCACTCTTGGTGGGGCCCCTGAGATGCTCACAGTTGTCTCACTGTGGTCTGGAGGAACCACGGTTTGGCTGAGACAGTGGAGCCCAGTGGCCCGCCCCCCAAGGGTGTGTGAGCTCGGTAATCAGGTCACCTGGAGTCCAGGTGTGCGAGGGCGGGGCCGGCCCACCTGCAGACACGGCCTGAGGGATGCCAGCAGCTGTCCTGGACCAGCCCTTGGGGCGGCCTCCGGGGGCGTGGCCGCGATTCCCCGTGCCCTGGAAGTCTGTGGGGGCAGCAGCCCTCCCCAGGGTGTGGCCGACACCTGCCCTGCCCTGCACATGGACAGGTCTGGGGCCAGGGTGTGTGAGAGCCCCAGGCAGCCTCGTGGCCAGCCTGCAAGGGCATCCCGCCCTGGGTTAGAGACCCTCTGAAGGTACAGGCTCGCCTCCTAGGGCAGTGCTCTGACAGTTTCTCTGTCCCCCAGGCTCCTCACTGGGTTGGGGGCAACACACCACCTCCCGTCTGCCAGGCCCCCCGGCCTGGCCAGAAAGACAGCCTGTGCACCGGGACTCCCAAGGCGGATGCAGGGTGTTGGTCTGCTGGTCTCTGCAGCTCCTCTCCACCCTGTGCTCAGAGCAGGGCACGCACACGCGTGTGGAGTGTGTGTGCTGCCGTGTGGCGGACCAGCAGCTGGGGGGGGGTGGTCTGTGTGCAGACATCTCCCGCCACCTTGGGTCTGAGAGCACCGTCTCTGGGGGGCCTTCCAGGCATGAGGGTGGAGGCTGGGGGGTGATCCGTGGGGGACCCGGGGCAGCCCTGGTCTGCGTTCTGGCCTCACCCCCAGGGCCGCATGAGCTGGCGGGGCTGATACTCAGGGTGGCTGGGCCCCAGGGCCTGGTGGCAAGGGTGGGGCAGAGTGGGGGTGGGGGTCGTAGGTCAGACCCCGAGGGAGGTGCAAAGACTCCAGCTCTGGGGGCAGGAACCTGACCGATGAGCTCAGGCTGAGCTGAAGAACCACGGAGGGATCTGAGCCCCCTGACCAGACCTGGAGGGCTGGAAGGGGGGCAACACAACGCCCACTGCCCATCCCCCAAGGCGGCCTTGGCCACCAGAACCCTCTGCGCACCAGGGGGTTCGGAGGAGGGCTGCAGGGGAGAGGAGGGCCTCGATCCTTCCCCAAGGAGACCTGGGAGGTCAGGGCGCGAGGGCATCCTTGGGCCCCACCTTGAGCTCTGCATGTGCTAATGAGTTTGAACTCTGGCCCCAGCTCCAGCCTGCTGGCAGGGTCGTCCCAGAAGGGGCTGGGTTATCAGCCCACCAGCGGGCTCCACGTGAGCCGCTACTGGCCTCTCTGGGGCTTGGAGCCAGGGTACACCAGGAACTGATAGATTAATTGGCCGCAGCCCCTCCCCAGCAGGCAGGCCTGGCGCCAGGGGAGTAGAGGACAGACCCAGCAGACACTGCCCCCAAGTTGGGAGAGGGACCCAGTTAGCCAACTGGACTCCAGGGTTTGCAGGCAGGCCAACGCAGGTTCAGAGACATGGAGACCTTGATCCTTGACCCATGTCCCCTCCACCCAGAATGAATCGGCTCTGCCGTCGAGACCCCCGGGTTTCACTTTGAGCCATGGTGTTGGGGGTTCCCTGAACTTCCAGCAGTGAATTCTGTGCCCAGGGGCCTGTCGGGGGCACGGTGCAGAAGGCTGTGTCCCTCACCCTGCCATGACCCTCACCCCGCTGTGACCCTCACCAGGCTCCCAGGTGACCTGAACACACTTCTGCTTCTGGGCAAACCCCAGCAGAGAGTGGGAAGCGGGGTTTTCCTGGCTGGAATGCAAGGTGCGCAGGGTTTCTGGTGGCCAAGGCCGCCTTGGGGGATGGGCAGTGGGCGTTGTGTTGCACCCCATCCAGCCCTCCAGGTCTGGTCAGGGGGCTCAGATCCCTCCGTGGTTCTTCAGCTCAGCCTGAGCTCATCGGTTAGGTTCCTGCCCCCAGAACTGGGATCTCTGCACCTCCCTCAGGGTCTGACCTACGACCTCCTCCTCCCCCCGCCCCACCCTTGCTCCAGCCTGGGCTCAGCTCTGCCCAGATGGGCCTCACCCTGGAAGGTGTCCTTTGTCCCTCCTGCCCAGGCGCGGTGTGGCGGGCTTCCTGACTGCCCAGCACCCGGCTCCTAGCAGCAGGATGCTGGGAGCGGGGTCCAGGGGGTGCAGCCAGTGGGCCCCAGTAAAGGTGAGTCCATGGGGGGCTCTCCTTTCCCTCCCTGGGGGCCAGCCATGCGTCCCCTGATCCAGCGCCAGAGGGCTGCATGAGGAGCAATTTCACTTCCTAATCTGCCTGGAAAACACCCTGGAGTCCAGTTGGCAAGCAGCCGGGGCACCTCTATAACAAGAGCAACGGGGCCCAGCGGCCCCACCCTGCTGGATGTATGGTGGAATTCCATGGGGTGACTCACGGGTGCCCAGCTCCCAGTTCTGTGGGGCTGGGGGTGGGGACACAGAGCTGGTGGGCAGGCGGCCCCTCCTGGTGTGTGAGGGCCCTCCGTCAGGACATCCCGGGCCAGGGACCCAGGCTTCTGCTTCCTGGAGGTAGCGTGGTGCAGCTGGGAGCCCGGAGGCCCACCCCAGGGTGTCTGGATTGGGCAGGGGCCTCAGATAAGACCCTCCTTGTCCCTCAGCCCTGAGTCACTGGCTGGGGCCGGAGGCCGCTGAACCTGTGCACTGCCTGGCCAAGTAGGGGACCGGTTGCAGACATCAGGCCTCCTCGAGGAGCTGCGGAGCTGCCCTGAGGGGTGGCTCAGGCTAATGCCAGGGGAGACCAGCCTGCTGGGCACTGAAGGGTCCTCGCCAGGCCTCGGTTTCCTCCTTGTGGAATGTGCCCCGCCCCACAGTGCGGGCTGTCCATCCACCGAGCGGGGAGCTGGCGGGGACCCGCCTCCCAGGTGGTCTCCGGGGCCTCGGGTCTCTCAGAGCCTCAGTCCTCAGATGTGAAGTGGCCGCACCGACTCCTGGCCTTGCTGAGGGCAGGACAAGACCCCACATGTGAGGAGTGGTCACAATGAGTATTAATCGGGAGGCAGAGGAGTTGGGAGCCACACACCCTGGGTTTGAGTCAGTGTGTCCCCACCAAGCGGGGGTGACCCTGACCTGACCCCGAGCCTCAGTTTCCCTGTCTGTAAAAGGGGCGCCAGCACCCAGCCCCCGGGCTGGTATGGGATCCAGACTCAGTGGAGACCCGAGTGCTGGGATGGTGGGGGGCCAGGGGCAAAAGGATCTGTGTGCCCACCCCCGGGTCTCAGCCAGATGCGGACACTCCAGTGGCCTTGCCTGCAGGCAGGGTGTGTGGGTGGACATGCTGGCATCCGGCAGGTCAAGGGACTCTGTGGGCCGGGCTCACCTGGGGTCAGCTCACCAACCGGGATGCCGGGCACCCCTGAGAAGCCACCGTCCCTGGGGCATTGAGGCTGATGTCCCCATGGACACGGCTGAGGCCCAGGGGGTGCCCTTGGAGGAGAGGTGTGGGCAGTGTCCGTGTCTCTCAGGAGCGGGGCAGTGGCCTCTGGTCCAGGCGCGCCGTCCCGTGCCCCAGCCCCTCTCGAGCAGCGTGGCAATGTGGTCAGGACCCCTCACCTGAAAGGATGCGACAGGCTTCCCGCCCACCTGCCCCCAGAGACGCAAGCTGTTACATTAGAAGACCAAAGGCAAGGAGCCAGTCGGAAAACCTCTTCGAGGACAGTCTCCTTTCTGAAACATCAGAGCTGTTGACTTCGCCTCGTCTTGGTGCAGTCTAAGGCACAGCATGGTCAGCCGTTGGACAGTCAGGACTTGAAGGGGCCACTCGGCTACTGCCCCGCGATGTGGCCTGTCCACATCAAGACGAACTGTCCGTGTGACATGCTCGCCAGGTTTGCAAGGCCGAGGGCAAGAATGTAACCTGGCAGCCCACGTGACGGGACATGACACAGCCAGAAGAGGGAACGGAGCTCTTACACAGGCCACCCCACGGTGAACCTCAAGGATGCAACGCTCAGTGAGAGAAGCCGGGTGCGGAAGACTGCGGTTCACGGACAGGAAGCATCGACAACAGGCGCGCCCACGGGGGGAGAGCACGGCTCAGTGGTGCCGGGGCTGGGAGGGGAGCAGGTTCTGGGGAAGGCTGCTCTTTGTGGGGATGAAGATGTTCCAGAGCTGACTGTGGAGGGACTTCCCTGGTGGTCCACTGGCTGAGACGCTGCAGAGCGCAGTGCGGGGCGTCTGGGTACGATCCCTGGTGAGTAAGGTCCTGTGGGCCGCGACTAAGATCCGGCACAGCCAAGCAAACAAAGTGTTTAAGAAGTAAAAGATAAATAAAATTGAGATGGCTCCATTGCTCTGAATATATTAAAAGCCATCGAAGTGCAGACTTTCAGTGGGTGAGCTGTATGGCATGTGAGTTGTATCTCGGTAAAACTGGTTTGAACATCTGTGGGAACTCTCCGGGGGCCCAGTGGTCAAGACCCTGCTTTCCATTGCAGAGGGTGCAGGTTCAGTCCCTGGTCGGAGAACTAAGATCCCACATGCCTCCTGGCCAAGTAACAAAACATAAAACAGAAGCAATGTTCAAATAGACTTTGAAGGTGGTCCACATCAAAAAATCTTTAGAAAAATAGATGAGGAAAATGTAAGCCATCACATTAATAGTTTTAGCATTAATTACACAGGGCAGCGATGGTATTTCGGATGCACCTGGTGATGCCGTCTCAGATGGGAAAGATGAGGACAGAGGACGTTCTGAGACCGGCGGCAGTGATGGGGACCGCAGTGAGAACGTGCCTGAGCTGAGCATCCAGAAATGGCTCCTGGCCTCCAGCAGGTCTGCTCCCGGCCTCCAGCAGCTCCTGACACTCAGCGGCGTTTGGGCTTTAGGACCGGGTGCTGCCTGCCCTGTACCGTGTGGCCTGGGCTCTGTAAGCTGCTCCGTGTTTGTCAGAGGCGGCTTCCTGACTCGGGGGCTCTGCTCACATCCTGGGACGCTGCACAGGCCCCTCAGAATCCACCCAGAACCTCAGAGAGTGACTTTGCTCGGGAAATAGGGTCTTTGCAGTGGAAGCAGGTTATGTTGAGGTCGGACTGGCATGGTCTGGGGAGGGTGGCTGATGTCCTTGAGAAAAAAGGGAGAGCCGAAAGACACTGGGGAGGAGGGTGGCCGTGTGACCACAAGGCAGAGGCTGGAGGGAAGTGGCCACAAGCCCGGGGACGCCGGCCGCCCAGAGGCTGGACGAGGCCGGAAGGGCTGTCCCTGGAGTCTTGGGTGAGCCCGGCCCTGCGACACCTCGAGTTTGGACATCAGGCTGCAGACTTCGAGAGATTAGTGTTGTTGTTTCAGGCTGTTCAGCCTTACAGTCCTTTGCTCCAGTGGCCCCAGGACTGAGTGGCTGACCTGCCCACCCTCTGCTGACGGGGCTCCCAGACCAGCCCAGGTCTGGGCCACTGGGTGTGAGTGAGGCTGTGCTCCACAGGCACGGTGAGCCTGTGAGTCTGTGCCACGGGGCGAGGGTGGGGCCGGGGTGGGGGCAGTGTCGCCCCGTGGCGGGGCCAGGGGAGGCCACTCTCCTTGCGGGGCACCCGCTGGCCCCGACAGCCCCTCCCCTGGCGGGCTGCGCCTCCCGGTTTAAATTGCTGCCTGGTCGGGTTCCCGCTGCTCCCCGGCGGCCCCCCTGGCTTGGCAGTGAGGTGTCCTGGTCTCTTTTTCCAGTGGGTGTGGGCCGAGTGGAAAATGACCTCAGAGGGTGGGGAGGCCGGGGAGGCCTGTAGAGCTCCGAGGGCACCCTGGGGGCTGGGCTGGGGTCCTCTGCTGGGAGCCCTGCCACAGGCACCGTGCCCCGAGCCCCGGACTCCGGGGTGAGCCTGGACCCGCGTGCTCACAGCCCTTGAGAAGACCCCTTGCCACTCAGCCTGGCCCGTGTCAACCTGCACCAGGGCCTGTCTGGGAGGAGGGGGTTGGGGGCCGGGTGAGGGGCACTCCCATGACCTAGACGCCTGAGGACGCAGCAGGACTCAGGTGTGAGCACTTGCCTGTGTCCTTGGCCTCAGGAGGCCTCAGGTGGAGGTGGGGCAGTCACAACCTGTGGCCCTGGGCCATAGGGGGAGTATGAGGCTTCCCGGCAGGATGGCCCTTCACTCAGGGTCCTGCCGAGAAAGAGAACCCCTCCCAAGGCGCTTTCATCAGGGGAAGCTGAGTTCCCCTTGGTGGGGGCGTGGAGCATGGTGACGTGTGCAGGGATGGGCAGCAGCCGCCTGGCCCCCCAGGCAGAAGGGAGGGGAGGGGGAGCGGTGTGGTGGAGCAGGTGGCCCGGGCCCACAGTCTCCCTCCAGACCCCCTCCACAGGGCTGGGGGTAGTGTGGGGCCGGCGGAGCTGCTGCCTGGGGCTCAAGGTTTGGGGAGACACCCAGGACAGGTGCTGGGTGCAGCCGGTGAACTGGGTGCCCAGCCTCCGTGGCTGGGGCCAGGCTTGGGGGGCAGGGGATGAGCAGCCCCCCTGGGTGGAGGGAGGAGGTACTCTGGTGGAGACTGGCGATCCTTGGTGCTCCTCGGCAAGCGGCCGCCTCTTCCCCTGGGTGTCTCTTCCATCTCTTCTGAAGACTTGGCGCTCGATTTGGGGCTGGCCAGGGCAATCCAGGATGACCTCATCCAGGGAGCCTTAGCTTCATTGCGTCTGCAAAGACCCCTTTCCCAAACATGGCCCCATCACAGGTTCTGGTGAACACAAATTTGGGGGTACCATTCAGCAAGCCCCGGCCAGGCACACAGAGGGATCTGGATGTGACGAGGACCAGAATTCACCCCAGGCCTTCCTGTCCTGGGTGCCCGTCACCCGGGGGGACAGAAGTTGCTGCTTGACCTCTGAAAGAGAGAGCCCAGGAAGCTGGGGGGCCACGTGGGATGTGCTCACCTGTAGGACCCCCTCACCAAGTTCAGAGGCAGGTTAGGATGACTCAGGACTTCGGTGAGGCTTCTGTCACCATGAACCCCTGAGAAAGGAGCTGAAGGCTCTGCACCACGCCCCCGACTCCAGCCAGACCACTGCCTCCCAGGCCCTGTTAATTTGGTTCATTTGTCCATCCGTCCATTCACCCAAACATCCATCTGTCCCCCATTCACCCGGCCACCAATCCATCCATCTGGCCGTCTGACCATCAGTCCATCCGATCGTCTATCAGTGTTTGTCTGTTTGTCCCTCTCTCAGCCTGTCCCTCAGTGTCTGACCTTGGGTGACTGATGAGTGGACGGGGAGGGGAGCCCCAGACAGACCACACGGTCCACCCTCCCCCCCGGGGCCTCAGCCCTCCCCGCCGCCAGGCAGGCGGCCCAGCCTGCAGCTGTGGGCTCCGGGTGGGAGTCTGGGCCTGCTCGCTCTGTCACTGCAGTTGAGAAGTGTTTCCAGTTCACAGCAGCGTAATTACTCACCCTCCTTTGGACGGGGTTGGGGGTGGCCTCAGGGTGGGAAGATGTATGTGCTCGTCCAAGCTAATTCAGACCAGGGAGAGGACAGAAAGGCTGGACGAGGCAGGTTTGGGCAGAAGTTCGAGGGTGCAAGGAGGTGGCTGTGAAAATACGGGGGCGCCAGGTAGGAGAGACTCCTGCAAGCTCCCAGCGTCCATCGGTCCAGGCTCTGCGGGGGCCTGAAGGCACGGTGCCAGCCTGGCGGGGCGCAGGTTGGCTGAGGAGGGGGAGCTGCTGGCCAGGGCCCTGGGAACCCAGCAAGAGGGTGCTGGGCCCAGGGTGGGGCTGGCTTCACGGCACAGACACATCACCGGGGCCTCTGGCCCCAAGTGGATGCTCCCTGGCGTGTAGTGACCTCGGACTCCGACCAGACACCCTCTCTGCAAGTTCCTGAAACCAGCATGGGTGAGCCAAGGCTGCTAGCCTTGGAAGTGATCCTCGGGCTTCCCAGGGGGCCAGTCTGGAGCCTTAAGGAGAGAGTTGGCCACAGGCAGCTGCAAGGAGTCCAGCACCTTGGCTTTAGATGAGACCCTGGTTTGGGGAGGGATTGTGAGCAGGGCAGGACATTTGCCACCCACACAGCCACTTCACGCTCCCAGACTCCCTGGGAGGTGCCGGGGCAGTGGGGTACCGAGGCTCTGGCCCATGACGTTCTTGGCTGCCACTGCGGACAGAGGCCAGTGAGAGGCAGGGGTGGGTGGGCCCGTCCAGAGCCCCATCCTGGGGGCCCCTCAAACCGGCCAGCAGCCCCAGGAGCTCGGTGAGCAGGCCAGCAGCCTCTTCTGTGGTCCTGCCGAGCCCGCGTGTGCTCGGACGGTGGCCTGAAGTCCCCGCCTCCCGGCGTGGGCCTTGGTGGACAACGGAGTCCTGTGTGGACTGGATGAATGGGCATGGGGGTGGGGAGGGGCTGGCACAGGGGGCCTGCCAGCCTGATGTTAACCCCTTAGGGCTGGGCAGGAAGCGGGAGAGGGAGCAGCTTCCCTCATTTGCTTTGCTTTTCACTCCCAGGAGAGTGCCTGCATTCATTAAGCACCTACTGTATGCCTGTGTGCTCAGGAATGGTCCCCTAGCCCTGCTCTCTGCCCAGCACCAGGGACCCACAGGGGGCACTTCCAGCCCCACAGGGGTGCTTCCCTCTGCTTCTGCCACAGCTGGCCAGCCCAGGAGCCCTCTGGACACTGGACAGGCCGCAGGAATTGGCACATAAACACCCCGGCTTCCAACCCCACAGATGCACTGGAGCCCCTCACTGGGTGCTGTTCCTGCCCTGTCCCCTCCCCCCTGCAAACAAGCTCCAGGAGTTGAGGTCTTGTCTGGGGTTCCCCTCTGGGACTCCTGCCCAGTGGCCCAGAGGACCGAGCTGGGATCCCCACTGCCCCCCATGTGCTGCTTCATGTGGGATCTCAGGAGGGAGGGGGAGGGAAGCTTTGCCTTGTTCCCCACCTGCCCGTGGGCCCCCAACTTCAGGAAGGGGTGTGAGAGATCACCCCTCCATGCCCTGGGGCTCATCAGGCTGTCCCTGTCACCCTGGGGGACTTCAAATGTGAGGGAGACGGTCCCGGCTGGGAAGGGGGCTGTGTGTCCAGCAGCTGCCAGGAGGGGACCCTGGAGCCGAGTCCCACATGAGGCTGTAACTCAGGTTGCCGTGTGCAGCACTCCGCCCTGAGCATGTAATCACCCCGTTTCCGACGGCCAGTCATCGCTGCTCACTTGTAATTAGCAGGACTTGCTCCCCTTGCCACCAACCTCAACCTCCCGCCAGCAACTTCCGAAGGAAGCTACGACGTCTGCAGGGACCACGGGCTTCCTGCAGGAGAGCCAGAGTCCTGGAGGCGCCAAAATGAGGAGGGGGCGGAAGGGGGGCCGCCCGGAGGTGGCTCGGGAGGGGTCCGAGGGAGCACTGAGAGCCGGATGCGCCTGCAGACGCCCTCGTCCCTGGGAGGTTTGTGCGTTCCCTGCTTTGGGGGTTTGGGACAATTTCGTGCAGCCATTTGTGGTTTTCTCTGATAATTGCTGGTTACAGCCGTGACTGACGGGGGGGTACCAAGGCCAGAGGGCCAGAGGCTGGCGGCACCTGGTCAGTGGGGCCCGGAGGGTCCTGGGCAGGCCCAGCCTCCACCCACCGCAGGTGGTTTCTGCTGCGAGGCGGGGGCTCAGCCAAGGGCGTCCCCATCCCATCCCACCAGCCAGGTGATCCCCGACATCCCCCTGCACCTCCATGGGGTCCCCTGTCCTCCCTGCGTAGCCATCGGCCGGGGAGCTTCCGGGAGCCACCAGGGCAGCGGCCACCATGACACGTCTCGTGACTCAGCCGCTGTGCTGGGTTTGGGGTCGGGTTGGGGCTCCAGGGAGCGTAGGTGCTCACGTGCAGCGGCGCCCGCCCATGCCCGGCGCCCCCGTGCGCTCGGCCCTCTCTCTGGGGCTGCCATCGTGGGCGCAGCGCGTGTGAGCGCACCAGGGTCCTGACTGAGGCAGACTTCTGTCCCCACCTCCACCGCCCCCTGGGCTTTAGTGCTGCAGGGAGGTGTCGGTCTTAGCCGAGAGCCTGGCTCCCATACGTGATTTTCTTCTCTTGCTCGTGACCGTCAGTCAGCTTTTCTGTGTATAGACTTGGCCCTGGTGCCAGCAGAACCCCCGGAAGGAACGTGCCCCAGTGCCTTCAATAGGGAAGGAAGACGGAGCCGGGTGCCCGGCTTCAGAGGTCACCATGGATGACGAGAACTTTCGCACCGGAGGACTAAAGGCCTCCTGCCTCCTTAGGAGGCCGGCGGGCTCTGGGAAGGCTGGTCTGACCCCCTGCACGGCCTTCAGCTTCAAGGTCGGGCCTCGGGCATCTCTGGTCTTGCTCATGTTCTTCATCTTTTGCATAAAGCTTGAAACTGTATTGTACAAACCAGACAGGCTCATCACAAACCCCTTTAGAACGTGCAGCTACAGCAAAGAGAGCTCCAAGATTTCTACTGTACCCCCAAATACACATGTGTGACCCCGGGGAACTCTGGGGTTCGTGTCTCTCCAGATGGCTTTCCTATAAATGCAGCTGGAATGTCCATTTTGTTGTTGTTGAGTCGCTCAATCATGTCCAACTCTTTTCGACCCCATGGACTGCAGCACGCCAGGCTTCCTTGTCCTTCACCATCTCCTGGAGCTTGCTGAAACTCATGTCCGTTGAGTCAGTGATGCCATCCAACCATCTCATCCTCTGTCACCCCTTTCTCCTCCTGCCTTCAATCTTTCCCATCAGCTGAGTCTTTTCCAGTGAGTCAGCTCTTGGCATCAGGTGGCCAAAGTATTGGAGCTTCAGCTTCAGCATCAGTTCTTCCAATGACTGTTCAGGGTTGATTTCCTTTAGGATGGACTGGTTTGATCTCCTTGCTGTCCAAGGGACTCTCAAGAGTCTTCTCCAGCCCCACAGTTCAAAAGTATTAATTCTTTGGTGCTCAGCCTATGGTTCAATTCTCGCATCCATACGTGACTACTTGAAAAGCCATAGCTTTGACTAGACGGACCTTGGTAGCCAAAGTGATGTCTCTCTGCTTTTTAATATGCTGTCTAGGTATGTCATAGCTTTTCTTCTAGGGAGCAAGTGTCTTTGAATTTTGAATTCTTGCAGAACATCGTGGGACCAAGTCTCTGTAATCCCAGTGGGCAGCCAGCCTCCAAGGTGGTCCCAGTGGCTCTCATTCCCTGGTGCTCCCACTCGGCGTGGGCCCTGTGCTGAGCAGGGCTAGCGTGGCTGGCAGGAAACTGCAGTAACAGAGTGTGCCGTCTGTCTCCAGGTCCTGAAAGCCTCTCTTGGGTCACTCGCCTGAGGGACGCTGGCCGCCAGAGGGGTGCTGATCTGCCCACCAGCATTGACCTGCCATCCCCACACGTGAGAGCTGGGACCAGTAGAAGCGGACCCTCCAGGGCCTGTCCAGCCTCCAGAGGATGGAGCTAGCCGACAGTGTGACCCCGTCTTCACGAGGACCCAGAGCCAGAGCCTCCAGCTGAGCCGCTCCCGGATTCCTGGACTCGAAGCTGTGTGGACAGGGTGTCTAATTATTTCAAGCAGGTAAGTTTGGGGACAATTGTTCGCACAGCCTCCCTAGTGTGTTATCCCGCCCTCCCCCTTCACCCCAGCAAAGCCCCGCAGATGGGACGGTTTATACAGTGGAACTCTCACTGTCCCAGAGAACACAGAGATCCCGACGGCAGAGACCAGGGTGGGGCAGGGCCGATTCCTCCTGCGGCTTCTCTCCTGGGGGTGCAGACGACTGTTCCCCCAGCCCCCACCCCATGTCCCCCCACGTGGTGCCATCTGCGCATGTGTGCCCTGATCTCTTCTTCCCACTGGATTAGGGTCTGCCCACATGACCCCATTGTACCTTCACCACCTCTTCAAAGACCTTCTCTCTAAATACAAGCACATCCCAAGGAACTGGGGGTTAGGGGTTCAACATAGGAATTGGGGGCATGCCGAGCCCGCAGCAGTGGTGGAGAATACACCACGCTACCCTTTTTTGCCCTCATTCTGGCCTTTGCCTTAGTGTGGCCTCATTTTGTCCAGTGAATTCTCGTTATCAGCTGGCCCGTCCTGCAGAAGCATCCCCCTCTACAGGCATGCTTGGTGTTAATTTTTGTGCACTGTGGCTGCTGTTGGGTGGCAGGCCACATCGTGCACCCCTGTCCACTTGTGACGTGTTTCAGATCGGACCCTGGGAATATGGGTGCCATGGCAACAGGGGAGGGTGTCTCTGGGTTTGCCCTCCCAAACCCTGCACTGCGTGGCCCTCCCAGGTGCAGGAGAGAGGCCTTGTTCCCACGTCCATCTTTTATCCCTGCTCACTTGGTAACCGTTTTCCAGTGAGGTTGAAGGTCATGCCCCCAGCAGCCTGCCCCTCCTTGGCCTCAAGCCCCAGCCTGGCCCTAGGAGACGCACTTAGTAGAATTCCCGCCTCACTTGCTCAGAGAGGTGAAGCAACCTGGCCAGAGTCACACAGCCGGTGGCGGCGCTGGGCGGGGGCTCCAGTCTAAGCCCAGCTGTAGCCGAGAAAGAGGAGGCTCTGTCTCTGGGCTGAAGGGAAGTGGCTCTCAGGGACAGATCCTGGCCTGGCCGTGGGAGCCCAGCGTGGGACCTCAGGGCGCAGCCGTTCCCCCTCCACCAGCTGCGGACATGTCCGGGGTCCCCTGGGGCCCGGAGCTCAGAAACTTCCCTCTGAGACAACAGGCAGGCTGAGGCTGCCGCCAGGCTGGCCCACCGCGGCCCAACGTGTAATTATTAAGGACGTGGGCTTCCAGCGGGGCCGGGGCCTGGAGAGAGGAGCGCCTGAGAGCATGTCAGCCGCTGCTTGGGGGCCCGAAGGGTGTTTGCACGGCGCCCCACGCTGTGAGGGGCTGGGGGACAGCTCGGGCCAGGGGGCCTAGGGCCGGGGCTCCCCAGCTACCAGCCGGTGACACCAGAGCCTCCTGCCTGAGCTTGAGCAGCCTCCTCAGACCAGGGGACGCCTGCCCTGCCTTCCTCCGGGGACCCCCTCGCCTCTCCTCCCGGGACGCCTGCCCACCTTCCCCCAGAATCTCCATCACGCCCTCCCCTCTTCCTTCTGTCACCCAGGAGCTGAGGCAGGGGACCTCCCTCTTGCCGGGTGGGAGCCCTGACATGCCGTGCGAGCACCCTGGGGCGCCGACCACTACCTCAGACAGGGTCTCGTCGCCTCTCACGAGTATCACCCTGAGGCTTCCCGGCCTCTTCACCGTGTGGCCACAGCCCCGCCACACGGAGCTTCTGGGCACTCGGCATCCGTGTGACTGGACGGTCCCCGTGAGCTGGACTTGGGGTGATGGGCTGCCTTGGGGTCCTATGTGCTCGGAGGGGTCCCGAGCCTGTGACCACCAGGTTTTCCTCCATCTGCCCTCCTGAGCCCCGTGCCCCCTGGAAACAGTGATGGCCAAGGACCCCCATCCCTTCACGCACCACCAAGGGCCAACCTCCCAGGACCGCCTGCCCCCGTGTCTCCCGAGCTCAGACTCCCGCCTGCTCCCGGCAGCTCCTGAGGCGATGTTGCCACCGTTCGTAACCTTCTCCAGCGTGGGTGGCAGGGCTGCTCCCGAGGTATTGGACGCGTCCGTGAAGGACCGGGGTCCGCCCCCTTGGCGTCAGGCGCCACGGCTGGACTGCAGGGTTAGCGCTCACTTTCTTGGCCGTGTTAAGTGCCACCCTTGGCACTCATGGTGTGTGCGGTGTGAGGTAGGGATCTGAGCGTACGGGTGTTTGTGGGTAGACGGTTGTCCCCACACCCGCACCGGTCGCTGGAGAACCCCTGCTTCCCTCGCTGACTCTCAACGCGCGAAGTTTCCATGTGTGAGACCTGTTGCTGAACCCTCTGTTCCAATCCGTCAACTCAAATCAACCCGCAAAAATGAATTTAACCAGCCTGGCTATGCGTGACTCTGAAACAGCTGGTTAATTCAGTGAGAAGAATCACGTGCCAGATGTCAACGGATCGTGTAACCAAGCGGCCGGGTTGCTATTTTCAGTTTAGAGAGGGTGCTAAGGGCCGCTCATGCACAATTCACAGGGCGTCACGTACTGACCGCCCCCCGAGGGTCAGGGCCGGGCTGGACTGCAGGGTCGTGACAGTGCGTGGAGCTGAGGTCCAGACGGTCTGGAAGGAGATGGGCAACCAGGGGGGCAGATGCGCGAGATCAGAGGGCCAGCGCGGGGAGGGGACAGCACAGTGTGGCCAAGTGGCTGGCTAGGAAGGGCTTCTCAGCCTGCATTTTTGTTTAGTCACCAAGTCATGTCCAATTCTGTGACCCCATGGACTGCAGCATGCCAGGCTCTCCTGTCCTTCACCACCTCCCAGACTTCGCTCAAAGAGATGCTGTCCAACCATCTCATCCTCTGCTGCCCTGTCCTTCTCCTTTTGCCTTCAATCTTTCCCAGCATCAGGGTCTTTTCCAATGAGTCGTCTCTATGCCTCAGAGTATGCTGTGGACCAAATGTTTATGTTAAATCCTATCCCCAAGGTCACGCTGTCAGGAGGTAAGGGACGCTAGGAGGTGACTAAGCCTTGAACCTTGCAAATGGGATTAGTGCCCTCTAAAAGAGACCCCCAGGGCCCCTTGCCCTTCCATGAGGAGTACACAGCAAGAGACTGGACTTCTCTGAATCAGAGTTAGGTCCTCCCTGGACGCAGACGCTTGCCAGCACCTTGACCTGGGACTTCCAGCCTCCAGGACTGTGAGAAATCGAGGTTTGCTGTTTAAAGTGTTCAGTTTGGGATGGTTTGTCACAGCAGCCGGAGGGGACCAAGACACAGGAGGTGGCCTCATTGCCTGGATCTGATGGTCAGGCTGGAACCCAGGCACAGCGCTCTGGGGTGGAGATGGTCCAGGAAGAGCAAGGGCAAAGGCCCTGGGGCTTCCCGTCACCTAGGCAGGGCCCCGAGTGGGGAGGGGGGCCGGAGAGGCCATCAGAGAAGTAGGAGACGTCAACCCCAGAAAGAGGAGACCCGTGAGCCAAGGAAGATCGGCAAGGCGGCCAGGACATCCTGTCCCCAGGCCCGTTGTGCGTGTGGCTGCCGGGGCCCAGAGTAGGCTCCTCGCAGACAGGGCCTGGTGGAGGGAGACTGAGCTGCTCCCTGGCACGGGTGGCCCTGTGAAGCCCAGATAGCTGAGCCCGGTGCTGGGGCTGCTGAGTGGGATTCCCGCTCACCCCCTCTGCCCAGCTGCCCACGTGCAGTTTTCAGGTGCACCCTCCTGGCCAGGGACATCCATCCGACCAACGTGCTCGAAAGCCAAAGCCGGTGGCACATTTTAAAATCTGAGAACTCTGGACGGGCCTTGTGGTGTCACTCTGCAGCTACGGAGCCCACGTTTCGGGGGCCCCGTGTCTGGACAGACATAGCATCCACTGGAGCTGATGCGCTGGAGCAGCTCTGGGCAGCTGCCAGGAGCCCTGCTGAATGCAGGGGCCAGCCTGGTCCTCCAGGGACAGCGTGGCCCCACCTGGCGTCCAGTGCCCGCCTCTCCTGGTGGGGGTGGGGGGGAGGGGGCAGTGGGCAGACTGAGCTCCAGTTGGAGGGGGGACACTCTGGGGCCTCTGGGGGCATCAGGCTGCCCCCCGCCCTGAGCCGCAGGGCGTGGTGGGCAGGAGCGGGTAATGGGCCCTGGCTGTGATTCTTACTGGGGAGGGCGGGGCAGTGGGGAGCCGGCTTGTTCGGCGTCAAGCCTGGCTCCGCTCCGCCAGCCATGGAATTCTTCCTCTGATCCAGCTCCAGATGGGCCCAGAGAGGAACTGGGGGAGCACTGATTTGTGTCCCATCCAGGACCGCAGGCAGGGAGCCCCCTGCCCGCCTCTCCCCTCCCCACACCCCTGGGACACCCCTGGACAGCCTGCTGGTGCCACCGGGAAGGTGGAGCTGGGAGCAGTGGGTCGGGGCCCACCCACCCACCGGGGTCCTGCTCACCCCCAAAGGCAGGAGCCCAGCAGGGTCTCCAGGGGGCTTGCTCTACCAGCCAGCACTCAGCTGGGCACGGGACCCAGGGATGGCAGTCATGCCCTGGCCTGAATCCCCTAAGGACAGAGACACGCCTGTGGGGAGTGTCAGAGACTGAGGGGCGTCCCCAGGCCTGGGTAGCCGAAGTCAGAGATGAAGGGAGGCCACGGATGGATGCAGCCACGTGCCCTTCTTGGGCTCTTGCACTGCCTACTGTGAGCTTCAGGCAGGCTTCCTGGAGGAGGCAGCCCTGAGCTGGTGAGGGGCCCGGTGACGGGCAGCAGCGGGCTGGGCTGCAGGGAAGCCGCTCAGTGGGCTGGGCCCTGGGCGGGCAGCCCTCGAGACTCCGGCTTCAGTGAACCAGACGTGCTCTTCCCATGGGCCCCGTGGCGACCGCACGCCTCATGCCTGGCTGAGTGCTCTCAATCGCCCGGAACGTCTCTCCCCAGCGCCTGGCTTCCCTGAGCGCCCGAGTCGCCCAGCAGGCCCCGGGGGGCCTCCTCTGTGGCCAGGCCAGGGTGGGAGGAGGCGGGCAGGGCCGCCAGGAGGCAGGGCCAAGAAGCTGGCTGGGGAGGGGGTGCCCCAGGCAAGTCTGGCTGCCTGTCCCCGAGGGATGCTCTGTGGGGACCTGGCCCTCAGCACGCAGGGGGTGACCCCTGGAGCCTGAAGGGGCGGCCCCTCCACAGAAGGAAGCCGACGGGGCGGTCCAGCAGCAGCCCCCGGGCTGTGGTGGGCTCTGGCCTCGGTGTTGCCCTGGCGGGTGGGGCCGCACCTGGGGCAGTGGCCCCCCACAACAGTGGCCGTTCGCAGCCCCTACCCCGGCTCCCGCCCCTGGGAAGCTGCATCCGCTGTGGCAAGACCTGGGTTGGTGTGCAGTCCCCACACTCCTGGCGGTGTTCAGGCCCTGGGCCAAGTTTTATTTTTACTCCAATCTTGCCACTGGGGCTGACAATTCTCACTTTTTATTTGCGTTACATCCTGAACGTTAACACTGTTAACTCCAACCTCTTGTTCTGAGGGACAACTGTACTAACAGCCCGGAGGGGGGCCTCCTGCCTGCTGGCCTGGGCGCTGGGCAGCCCCTTCCGACTGCCGGGTGGGTAAGGAGGGGCGGCCTGATCCAGAGTCCCGGGCCAGCTGGGGAGCCGTGGGGAAACCGGCCCAGCGTCCGGTTGCCAGAGGCCTGCCTGACTGTCGGACCCGCCAGCCTCCCCGGCTGGCTCCAGCTGTCCTTACCTAATGCCGCCGCGGGGCGGGAGGCCGGGCGGCCGCCCCCACATGTGTTCCCGGCCGCCGTGGGGTGGGGGGCCGGGTGGGAGCCAAGCCCAGGCCTCCCGCCTTCCCTGGAGCGGCCTGCCCAGTGTCCAGAGCGGGGCAGCCAGGCGCCGGCTCGCTGCCTGCATGACAGGCCCCGGGGGGCAGGGCTGGGAGGAGCCGGGGGCCAGGGAAGGCCGCAGGCCGAGCCCCTCCTGGGGTCCCTCCCTGCCAGCTGCCGGAGTACCAGCCAGCTCGGGGGAGAGGGGGCTTCCCGGGGCGATGGGGGAGGGGAGGGCTGTCTGGCCTGTGCTCAGCCCTGAGGGGAGGGAGGAGACCCCAACCCTGGCCTGTCCCGGGCAGCCTCATGTCATGCTCCCCACACCTCCAGGTGATCCTGGGGCTGTGTGCCTTCCGCGAGCAGGGAGACCAAGGCAGAGAGGGGCATCCACTGTCGGAGCCCACGCTGGCCAGGAGGGCCATGTCTGTGTTGCTCTGTCCGAGGGGTGTCCAACTGCCCGAGCGGTCTGACGGCCGCCCTGGCTCCTGGGAGCCTCCCTGTCATGCTGGGCCCTTCTGGGGCCCACTTCCGGCTCCTCTCACCTCTCGCCACCTCCAGGAAGCCGCTGGGACTGCTCTGCTCAGAACCAGTCCTGTGTCCCCAGCCCCAGCCACTGGCAGGCCACAGCACCGGCATCCGCGTCCTGGGTGCGGCCGGGCGCTGGCAGGGGCCTGTGGTGGGGTGGGGGCCGCCTGGCCACACGCTGTCCAGGCCGAGTGGGCGGGCCTGGGCCAGGAGAATAGGCGCCTTCATGCTGCAGCCCCGGCTCCGTGTGTGCCGCGCCCCGGCCCGCCCGCGCCCCCCACCCCGCTGGTGCCCGCCGTGCCCTCCTCCGCTCGCGCGGCTGGCGGCAGGGCCTCCCCGTGTGGGACCGGGCAGCCACCTGCTGCCCACAGCCGCAGCCACACAATGGGGCCCTTGTGCGCCGGCGGGCGGCGGGCGGCGGGCAGCGCCTCCCGGCCCACCCCAGGCTCAGAGCCCTGTTGTGTGGGGTGGCTGCCCAGGCTGGGCAGCACGGAGCCGGACGGGCGGGCCTCACCGCCCTGGGCCCCACGGCTACCAGGCCTGGGCCCCCAGCCCCGTGTGGCTCCTGCCCCTGAAGCCCATTAGGGAGAGGTGGGCTTCCCCAGACTGAGGACTCCGTGCCAGGGCCCCTTCCTGGGGAGTCGGGGGTGTCTTGCGGCTGAGTGCCCACGATGAGGCACCGTCTGCCCCTGGCCCCCAGACCTCGCCTCCTCAAGGCCAGGGTAGGGAGGGTGGTGGTGGGATGTGCTCTGTGGCTCTAAAGCCGCCCCATGAGTTATCTTGCAGCTCCCAGCGGTCTGAGGTGGCTGGTGGACACATCCTGTTGGGGAGGGTGCCCAGAGAGCCAGTGGGGTGCTGCTCTGGGTGGGGGGGCACCAGGCAGAGGAGGGCTGGCTGTGTCCCCGGAAGGGCTGTTGGGACGCCAGGCGCAGACAGCTCGGGACATGGGGTGTTCAAGGCTCAGGGCTGAGCTGCTTCCTAGCATAGCTGTGGGGTGCAGGGCTCTCCTCCTCAGATTTTGCCGCATACCCTGAGGTGTCACTCGAAAGGCCAAGGGTCTCTGCTGGCACAGAGATGCCCCGTCTGTAGGCCGACAGCTCCATGTGCCAACCCTGTGACATTAGAGGCCCACAGGTCCTCCCCCCGGCCACCCTGGCTTTGTGCGGTGGGCAGGGGCTTTATCACAGAGCCTTCTTTTCCACCATGGATGTGACATGTGACCACAGGGCCAACCTGAGCCACCCCAGAGCGGGACAAAGGAGAGACAGGTCCTCCCGTATGTAGGAGCTCAGTACATGGAGGGGGCCATCTTCCTTGGGTAATGAGAGCACAGAAACGCTGAGCCGAGCACCTGGATCCAGCCGTGCCTGAAGCTGTCTTCTGCAACTTCATGATCCTGGAGCTGGCGCTTTTTGCTTATTTCTGGGAGTGTGATGCCTCTGTCCTTTGCTCCAGGATGTGGGGTGGACCCTGGGTGCGGGAAGGGGCACCGGGACATGCTCAGGACGTGTGACAGGGAACCTGGCCCCTTCCCCTCACTGGGTGATCAGGCTTCAGCAGCCTGTGCCCATGCCCCTGCATGGACCTGAGGAGAATCACGGCCCCACTCTGGCCTACCACCCTTCGGGGCCGCGCCTCCTTGGGGACCTGCCCCTGAGGGCAGCACTTAGCAGGCAGGGAGACCCTGCGGCCACCAGGGGCCCCATGAGGATGCGTCTGTCCAGCTGGGCCTGGCGGGGCCTCCGAGCAGCACAGATTGCTCCTCCAGGCTCTCGGGGTCACTCCCGCACCTGACCAGAGGCCAGCACCCCTGGGGGGTTGCCCTGTGTCTCCTGATCACCCCAGGCCACAGCCGTGTGGCCCCCGGACCTGCTCCAGGGCAGCAGGGAGTGGGGCCACACCTCCCCTCAGGCTCGGGACCCCGAGGAGCCCCTCCTGCCCCCACTTCCGCCCTCAGTGGGGGCTGCGCCCAGAACCTGGCTGTCTCAGGAGCCAGGGACGTGGTTCTGTCCTGGCGGGGGGAGAACGGACAATCACAGCTGCTCAGGGCAGATCGTCCCTGCCCTGGGGGGGGGGGTGCCTCCCGGGCGATGCCAACACAGGTCCCTCCAGCGGGTCTCCTCGGTGGCTGGGAGCAAGTTCGCTGGCGGTAGGTCCTTGGAGAGCAGCCCCTGCCTGCCCCTCTTCAGGCAGGGTGCCCCCAGTCCAGCCCAGCCCAGCCCAGCCCCCCAGAGCGGGAGAGCAGCCTTCCCCCACCCCCACCCCCCACACCCCCGGCCGTGCTCCCTCCCAGCTGTTCTAGACAAGCCGCAACCCCCGGGACCTGTGCAAAGCTGAGGATTTCCTCCGGCCCGGGGGCCCACAGCTGCGCTCACACGTGTGCGAGATGAGGGGTGAGATGGGCTGCGGGCGGGCGCTCGCTGGAACCCCTCCCGCCGGGCAGCTCGGGGTGCCTGGTGGGGGCTGGGGCTGAGCCAGTCCCAGCACCGTGGCCTGAGAGCCTGCATCCGCGGATGGAGGGGCTGTCGGGCTGCGTCTGGGGCGGAAGCCTTGTACCACCATCTGGGGGACCCGGCTGGGCACACACAGAGGGCCCGGAGCTCGGGGCCACCTTCGGCCTCTCCTGAGGCTCCTGACACCTGCACGTGTCTCCTCTGCACTGGGCACCCAGGTCTGGGTATGGGCTGGCGGCAGGAGGCACACCCCTGGTGGCACAGGGTCTGGGACCCTGCATCGGTGCAGCAGGGTGCCTGGGGCTGTCAGGGGCCAGACCGGCTACAGCTGCTGCTCCTTGTCGGGGCCGGGGGGGTCCGCATCGTGTCATCCTGATAACTTCAGCTGCCCAGGGCCTGTACCTGACCCCGCACCTCCTGGGTCCCCATGACCTAGGAGGTCCTCCAGGAGCCCAGCTCCTCCGAGGCCAGCCGTCCACTCTGCCAGCCCCAGGACTCAGGTGGGGAGAGGAGACCCAGCCTGGTGCCCAACCATGGATTCTGTCCAGGGTGGGGGTTGCTGGGCAGGGCAGTTTAAATTAAGGCGCTGAGAAAGGCTGGGTGAGCTCGAGAACACAGGGCCTGCAGCTCTGAGCTTTATAGTCCAGTTTTGATGGCAATTAGCCAAGTCTGTCATGAGACAGGGAGGGCCTCAAGGATGTGGGAGGCAGCACGCGCCCGGCCTGCCCCACCCAGGCCCCTCCATGTCTGGGCCAGGAGGGTATCCCCAAGCCTCCTCAGTCAGCAGATTTTCCTAAAGTCGCCCCTGAACCCCTCCTCTTCATCAGAACCCCTCCCCCAATGCACACACAGCGAGTGGGGGGAGGGGACAACCTCGTGCCCAGTTGCCCACCTGCCACCTCTGGTTGCCATGTGGGTGCTCAGCCTGTCTGGGCCTCTGTTCCCTCATCTGGGGAATGGGCCAATAGTCATACACGTGTTGGATCAGTGTGGAGAGAATGGGGCACATTCCACGGAGGCCTTCCAACGGTGCGTGGTGCACAGGAGCGCTCTAAGAATTTAAGTAACCGCCTCTCTGAGCCTCGTGCCCCTCCTTATGAGGGGAAGGCCACAGGTGTCAAGTTTAGAGATGGACAAGTCAAGCCAGGGGCACACAATAGGTGCTTAATGAGTGCTAGTGGACACTGGCCCAGGCCAGACCCAAGAGCCCCAAGAGGTGGCTGCCACCCAGGGGGGTGTCTTCCAGGGCAGGGAGGTGCCCAAGGGAGTGGCCAACATGAGGCCCAGCTTTGCTTCCTAGCGTCCGGCTCGAAAGTGTGGCCCAAGTGTCTGGGCTGAGATTCGGGCAGGCGTTTCGGGGCTGACCTGCTGTGGGTGCTGGTCCAGCCTCGGGGAGCTGCTGCTGGCCCCGGGCAGCTGGGCCCACATGAGGAATGGTAGAGTCATCTAGCTGAAATGAAGATCTTAATAGCAAAGCCACGTCTTTCGAGGGAAAACATGCTTTGCGGCCAGCCGGCACACGCACACAGGGGTCTGGAAAAGAAGAGAGGTCTGTGCAGAGCTGCCTCGAGCCTGCGGCTGGATTATTAAACTCCTGCGTGGGGAGAAGCGATAAAAGAAACATGCATGGCTTCAGCCGTGCTCAGAAGTGCACGATCCCGGAGATGGGAAACGCAGACCGCGCGGAGCCGCCCCGCAGAAATAAAACCATCAGATGTCGGTTTGAAGATGCTGGGGAGAAACAAAGCCCAGATAAATCACCTGCCTACAGCCACGAGCCTCTCGCTCCAGGCCTGCGCCCAAGGCTGCTGATGGATTGAGTGCCGAGGAGGGACTGCAGAAACTGATACTAGGGGCGCCGGGGGCGCCGGGGGCCCGGAAGCGGCGTGGGGACCCTGTCTGCCTGATCAGACGTGTCTGGCCTGGGCCTCCTTTCCTGGGGGATCAGCAGGGGACCAGCCAGGGGAGCTGGTGTGCCCACTCCCTCCTTGTCTTGCCAGGCAGCCCTGGACTCACCTGGAGACCTGGGGTTCTGGACAGCCCACTCCAGGCTGGACGTCTGAAGTTGGCCTGAAAGAGATAGCTCCCAGGGGGCGCCTGGCGCTGTTTTGAGGCCCCAGCACCCCCTGGCTGGCGGCTGGTTTGGAAGGATCTTCAGAGGCTGTCTGGTTGTCCTGCTCCGTCTCAGCCAGGCAGCAAACGCCAGCATAGTATCACTGCTCATTGTGGTGCCCGGGCAGACATCACTAATCGAGCCCTGCACACGCTCCTGCAGAAATGACTTCCTGACCTTCCCAGCACATCCCTCCAGGCAGCCTAGGAGTCTGACAGTGCTGGCTGGAGAGTTCCAGCCCACCCCCAGCTCTCAGTAGTCCCTGCCCCAGGAGAAAAGGGTCTCCCCTCCTCCCCAGAACTGTACCCACCTAGGGGCTGATGCCACCCTCCTCGATCCTGGAAGCCCAGATAAGTCACCCTGTGTGCTCTGCCCAGTGGGGACTCCTACTCTGTGCCCGGGGGACAGTCCTGTTGGAGAGGGGACAGTCCTGCAGAGGAGAGGTGGACGTCAGGGGGATCACAGCCTCTCCCTGTGGGGTGACGGAGCAGGACGAGGGCCTGGTGCCCGGGGCCACACTGCCCAGCACTGCTGTAGTGCCGGGAGTCGCCCCTCCAGGTCCCTGGGCCTGCTTGCTGTCCTCAGGCCCCGTGTGTGGCCCACCTGTTCTATCCCCCCCCCACCCACTACCTGGGGCTCGACAGAGATGAAGATTTACAGCCCCCCACGTGCAAAAGAGGCCTCCGGGGCCCCGGGGTGAGTGGAAATACACCTGTCTGCACATGAGGCAGCCCCACCAGGTGTGGCTGGAGCCCACACAGGTGAGCCTCGATCTCAGAGCCCTGACATCCCAAGGGCCCCTTCCACAGCAGGGCTGGTCCTGATCCGGGTTCCTGCCCTCAGAATGGGCAGTTCAGTTGACAACATATATTTAAACCCAGTGTACAGGTCAGGTGATGCTGCCCACGCACAAGGGCTGTGGAGGCCCACCACCCCCGTCAGGAGCCACCACCACAAGCTGTGCCCAGGTGAGGGTCCTGGGGACGAGGCAGAGATAGGCGGGCTGGTGGACCGTCCAGAGGGGGGCCTGCTGGGCACCCCAGAGCACCAGGCACTGAAGCACAACTGGGCCACAGCCAGGAAGCCCTGCCCCCGCCCGCCACGTCCAGGGACAGGCCTGTGCTGGTATCCTGGGGCCGGCCACTGTACAGTGTTCACAAACAGGACTTAAAGCAGCAGGGAGGGACCCCTCTCAGTCCAGAGGCCAGGACTGTAGTCAGGGTGTGGGCAGGCCCCACTCACTCAGTCCCCCCGAGACTCCAGCTCCTGGAGGCCTCTGCAGCCCCTGGTCTGTGGCCACGTCCCTCCAGGATGAGACCGTGCCCGTGACATCAGTGATTTGGTGACACTGGTGCTCCCTCGGCCCAGCCCGGCCTCACGGTGACTTAACCACACCTGCAAATAGGACTGCAGCTGAGGGTCCAGACGCACGTGAACCTGGGGGACACTGTTCAACCCAGTCAAGGCACCAGTGGTACGAGGGGCAGCTCGTGCCAGCCTGTGCGACAAGACCCCTCTCCGAGTCCCAGTCTTTCCTCTGTGAAGCAGGGCCACCTGCCTGCAACCATCCCAGGCCCCGTCGTATGCAGGAGTCTCGCCTTGTTCTGGGATGAGGTACCAGGCAGAGGGAGGGTGTCGGGGCAGGGAGTCAGTGCGCTGGTGTGAGGTGGCGGAATGGGATCCCCAAGTTGGCCCCTGGTTTGAAGCCTTAAGCTCCTCCCACTGTGGCCTCAGAAGGCCCGAGATACTGGTGGCCATGCTGCAAGGAACAAGGAAGAGTTTGCTAGAAGCACCCCAAGCAGAGGGAGTGCCCTCGACCAATGTTCACAAGTAGCCTCCACGGCTCAGGGGTCCCTTGTCCTGGAACAGATTGGGGAGCACACTGAGGGTGCTGGGCCCCGAGGGTAGGCACTGAGGACAGGCTCACAGGTCGGCGGGCACGCTGCGGGTACTGGGCCCCGAGGGTGGGCACTGAGGACAGGCTCACAGGTCGGCGGGCACACTGCAGGTGCTGGGCCCCGAGGGAGGGCACTGAGGACAGGCTCACAGGTTGGCGGGCACACTGCGGGTGCTGGGCCCCGAGGGAGGGCACTGAGGACAGGCTCACAGGTCGGCGGGCACACTGCGGGTGCTGGGCCCCGAGGGTGGGCACTGAGGACAGGCTCACAGGTCGGCGGGCACACTGCGGGTGCTGGGCCCCGAGGGTGGGCACTGAGGACAGGCTCACAGGTCGGCGGGCACACTGCGGGTGCTGGGCCCCGAGGATGGGCAGTGGCATGGGGCAGGGCCCCGGCTGAGCCTGGGCAGAGGGTGGGGGCGGCCTCCCGGGGCTGCTCACTGCTGCTCACTCGGGGGGCCTGGAGTGAGGACACTGTGGTCCTTGGGGCACCTACTGCTCTCTGCCCCGGGGACCTTGGACAAGACACCTGTGTGCGTTTTCATGGCTGGCCTTGAGGTGTGGGTGTGAACACGTGGCAGGGCCCACTCCTGGCACTGGTCACAGCCCACAGGCTGGCCGCTGGGGCCCTGGCCTCTGCTACCACAGGCCTGAGAACCCTGAATGCCAGTCCCAGCCCAGGGCCCCTCCAAGACCGAGCAGATGAGGGTGTGGGGCCTGCTGTACCCCTGGGACCAGCCCTTGGCAGGCTGGGCTGGGCCATGGGGGGCACACCTGCTCTGGGGAGGGTGGGGGGCTTCCGGGGCTGCAGCTGTTAGTCCCCGGGACAGACACAGCCTCCCCAGCAACAGCTGGGCCGGAGGTTGGACAGCCAGGAGAGCAGAGCCCAGGCTGCCCCCGGGCCCCCTGGGGGTCGGTTACAGCGGCTGCAGATGCTTGGAGACGGTGGGGTGGGGCGGAGGAGGGGAGCGCCCTGCCCAGCCCCCAGTCCTCAGGTGAGACACCAGGACTCCCCTGGGTGGGGGCAGCATGGACTTGGCTGTCCACCCCCTCCCACGGCCCAGGGATCCTGCCACCAACTTGAAACTATCCCTCGGCCTCCCCTGCTCCAGGTCTGAATCTCTGATCAGCAGCCATCTGCAGCCCAGGATGTAGGAAGACCCCCTCCCACTAACCCTCTGGGCAGCACTTGGGATACCCCACCCTCTCCCCACGGCTGACGACCACCAGCCAGCATCCTGGGGCTGAGTGGAGGTGCGCAGGGCAGGGGGCAAGATGGAGGCTGGGGGCCTCGGTGGGGCAGGCCCGGGGCTAGGGATGAGAGGGGCTGCCCCGTGTGGGGGGCTGCAAGGTCACCATGGGCGCCCTAGAACACAGCAGGGCCCCATCGGCACTCCAGGCGTCAGCAGCCCAGGCTTGTCCTTCACTCCTGCGGTGCTTGGTCTCACTTCCCACACCTGAGATTCGGGGGTCCCCAAGCAAGGGACAGTGGGTCTCACCCCAGGCCTGGGAGCAGCCCAGACACCAAGCTCCAGCCGAGGGGCTGCCATAACGCTGGCCCCTTCTCTCCGGGCCATGTGGGTCCTGAGGTCCCCGTCGTGACTGTGGGCTGAAGCCTCCCCACTGGCTGCCTTGTCTCAGAGGGACAGTGCCCAGACCCCCACCTTCTGGTCCGAGGCGGCCAGGGTGCCCAGACTCTTGCTTAAATGTCTCCAGGCCTGTCTGCTGACATGTGAATCTGTAGGCCCCTGAGATCCAGCCCTGCCATGGGGACAGGTCCACTCTACCCAGAGGCCTGGGGTCTGCACAGCCTGGCCAGCCTGGATCCCCTGGCCTCTCCGGGCCCTGGGGCTGTCTGCTGGCCTGCCTGGCCTCAGTCCCTGCCAGCCAGTTCAGCAAAGGACAGGCCAGTCGTCAGGGCCAAGGACTCCCTGGCCTGGCCAAGTGGGGCCGGTTTTCAGGACTCGGGGATTTTGAACCAGCTGCTGTGGCAGGTGTGGCCGGCCCAGCTGAGCAGAGGCACCGGCCGCCCGGAAAGTTGCCAGCCAGCTGCTGGAGGGTGTGGGGCAGCCAGGCTGGCCTCTCGCCCAGGCAGCAAAGCCAACAGAGGGCGGATGGGGCTGGGGGTGGCAGGAGGCCCCCACAGCCCGCAGGGTTCACTGCCACCCCACCGGAGCAGGGACCGCAACCCGGCTTTTCTGGGCCCTCTGGATGGCCGGGGCGGTCGGCTGGCCTGAAACCCCCCGGTTCTCAGTCCAGGGTGGGAAATCCTCATCGTCCACCAGAGAAGAGGTGCCGCCAGCAGAGACCCGTGCCCCAGCCCCACGCCTTAGCCTCAGTCGCAGGGTCGGGAGCATTTGTGAGCTGCTCACACCTCCCAGTGGCCACTGCCAGCTTTGTTCGTAGGAATTCACAGAGGCTGAAGGGTGCCGGGGGATCAGGGAGCCCCGCGTGGTGCTGTGCTGTGGCCCACTGAGGGGACAGGCCCAGGGGGGACCTGATCTGTCTCATGGGGGGACAGGGTCAGGGGGCTGGGCAAGAGGAGGTAGCCGAGGAGAGGTTGCCCTCTATGGGAGCCTCAAACCAGACAGGGTCTCAATGCTACGAGGAGCCCCGGGGGGTGTGTGGGCCACCCTTGGGCTTGGCCCCCATCAAACGGGTATCAAATGGGTATGCCCAATACCCAGGTGACTGGGCACCAGCTGGCCCCCGTGCAGGATGGTGGTCCCCCTGCGGAAGGGGCCACTGCCTGGCCATGGACCAGTGGACTCAGGCCCTCAGGCAGGTCCCCGAGGAGTGGGGAGAGGTGCGCCCCCTCCCCTGTTCTGTCCGGGCCACCACACAGCCCTGAGGCCTCTGACACTAATCCCTGAGAGAAGGCGCCCCATGGAGGGCTGTCCCCAGGGAGAAGAGCTCGGGGAAACACTGGGGAGGGGCCACCCAACCGAGGGGCCCCAAGGACCCCAGTCCAGGCTCAGGGAAGGGGCAGGGCTCTCCTGGAAACTTCCAGAGGAGGGGACCAGAGGTGCAGTAATTATGATCCCGGGTTTTTGAGGAGGATGCTGAGGCTCAGAGAGGTTGGGTGACCAGCTGTGGCCACATGGTGACCTGGTAGGAACCTGGCTCAGCCATAGGTGGCACTGGGGACCATAGGCAGACTCTGGTCACCCGTCACTTGACTCGCTCCAAAAGCCCAGCGGCGCCTCCGCCCCGCCCGCAGTGACCGCGGCGCCCAGGCAGTGGCGCCAGAGGCCGATGGATGAGCGGAGGCCCCGTCAGCTCGCGATCTTCCCTGCAGCATGTGTCTGGGTAGGGTCCAACTGCGGAGCAACAAGGGGTCGGTGCAGCCCCTGCCTGGGGACCGCCTGGTGCAAGGAGGGTCGAGTGGGGGGCTGCCTCCTCCCAGGGAAGGAGACGGGGGTCCCGGCATCCGGGCGCCTTCCCCCTGCTCCTGCCTCTACAAGCTGCCTCCCACCCCGGAGAAAGGGGAGAGCTGGGTGGGCCCCGACAGGCGGAGGGAACAAAGCAGGGGGCTTGGGGGGTCCCAGGAAGAGGGCAGAGCAGAGGGCAGTGGGGAGCAATTGAGGGTTGGGGGGAGGCGAGGTGGGGGCCCTTGACCTGGGTCTGTGCTCCCCTCAACCCCCACCCCCTGCTGAGCCACTCTGGCTCAGACCAGGCCCCGCCCCTGGCTATTTTCTCCCAGACCCGTTGAGAGCCTCTAATTTGCCCTAATGCTTTTTATTTGTCTTTTCAGCTGGTTATCACTGTGTCGGTTTGATGTTGAGAGAGTCCACGTGAGCGCACAGGCAGGGCCAGGTTCTTGGTACCTTTGAACATTTTCTACTTGAGGCCCAAAGCCCCTGACCAAGAGGGGGTCCCAGTCAGGGGGCTCTGGCATTTGGGGGGCGCTGCTGGGCTGGGGCCTCTACGATCGCGTCTCACGCCAGAGGCACAATGTGGCGCCGGGCAGCAGGCTCTGGGGGCCCCGGCTGTGCCTTTCCCAGCCCCCCTGTGTCAGGTCAGCGCCTTCACGCTACACGCGTGGCCCGGCCTGAATCTTCAGTGAAAACCCCAGTTTCTGCACCCCGTCCCGCTGTGGGATGAGGCGGGTAGGGGGCAGAGGGACACGGCCAGTTGCCTGGGTGATTCCTCAGGCCCACCTCCACACGCGAGTTGCTGTGCAGACCCTCCAGGAGGGTTTTGCACCTCTAACCGCACTTCTCATTCGGAAGGCTCCACCTGGTTGTTTTCCGAATCCCCTGCCTCTTTCCATGCTGTCGGTTTTCACTTCCGCTGTTGTCGGCTGAATCACTTTATGCTGATTGCCTGATCTCCTCTGACTCGTTCCGCTGTTTCACTTCTCGTCCTCAGAGTGCTAGTGAGCCTGCTGCCACCCCCGTGTGTGCGCTGATCCTCAACAGGAGCTGCTTCGTGCATGGGGGGGCGCCCCCCTGCAGTGGACACGTGCCTTTGCTGGGCCCTGGGTGGTCTCTGCAGAGGCCCACAGTCTCTTCTGCCCAGCCACCCAGAGGAGCCTTCCCAGGGCCCCGCTGCAGCCTGGCCTCAGCCACAGGCCCAGGGCCTGGCTCTTATGGAGTGGATAGCAAAGCCAGCCCAGTGCTTGGGAGAGTGTCTCGGGCTGCCTCTTGCTCTGGGGCAGGTGGAGCTGGGTGGGCTCTGTCCACACCAGGGTCAGCTGTCCTGCCCCACTGATGCTCCAGGTGGTCCCTCACGAAGGTACCGGGGGGACCAGCCCCAAGCCCGGGGAGGCATTGCTCATAAGCAGTGCTGACCGGTGATCACCACAGCCGGAGGCCTGGGGCTGAATCCAGCACTGGTTCTAGAAGCGGGTGGTGCGGGAGGACCGTGGACCTGTGTCTCCCCAGAGGTGTGTCTAAGTCTCCCTCCCAGTAACTGCTGGCGGGACGCTATGTGGAAATAGAGGCTTGCAGTTGTGACCGAGTCGAGGCTGTGAGGGCAGCTCCTGGCCAGTGACTAGTGTTCTTGTGAGCAGAGGGAACTTGGACACGCAGAGAGGCGGCCGTGGACGGAGCAGAGGCAGACAGGGGTGAGGGAGCGCCAGGAAGGAGGCAGGAGGGTCCCCAGCCTGAGGAGTGGGTGCGGCCTGCCCACCCCTGCTCCCACCTCTGGCCTGCAGACCCCGGGGAGCCGGGCTTCTGTTTCAGCCCTGGCGCCCTGCTCGGTCCGGCAGCTGCAGTGACCGCGGCTGGGCTCTGCCTGCAGGGCCTCCCTGTGCCCCCAGCCCTTGGCCGTAGGCATGACTGAGGTCTGCGAACAGCTCTTGAAGCCGGGTCCTTCCAGGCACCTGGTGAGCCCGGCTTCAGCCCCGGGGGCCTGGCCCACCCCAGCCCCCACCCCAGCCCCCAGGTGTCATGAGAGTTGCATGCTCTGCTCCTGCCGCTGGGGCCCGGCCACCGCGCTGGCTCTGTCGGAGTTGGGTCAGATTGCATCACCATCTAAAGGGCGGTGGCCTCAGTGTGTGGAGCCCAGTGGCAGTTCAGGCCTCTGGGCACAGAGCTGGTCCCACGGCTGCCAAGATCCGCAGGCCTCTGGGCAGGACCATCAGCTTGGGTGCGTCCTGTGGCCCACAGGCGGTGGGGCTAGGCGCCAGATCACCCACAGGGAATCGGGGCAGGCGTGACTGTGGTCCCTGTGGGGTCCCCGGGCCCCTGGGACGTGACTCAGCATGCAGGCAGCGTCCCCCCGGGTGTGGCCTTTGACCCCGCAGCGATCCCTTCCCGGGAGGCCCCAGTCTTGCTCCTGAGGCCTCCCAGTGGATGAGGCCCACGTGAGCGTGAGCGACGGCATCTCCCTCAAGCCACCTGACGCAGGTGTAAGCGCAGGCGCCAGGCCCACACCTGCACCCGCGGTGGCTGAGCAGCTGCATGAGCGCGAACCTGCCCGCCACAGCCGGCACTGTGGTGGCTCGTTTTCCGTGTTTTCACTGTTTCCCTTTACAGACGAGGAGGCAGCGCTCAGAGGAGACCACTGGCCTGGGTCCGCGGCTGGCCAGGGCAGAGGCAGGGCTCCCCGGCCACACCCCTGCCTGGGCAGCCGCGAGGAGTCTGGGCTGTGGTCTGGGGTCGGGACGGCTCTGCGGCCCGCACTGCCCCGTGGGCCAGGTGGTTTGCTTGAAGGGAAGGTGGCCAGCACCCTGGTGTTGGGGCAGCCACGGGGCCAAGACAAGGCCCTGGGTGTGCTGGGAGGCATGGTGGAAGTCGTGGGTGGAGTTTGCTGATGGCACGTGTGGATCCGGGCAATGAGTGCAACAATTTTCCTCTTGAAAAAAAATCAGAAGTTCTGGGACTTCCCTGGTGGTCCAGTGGCTGGAACTCTGAGCTCCCAATGCAGGGGCCCAGGTTCAGTCCCTGGTCAGGGAGCTAGATCCTGCCTGCCGCAACCTGCACCCAGCACAGCCAATTTCTGGTGATGCTGGCCCTGTGTTCTCGAGGGCGGGAGCTGGGAGGGACTGTTGCTTAGCCAGCGGATGGCAGGGCCGTGGCCAAGCCTCATCGTGACTCAGAAGCGCTGCTGCTCCTCTGCTCCCCCTGGCTGAGGACGAGGCGTCTGGGAGCCTGGCAGCGGCTCATGGCTGGGGGCTCAGATGCTGAGACAGGGTGAGGGGGCTCCGTCCCGAGTCCCAGCCCCACAACTCGCTGCTGGGATGGTGCAGTGGGGACTTAACACTTTTGTGCCGACTTACTGATGACTTTTCGTCTGGTGGGGAATTCTGCCTCCAAACGCCACTTGACTGTCAGATGTAAATGAAATGAAGTAAACTGATGAATCACTAAATTCTAACATATTAGAAAAGAGCGCTCTTGTGGCATCTGGTGACTTTTTAATTGATGTAAAAGTTGGTTGCTATGAACAAATTGAGACAAATGTGCTCTTTCCGACTTGCCTCCGAGTGGGAAATTCAGCAACTCAAATGGACTCTGAATGCACCGTCACCAGAACACACTAAATGTGGAAATGCAACACAGAGCCCCGCGGTGCTCTCCTGTCTCAGGGAAGAGAGGGGAGGGCAGCCGCTCCCTGCCCCAGGGACACAGCCCGTCCTCCCCTGGGGAAGCTGGGGCCACAGAGGACCCGGCAGGCTGTCTGGACATCCGGCCACAGCCAGTGGGGTGTCCAAGCAGAGACCAGAGCACTAAGCCCTGGGGTGAAGCCTCTGCACCCCACGTCCCACCCTGACGTCTGGGAAATTGCATCTTAACAAAGCACGCACTGAAGCCTGAGACCACGGCCGAAGGCAGCGCGCACAGCAGCACCTGCAGCCGCTCACTCACCAGCACTCACACCTCAATCAGGACAGACGCTGCCAAGGGGATGCGGTCTGGGAGCTGCTGGAAGCCGAGGGACAAACAGGCAGCGTGGAGCAGTCAGCGGCCTCCTGAAGGAGGGGGCGTGGGGAGGGGGATGTGGGCCGGCCCGGGAAAGGCTCCGTGGTGGGAAGAAGCATGGTGCGGGGAGGAGGGCCTCCTGGCCCCCAGGACCCACCCAGCTGCGGGGTGGCTCCAGGTGAACTGGAGTCAGCCTCCGATGCTTCTGAATAGTCATGGGGCGACTCAGCCCTGGTGCCCGAGCAGGGGCGGGGGCAGGGTGGCTGGAGGGGGATGTCGTGTCCAGCAGCCACTGGCCTCAGACTCTGCAGAGGGAGACGGCAGCGCAGAGCGGAGCTCCAGCGCGGGTGGGCCCCATGAGAGGGGTTGAGATCATCTGTGGGGGGTGCCTCCGGGCGCTGCCCCGTTGCCATGGCTCCTGGCTGGGGCCGGCGTGACCTCTGCAGGGTGTCCCCAGGCTTCACCTCAGCTGACCTCCTGGGGCTCAGAGGCCAGGGGACACCTGCCAGGAGCGGGGCACAGGGAAGGGACACACCGCCTCTCTGGGCGTCTCCTTCTGAGAGCCCAGGTGACGCCCTCCTGGGTGTTAAGGTGTGTGGGCATCGCAGCCTGCTAGGCGTAACTGACCAAGCACCCGCCCACCCACAGTGCCCGTCCCTGCCATGTGCCGGGCCCCGCCCTCGTGCACACCCCTGCACACAGGACAGTGAGCCTCAGGGAGGCTCTCCCTGGCCTTCCTGTCCCCACTGCCCTTTCCCGTCACCCTGATCCTCTCCACTGATGACAGTCTAAAAGCACCTCTATTAAGTCACTTTTGGTTTGCCGCCCGTCTGCCTGCTGGCCTCAGCGCTCAGAGTATGGTCTCGTCTGCTTCGTGCTAAGTGGCGTCTGCACCAGCCCGTGCAGCCGTGGCCCCTGGGGACGCAGGAACTCCGTGTCTCCCACCTGAACACGTCCAGAGTGGGTGTGTGAATCTGCTGAGTGTGCAACTGGCCACATGAGAGTGCCAGCCAAGCAGGAGATGCTGTCCAGCCCTGCCTTGCCACCTGGCTCCATCCGGAAGGCTTTATGCACTAAGACACAGGGACGTTGGTGAGGGGACAGCTATGCTCTGATGCCTTGGTTCAGGTGGCTCTGATGCCTGCTAAGGGGAGACCCCGGAGTGGACCTCCCGGCCGGCCGTCCTGAAACCTATCGCTGGGACGCGGCCCCACTCCATCCCTCAGAGTCAGCCTCCTGCCCGTCTCCATCCTCCTCAGACTTTCAGAAGGGCACAGGCTCCGGCCCCAGCGGACCTAAGAGAACGAGGTGGCGACGCCACCGTCATCAGAGTCGCCGCCACCAACGGGACTAGGGTTGTGGGCGAGCTGCAGAGACCTCAGGGAGAAAAGGGGTCAGAGGACTCAGAGGACGGACTGGCGCGGGGCCCGCGGGGAGCCGAGTGCCCGCCCCAGCCCCGCCCCGGCACCCCCACCTCCCTCCAACGCTCGCCCCGCCCCGCCTCCCCGCCCGCGCCCCGAGCCCCAGAGCCAGCTCGAGTCTGGAGCCAGCGCAGCGGGTGCGCGTCTCCCCGAGGGCCGAGGGCTGCAGGCAGCGCAGTCCCCCGGTGAGTGCCGCCCCCGCCCCAGAGCCCCGCTACACTCTCCGCGGGTCTAACCGCCTGAGCGCAGCCTGCACCCTGGCCCTCGGTCGCTCCACGCGCACCGCCCCGCAGCCGCCCTGTCACCCGCTCCTCCACACCCCTCCCGTGCACTCCTGGAGTTCGCCGCCCGCTGCCCGGGGTCCCTCCCCACCCCTCTCATCGGCTCCCCTCTCGGTCTTCCTGGCCCCCCACCTGCCCTCGCTGGCCACCCTCGACCTGGAGTCAGGGCCGGGGCCCTCTGCCCTGCATGGGGACCTCCCAGCCTCCCTGCGGTGGGCACCGCAGTGGGGCCGCCCAGGCTGGTCTGTGCAGCTGGAGGCTGTGGCTGGAGTAGGTGGTGGGGAATAGGGGTAGAAGCGAGAATGGGAGGGGGCAGCTGGGCTGGGACTTCTGCGTCGGAGAAAGAGGGGAGAGGGCGGTGGTGCTGGGCCTGGGCGCAGAGGGCCTGGTCGGGGGCTCACCCTGTAGTGGGAGGGAGCGGGGTGCAGCCCTGGAAGCTGGAGCTGGGGACAGAACCCCAGCATCTCCAGGGCTCCGGTGCTCTGGGCCCACACACCCCCTCCTCAGAAGGGAGTACACCGCCTAGAAGTTCGCCTGTGGGTCATCTACCTGCCCAGGGTCTAGGTGGGGCCTGGACTGCTGGCCCTGGCCTCCCGCGAGCCTGGGGCCCCAGAGAAGGTGAAGGCAGGGAGACCCTGCTGCCCAAAGTGTGAGGTGATCCCTGGTGCTGCTGAGCCCCACCCTAGGAGACTGCTCCTGGGGGCAGTGCGGAGGACCAGGAGCCTCCCCGGGCAGACGCGGTCGATGCGCCAGTGATGGTAAAGGCACCACTGGTTCCCAGGGACAGTGGCTGGGAGTTCTGGGGGTGGGAGGTGGCCCTGGAGACTTCCCGAAGGGTGCGGAGGCCCCACGGAGATCCTGTTGTCACCTCCTGTGTCACGCGCACCTCAGGTCCCCTCGTGGGGGAGGGTGCCCCACGCCAAGGCTGCCTTCAGGACAGATGGAGCGAGTTTAGGGGTGAGGACAGGGGTGGCCATCAGCTGCCCCCCTGAGCCAAGCCCTCCGTGGGGAGGCAGGCCTGGGTGGGGCTCTTGGGTGGTACTGGGGACTGTCCCTGCCCCGCACAGGGGAGGACCCAGGAGCACTGAGCTGACGTCTCAGTGGGTTCCACAACTGCCCCTGGGTGGCGGGGCCGGCTCCCTCTTGCTGACCAAGCATCATCTTAGCCTGTGAGGGGCTGGGCCCAGCACTGGTCCTCCCCGGGGCACGGAGCACCGAGGTCCCCTCCCTGTCCCCAGGTCCCCGCAGAGGCTCTGGCCCCTCTGCGGAGCCCAGGGCTGCTGGTGCTGGGCAGGAGATGCAGGCTGTTTGGGGCAGGCAGGTGGGAGCAGCTATTGAGCGCCCATTGTATGTGGGGCATCACAGTAGCAGCCTGTGTCTGGATCGTTTCCTCTGCTCAGTGGCTTTGTACAAGTCTCTGTTATGGGAGCCTGGGACCAGAGAATTGATATGACTTACCCAAGACCCCTTGGCCAGCATGTGGGGCAGGGGGCTTGGGCAGGGGGGTGGGCTCTATTCCCTAAGCCACAACAGCTGTCCCTTCTTGGTGGGGGTCTGGGTCAGAATGCCCCAGTGACGGCTTGTGGTCCTTCCACCGCTGCCCTCCCCATCCCTTATCTGAGAGGAAGGGGCCTGAGGGATGAGTCCCCATGAGGGTGTGATTCCTGTGACCAAGATTGCTGTCCCTGAATAGTGACTCTTGCAGAATTGGGCTTCAAGTGGCAGGCACAGCAAGATGAACCTAATTTTGTTCTTTGCTGCTCTGAAATTTAACTCAGGCCTTGGGGTGCCTGGGGGAGGGGGGCGTGGCAATTTGTTCGGGTCACCTTGGGTCCTGGGTGTCAGGAGCACCCTGCAGCCTCCTGAAGGCGCTCATCTGATTCAGAATCAAACGCACATTCAGGCACATTGAGCTCCTGCCCCACTCAGCCTCCTGAGAGCCCTTCCTTGGGTATTTTTTGGGGGAGGGTGTAGTCCCCAGGACTCTCTCCCCAGATGCCGACACAGTCCACCCCACCATCTCCACAGCAGAGTCTAGCATTTATTCCCCAGCAGCACCTCGATGGAACTTTAAACATTATTTTACATTTAATTTCTTTTTGTAATGTGAGGGAGCCTTCTGTGCCCAGCCCTGGGGCACAGAGATCAGCAGGCCGATCCCCCGCCCACCAGAGCACCACTGCCTTGGGTCCACTCTCGGGGTGTTGGAGTGGCCCTCTTGCCAGCCGGGTGCCAGTCCCGCCCACCCCTGCCCCCAACTTGGAGCGCAGCCCAAGAGACCCCCAGCTTCGTCTTGAAATGCATCGACCCCAGGAGCCTGTGTGCATGCGTGCCAATCCCTTCTATCATGTCCAACTCTTTGTGACCCCATGGACCGTAGCCCACCAGGCTCCTCTGTCCATGGGATTCTCCAAGCAAGAATACTGCAGTGGGTTGCCGTGCCCTCCCCCAGGGGATCTTCCCGACCCAGGGGTCGAACCCGCATCTCCTGTGTTGCAGGCAGATTCTTTTCTGCTGAGCTACTGGGGAAGCCCCCCCTTCACCAGGAGCCTGCCTTAGCCTTTTTTAAACAGAGGTTTTGTCATGTATCTCACATCCGGTCACAAAACACAGCAGGAGTACTGGCGACCCAGACCAGCAAATCCTGCAAGACTCATAGAAAGGTCTTTTTCTGCTTCCAGCCAGCCGGGGCCCTCCTCCGGGTGGGGGCTTCAGAGGGGACAGCGTCCGTCTCTCCTTGGCTCCTGGGACCCTCCCGGGTGGGGCCTGCCGTCCTAACCCCCTGCGCTGCTCCAGGGTTTCTGTCCAGCCTCCCTGCCCACATTCAGAGTTCTCAATTCCTCCTCGATGCTCTGTAGGTCACTCAGATGCTGTTTCATCTTTACTTTATCTGCTCGGGACAGAGTTCGTCCCAGGTCAGTTCTGCAGGCGCCCCTGCGCCCCGACCTCTGCACCTGCTCTGAGGGGGTGTCCCTCAGCCCCTCTTCCAATTCTGATTCTCTCTTCATCTGTGTCCAGACTTTTCTGGATTTTTTTTTTTTTTGGCCCAAATGTTGATGTTTTTCACATCCAAGAGTTGTAATTTTCAAAAATAGACGCTTGTTCATTTTACTTCTCAGATAGAAGCCAAATTCATTTCAGAGTATTTATATCCAGGCCTGGAGGATCCTAAACATTTCTCAACATATCTCAAGCACACTTGTTCATTTACTTTTATGTCACCTGAGCGAATCCACTGATCCACCTTCGCGCTGCTGATTTTCCAGGTTGAGTTTCCCGGTGGCCGTGGGAGCAGAGAGTCTCCCTGTCCTTGGTGGTGTTGTTTATGCTACGCCCCCTTGTCTACCAGGTGTCAGTCGCCCACCCCCAACCCTGGGCCCCCGGCCCAGGCCCGTCAGCCGCTGGGGATGCCCTTGGCGCTGAGGTGGCTTCGGGGGCACCGAGGGTCAGCTGACCCCGGCTGGTCATCACGGCCCTTTCCAGTCCCCTCGAGGCCTTGTCTGGGCCCCCCGGGGGCGCCTAGACCCCCATCCCGGCTGAGGTGTCGGCCCCCATCTTCCCTTCCTCCTCTCCTCGTCAGCGGAGGCGGTTCCTTCCTCGTGAGGATCACCGTTTTTATGAACAGAAAAGTGCCAGAGGGATACAGTGGGTACACGCGTGCCCGTCACGGTGGACTTCAGCTGCCACCTCCCCAGCCCTGCCCTGGCTCTGTCTCTACAAGCCCCATCACCCCTGAAGCCTCCCCTGAATCCGCCTGCCCCACATTGTCCCCCCAACCACACACACACACACATACACACACACACACACAGAGACACACACACACAGACACACACACACAGACACACACACAGACACACACATGGACACACAGACACGTACACACATAGACACACACACACAGACACACACACACAGACACACACACAGACACACACACAGACACACACACAGACACACACACACAGACACACACACACAGACAGACACACAGACACACACACAGACACACACACAGACACACACAGACACACACACACAGACACACACACAGACACACACACAGACACACACACACAGACACACACACAGACAGACACACAGACACACACACGGACACACACATGGACACACAGACACGTACACACATAGACACACACACAGACACACACACACAGACATACACACACATAGACACACACACACAGACACACACGGACACAGACACACAGAGATACAAACACACAGATACACGGACATACATACAGACACACGGACACACACAGACACAGACACACAGAGACACACACACCACCGACGCACACACCACAGACAAAGACACACACACAGACATACAACACACACAGACACAGACACACACACGGAACGGACACACAGACACACACCACCGACACACACACAGACACAGACACACACACACACGGACATACACACACAGACACACAGAGACACACACATGGACACACACACAGATACAAACACACAGACACACACAGACATAGACACACAGACATACACAGAGACACATAGACACAGACACACACACAGACACAAACACACACACGGACACACACAGACACAGAGACACACACACCACAGACACACACAGACACACACACAGAGACACAGACACACACACAGACATGCACACACACAGACACACAGACACACACACACACACACAGACACACACGTGCGCTTCTTCCTGGCCCGCAGCTCGGGCTGGAATGTCCCTCTGCCTGTCGTGTGTTACCTGTTCACGGGGTGGGACCCTCACCGACCTACTCCCGCTCAGGGTCCTTTGCCTGGGGCTACCGTCTGCTGTCCTGTGACTGGGGGTGCGGCCCCGCCCCAGAGCACGCGCAGCCCCATCTCCGGTCGTCTCCTCGGCCCAGGGATGTCCGTGCTGCGGCAGACAGCTGCTGGGGGCAGGGAAGCCAGGTCCTCTTGGCCACACGGCCGGGCCCTGCTGGGTGACGCGGACACAGCTCACAGGTGGGCGCTGGCAGAGCCTCTGCAGCCTGAGGTCTTGCTTTTCAGCCATGCGGAAGGCTGGGCGCCTCTGGATGGTTCCAGGAGGCCACCTGGAGTCCGGCTCTGGGGTCCCCCAGCAGAATGGGCCTGGCGGCTGTCTCCACACTCTGGCTTGCCTGGGCTGGGGGTGCCCAGCTGCTGTCCCAGCCTCCTTGTCCCTTCCCTCCCACTTGTCCTGCAGGTCCCTGGGGAGGCAATTCTGAGGGTCCTCAGTCCATTACCCGCGAGGTGAGGTATCGGTGCCCTCCCAGGACTCCATGAGGACGGCCTGGCTGAGCCGGGAAGGGGGCCCTCTGGGCGCAGAGGGCTGAAGGGACAGTCAAGTCTCTGGGGGCCGCTGTGGCATCTCAGCTCCAGGGGCTGCCTGCCCAGTGCCCCCACAGCCACCGACCCGCTGCTCCTTCCTCTCCAGGTTTGTTTTCCAAACAATTTGCTTAATGTGATTCCCGGCCCAGTTGAACATGAGTAATCGTGTTTACCCGCCGCCCTGGGGTAATCCCGTGCGTCCTGGGCAGGTGGGGCGGGCGCAGGGGAGACGCCCTCGGCTCAGTCGCTCCGCGTCCTTCCTTCTCTTGCAGCAGACACCCCGGCACTCCCGCTCAGCCTGCCCTGCCCGCAGTGGCCGCGATGGAGCCTCTGTTCCTGGCCTCCCCGCTGACCGTCTGGAACACCTCCTCGGCGGTACCCAGCGGCAGCGGCGATGAGAACGGGACGCTGGCGGGGCCGGGGCCCTCACCAGGCGCCCGGGCGGTGGTGGTACCGGTGCTCTACCTGTTGGTGTGCGCGGTGGGGCTCGGCGGCAATGCGCTGGTCATCTATGTGGTCCTGCGCCACGCCAAGATGAAGACGGTCACCAACATCTACATCCTCAACCTGGCCGTGGCTGACGTGCTGCTCATGCTGGGGCTGCCCTTCGTGGCCACGCAAAACGCCATCTCCTACTGGCCCTTCGGCCCCGTGCTGTGCCGCCTGGTCATGACGCTGGACGGCATCAACCAGTTCACCAGCATCTTCTGCCTGACGGTCATGAGCGTGGATCGCTACCTGGCCGTGGTCCACCCCATCCGCTCCGCCCGCTGGCGCCGCCCCCGGGTGGCCAAGCTGGCCAGTGCTGCAGTCTGGGCCTTCTCGCTGGTCATGTCGCTGCCGCTGGTGGTGTTTGCCGACATCCAGGAGGGCTGGAACACCTGCAACCTCAGCTGGCCGGAGCCCGTGGGGCTGTGGGGGGCCGTGTTCATCATCTACACGTCCGTGCTGGGCTTCTTCGGGCCGCTGCTGGTCATCTGCCTGTGCTACGTGCTCATCGTGGTGAAGCTGAAGGCGTCCGGCGTGCGCGTGGGCTCCACGCGGCGGCGCTCGGAGCGGAAGGTGACCCGCATGGTGGTGGTGGTGGTGCTGGTGTTTGCGGGCTGCTGGCTGCCCTTCTTCATCGTCAACATCGTCAACCTGGCCTTTGCGCTGCCCGAGGAGCCCGCCTCTGCCGGCGCCTACTTCTTCGTGGTTGTGCTGTCCTATGCCAACAGCTGTGCCAACCCCCTGCTCTATGGCTTCCTCTCCGACAACTTCCGCCAGAGCTTCCGGAAGGTTCTGTGCCTCCGCAAAGGCTACGGTGCCGGCGCCGAGGATGCGGATGCCACGGAGCCACGGCCGGGCCCTAGCAGCCGGCTGCAGGAGGCCACGATACCCATGCGCAGCTGCAAGGCCAACGGGCTCATGCAGACCAGCAAACTGTGAGTGCTGAGGCTGCAGGGGCAGAGGGGGCCCGGCAAGGCCGCGGGAACCCACAGCCACCTTTTCTGCCTTTCCTCCCCGAGTTGGGGGGCTGGAGCAGAAGAGGAGACTAGCCAGAGAGCAGCGGGCGGGGGGAGCCGCCTCCCAAGGCAAACAGCAGACTGGAGAGGCCATGGGTGCGTGCAAATGCTGGAGCCCGGAGGAATTCAGCTTTCAGTCTGGTCTGGACGGAATGGTCCTCTCCAACCCAGAAACACCAGCTCATCCCACCCCCTCCACCCCCAGCCCCAGGCCTGAAACAGGTCCTGGAGAAGGTGCCTGGCAGCCTCGCGGTGGGAGGACTGGGCTCCCAGATGCCCAGGCCTCACTGTGATCACGGCTGGAAGGAGAAGAAGGACATGGGGGTCACTCGGCCACAGGTCCCGCTGAGACAGCCCTTCCCAGTGTCCCTCCCCCAGCTGGGGTCCATGGCTGGACCAGAGGAGGAAGCAGAAACCAGGGGGCGCGGGGAGCGGGCAGCGGCGTGCTGGGCAGGGGAGAGTCAGGGTCAGCGCTGCCGGGGCCTCGGACCCCAGACCGAGGCCAAGCCCTGGAAACGAGATCACGTAACAAGGGCGCTTGTGTTTGACAAGCGCTCCCTGAATAAATTGGAGAATAAATGTTTGACTCTTTCCCAGAGCAAATATTGTCCCTGCAGCCGATCGAAACCGGGGCGCATCAGAGCGGGAGGATCGCAGGCGGCTGGAGTGGGCAGCAGGACACCCAGATAATGCTGAGGGGAGCGTTCACACCCGCGGAAAGGAGCCTCGGGGCCACGCTGGCAGGAGTGTGGTGTGGCCCTGAGGATGTGGGTGGTGGGGAAGGGGCGTCCGATCCTTCCTCGGCTGCCGGGTGTGGGGAGTGGGCAGCTCGCTTGGGGCTCCTGTCCCCGACTCTGGGTGAGTGGGGTCCCGGCTGCCTCCTCAGCCCCAGCTTTATCAGCCCCACCTGGGCTCTGCCTAGGGGGTGGAGGCCACAAACCCTGGTGTCAGTCACAAGGAGCTGGTGACCAAAGCCTCCCCACCCGGCCCTAGGGGAGAGGCATCCCGTGCAGGGGTGGGTGCCTGGGAGAAACAAGTCCGTTTGATCAGTCACCCCCCCCCTCCGCCGGTCAGGCCACCTGTGGGCTTGGATGCAAAGTCCATCTGCTCAGAATGACTTTGGCGAGCAAGCAGATGGCCCGGAAATATCTGCTCGGGTCAATTTCTCCCAATTGATTTGACATGGCGAGCTCCCTCCCTGGGCGGTGCAGACGCTAGAGTGCCCTCGCCAGTCCTGCCTGTGAGGATGTTGGTGTGTGGGGACATGCCTGTGTCTTTGTCCATGTGCCTGCTTCTGGGTGTGTGTGCCTGTGTGTGCACGTGTATACACTCATTTGAATGTGTGGGTGTGTGTGCGTGTGCATGTGCCTGCTTGTGGGTGTGATGCATGTGTGTACACGTGTGTACACATGTGAATTGAGTGTACCTGTGCGCGTACATGTGTGCTGGTATGTACACGTGTGTGCCTCTGTGTGTACACACATGTGTAGGTGTGTGTGCATGTGCCCCCTGTGGGTGCCTGTGTAATGCACGTATTGACATGTGTGTACTTCTGTGTGCATGTATATGCATGTGTGTGCCTATGTGTACACATTTGTGAATGTGTGTGTACCTGTGTGTGCACATGTATGAATGTGTGCACCTGTGTGTGCACGTGTAAATGTGTGTGCCTGTGAACATGTGTGACAGTGTGTATGTCTGTGAATGCACCTGTGTGTGCACATGTGAATGTGTGTGCCTGTGTGTGCCCAGGCCTGATGGACTCGACAGGTGGAGGAAGAGATGCCAGGTGGCCCGTGGACCCTGGGTCTGAGTGGGAACTGGTGACTGGGCTTGGCCAGTGTGGACAGTCCCCAAAGCCCTGGGTGGGGGGTACTGAACAGGAGAGAGTGAGCACCTGGGCACCCCTGAGGGCCTGTCGAGGTGCGGGGACAGGAGTGTCCCAGAAGGACGTGAGCCCACGGAGCTGTGGACACGGCACAGCGGGTGTGGGGATGCAGCCTGGCCTGTCCACTGCCCTCCCCACCCAACACAGGCTGGGGACAGCTGCGGGGGCCAAGAGCACCACACTGCTTGCAGGTCTTGGGGCTCCAGGCCCTGAGCAGGGTGGGGAGGGCAGAACAAACACCCTCAGCGGAGGGGGTGACCTGCTTTACTGTCTCTCTCTCCGCATCAATGGGCTTTATTGGCTATTGGGCTCCAGTGGCTCCCAGAGTGACCTTGCTCAGGAAATCCGGCCCGCAGGGCATGGTGAGGCTGCCTCCGGGATCAGGATGGGCTGAGGCTTGGCTATTTGCCAGGCAGCGGGGGGTGCGGGGGGCCGTGGTGCAGCCCCCACGGGCAGAGCCTGTGCTATGGCCCACCCTGAGGGCTCAGGGAGGGCATCCCTGGAGGGGTCAGCGGGGCCCATCCTGGGGTGTCTTGGGACAAGAGGCGGGCAGGCCACGGGTAAACACCAGGAAGAGCTTCCCACGGAGTCTGGGGACTGAGAGCTGGGATGCCCTTTGGGGGTGTCAGGGAGCTGACCGACTGAGGACAGGGTCTTTGCTGGTCGCCTGTTCCCGCTGTGGAAGCCGGGGCCTCAGGGCTGGGCGGGCTGGGGCCCTGGGGAGGCCACTGGGGCTGTGGCTCCTCCAGCCCAGCCCGCGGGTCCAGCCCAGCCTGCCGCCTCCTCTCTGTGCTGGCCTGGCTCCTCGGGGCTGGTCCAACCACCATGAGCCACTGTCCAGCTGGAGTCCTCCCCTTGAAGGTCCAGTGACTGTCCTGGAACCTGAGGGGGTCCCCACCGCTGCCCCCCGCCCTGTGCTCAGGCTCACCCCTCCCCACCCCCTGGGCTGCACGCCCGGCCGTGGTGGAGACAGCTGCGCACTTGCGGTGTCTGCGCTGACGGGGTTCTGGGGGCTCCACCTGGCACCTGCGTGGGTCCTGACCGGTGCCGGGGGAGGGTCTCTGCAGGAACAAACCTCCTCCCTGGCTCCTGCCTCTGGGGAGGGGGCTTGAGTCCCCTTCTCAGCCAGTCTCTTCTCTGACTTGCACACACGGCAGACTGCGGCCACGGCCACAGGGGCAGCGATGGGGCGCCAGGCCTGGGTGCGGGGGCAGGGGCACTGCAGGAGGGGAGGGGCAGGGCCATCCACAGGGGCTGGCTGTCCAGGTGAAGGAAACTGACCGCGGGGCAGTGGGGGCTGGCCCGATTCCCTTCTGCTCCGCACCCCGAGTGTCTCCTGTGCCCCCACGTGTCCCCCCTCTCCCCATGCCCAGGAAACAGGCGGCCCCTCCATTGGGCAGCTTGAGGAGGGTTTAATGAAAGGACATTTGCAGAGTGGACCCAGGGTCCTCCTACGGCCAAGGGCAGCAGCCATCCTGGGGGCTGAGGGCCCGTCCTCTCCCCCACCACCCACGTGGCACCTGGAAGGTGACCTGGTCTGTGGGGATCCATATTCTGGTGGTCATAGGGCCTGAGAGGGTGGCCAGAGGAAAGGTCAGCTTCCAGAGCCCCTTGACTTCTCCCCATTTGGAACCCAGAACCCACTCTCCCAGCTGAGCCCCCAGGAGACATGCCGAGGGGTCCCTGGCTCCAGGCAGGGGTCCAGTGGGCGCAGGTGTCACGAGAGGGGCCAAGGCCCCCAGGAGCTGTGCTGTGGCTCCTCGGCCCCCTGGACAGTGGACCTGTCTGCCCGTGCATCCTCTGGAGGCCCTGCCCAGAGGAGGGACACAGATGATGGTGATGACCAGGCAACTTGGAAAGGAGGCTCTCCAGATGGACACCCTTGTACACCCTAAATAATGCTGAGTTGTTCACTTTTGGGGTGTCCCTGCTGGCTCAGTTGGTAAAGAATCCGCTTGCAATGCGGGAGACCTGGGTTCAATCCCCGGGTTGGGAAGATCCCCTGGAGAAGGGAAAGGCTACCCACTCCAGTACTCTGGCCTGGAGAGTTCCATGGACTGTATAGCCCCACTCCAGTACTCTGGCCTGGAGAATTCCATGGACTGTATAGCCCCACTCCAGTACTCTGGCCTGGAGAGTTCCATGGACTGTATAGCCCCACTCCAGTACTCTGGCCTGGAGAATTCCATGGACTGTATAGCCCCACTCCAGTACTCTGGCCTAGAGAGTTCCATGGACTGTGTAGCCCCACTCCAGTACTCTGGCCTGGAGAGTTCCATGGACTGTATAGCCCCACTCCAGTACTCTGGCCTGGAGAGTTCCATGGACTGTATAGCCCCACTCCAGTACTCTGGCCTGGAGAGTTCCATGGACTGTATAGCCCCACTCCAGTACTCTGGCCTGGAGAGTTCCATGGACTGTGTAGCCCCACTCCAGTACTCTGGCCTGGAGAGTTCCATGGACTGTGTAGCCCCACTCCAGTACTCTGGCCTGGAGAGTTCCATGGACTGTGTAGCCCCACTCCAGTACTCTGGCCTGGAGAGTTCCATGGACTGTATAGCCCCACTCCAGTACTCTGGCCTGGAGAGTTCCATGGACTGTGTAGCCCCACTCCAGTACTCTGGCCTGGAGAGTTCCATGGACTGTGTAGCCCACGGAGTCGCAAAGAGTTGAACATGAGCGACTTTCACTTTGGTCACTTTAAAATGGTACATTTCATGGTGTATGACTTTCACCCAAATTCTAAAGATGGATGTTTTGTTGGAATTCCACCAAATGGATAAAAACTGAGACAAGAAACGGCTTCCATAGGATTCCGCCTCTGGGCTGCCCCGTGTTCCGGTCGTTTCCAGCTCTCTTCCCCGGGGGCAGGTGCATCCTGGTCCCCCCCACTCCGCCCCAGCCTGTCGTGCGGTGCTTTGAGGATGCTGTTCACCCTCTCGTCTCCTGAGCGAGCAGCGCGGGCCCAGATTCCTGAGTCTGGAGCTTCTCATCACTTTGTGGACATGATGCCTTCCCCTCACCCCACTCATTCTCAGTCGTGGGTTCTAACTAAGCCGGGGGTGGTGGGGGCAAGCACCCACCCGCCGTGTCCCTGGAGCGTCCCAGGCATGGAGGCTCTGACCAGTAGCCTCCACACGGTTCTTGCTCGCACTCAGGGGAGCCCCCACCTGGCCCCTGCTCTCTGAGGGTGGGGGTGGCCTTGACTTTGGAGTTGATCGGACACCGTCTGTTTGGCCTGCTCTGCCCTCTGGGCCAGCAAGGGGAGCAGGGCTGTCCCGGGGGCTCAGTGGAGCCACCCCAGTGCCTCTGGTCCAGGCCCCATGAACGGAGCGAGGTGAGAGGGAAGCCCAGCAGCCAGCGGATCCGCAGATTTCATGGAAACGCCCCCCATCCCTGCACCCTCAAGGCCCAGTGCATCCTGAGGCCAGACGGGGAGCCCGAGAGAGCAGGCTCTGCCCGGGCTGCTGAGCCGGGCAGCCCTCCTGCCCCCGCCCAGCCAGGCTGGCCTGCAGCACTCAGCGGGCGGGGTTCCAGTTGGGGAGAGGGAGTCCAGACCTGGGAGGATGGAAGGAGGTCCTTCCACCCCTCACGCTCCTGTGTGGGTGCCTTTATCTCTGCCGTGGGACCCCCCCTCGGCCCCCGCGGCCCCTCTTAGAGCTCCTGATGCCCTGCTGGTTGCCAGGTACCCTGGGCGTGTCCAGTTATTCCAGCCATAAAAGGGCTCGGGCCAAAGGGCCAAAGTGCAGCCTGAGGTTCCTCGGCCCAAGTCAGCATCACTGGTGGGGGTGGGCAGTACCGAGCGGGTCTCGGGAGGGGCTGGGGAGGTGTCCAGGGCCGCCCTCTGGCTCCCCACGGGCTCTTCCACACCCTCTACTCTCAGTGGGGCCGGGCTCACCAGTCCAGGGTGCCCCACTCAGCTCCCAACCCCTCGGCTACGGCAAGCCCCCCAGAGTCCTGTGGCCCCCTGCCTTGCACCACGGCCAGGCCCAGCTGGGCCTTGGGGCTCCTGGGGGTGGGCATCACTGTGAACCTTGTCCCCCATGCTCTGCATCTTGGGGTACAGACCCTGCTTGTGCTGGGGGTTTGGGGTCACAGCCCCGCCCAGGCCTGAGCTCAGGGACTCAGGCCTCTGAGTCCCAGCTTCCTCCTGGGGTGTCTCTCATACCTGGGCCTCATACCTGGGACCCCAGGAGCCCCCAACCCTGGTCCAGAGCTGGCCTGAGAGCCAGCCTCAGAGGTGGGACTGTCACAGCCCTTGAGTCCCTGTAGAAGGCTGCTGGCTGAAAGCCCCCTCTCCCTGCAGACTCGGAGTCCCGGTAGCCCCTCAGTGGGGGCCTCCCCTCCCCCCATCCCAGGCCACACTACAGAGTCAGCCCTGTTTGAGGGGGATCCAGCTCCTGGAATCACACGCACTTGGGGGTCTACACATCCTCGCTGGACCTCAAAATCTCCACCTTTCCGGGGCACCCCGGTCTGGGAATTTGGGAGGGTAGGCCCTGCTGCCCACGGGTGTGTGTGGACGCTCCCGATCCAGCCTCACTCAGGGCAGATGTTCCTGAGGGTCACGGGGTTCCGTGCGGCAGAGGAGGAGCACCGTGCTCCCAGCTGTGTCTCCTCCCCCAGCACGGGGACGAGGGGCCCCCACCCCCTCCCCAGCCCCCCCAGCAGATGACCATGGTCTGGGGAGGTCTGCCAGAGACCATCTCAGGATGGACTGAGCTCCTGGGGCGGGGCGGGGGGGGTGGGCCGTGATGAGGAGACAGGACCCGACAGGCAGTGTTCTGTGGGCTCAGGGCTCCAGGGTGGAGGCCCCGGCGTGTTCATCACCTGGCAGCCCTAGCAGGCTCGGTCTGGCCAGCCTGCAGCTCCAGCCACATTCACTTGGCCCAGGACCTCAGCCAGCATGCCAGGCTCTGGTGACTCCAGACACTGCTCCTGCCAGGGCCCCGGCTGCCTCACCAGCTCAGCATCCTCACTTAGGCGGAGTGGCCACAGGAGGGGAGGCTGGGGAGGGCCCAGAGAGGAGGTGGTGGGCGGTAGGGCCACAGGGGCTGGACAGAAGGTCCCAGAATGGCCGGAGGACACGTGGCAGGAAAGGAACAGGCTCGGAGCGGAACGGAGGGTGGGCGGCCTGGTGGCTCCTACTGCTGGGCTGCCGGAGGCCTCCAGTGGAGAAAGCTTGGCCAGGGCTAGCTTCAGCATGTGGAAGTGGGAGGTGATACCCCAGGGGTCTGGGGCTCCCCGGGCTCAGGCGTGCATGCTCCTCCCAGCCCACTTAAGACAGACCCGGGGATGCCGCAAGCCCCAGAAAATCGACCCACCGGGGATGTCAGTGTGCTCACCCAGGCCTGTTCTGGCCTGGTCGGCCACCCACCTACTCCATGTCGTTGGTCCTGTGGCCTCTGCTGCCCTGAGCACCCTGGAATTCAGCATGCTCCACTCCTCCCTCGGAGCCTCCCCAGCGTCCAGCCCAGCACCCAGTAGGTGCTTTGTAATTCTCTCACAGCGTGGGGCCTGGCACAGCCTTTATAAGGGGAAAGGGAACTCGACCAGGGGGCCAAGCTCCTTAGCGGGTGGAGGTGCCCGGCCTCAACCCCGCCCACCGCGCGCCCGAAGGTGGGTCTGCTCCGGAATTTCTTGCTGGGACCCCTCATTTGGGGTCCGTGTCTAGCGGGGCTGGTGGGTCTGTCTTGCTCCTGCCGGGCCCCCCTACTTCAGCATGTGCACGCGGGCGGAGCTTAATCACAGCTGGCCCCAGTCCTGGGCGGGGCGAGGGGGTGCTCAGGAGGGTGGGCCCTGGGAGCTGGCGTGGCGCCGGGACCATCAGAGCTCGGCGTCCGGCTTGACCAGGTGGCCGCTGAAGGTGATGTAGAGGTCGCCGTGCTCGCCGAAGATGGCGTTGTCGCGGTCGCGCTGGAACATGCGCACCCAGACGGCGTCGCCCGCGGCCAGCGGCAGCAGCAGGCTCTGCGCCTGCATCACGCTGCGCTCGCTGGGCTGCGCGTACAGCACGGCGGCCGCGTGCGCGTTGCGCATGATGTGCAGATAGGTCTCCTTGTAGTTCCAGGTATGCACGTTGAGGCTCAGGAAATAGACGCCGGGCGCGGTGCAGAGGAAGCGGCCGGAGGCCAGGTCGAAGGCGCCGTCCAAGTTGACCAGCTCCGTGTCGAAGGTCACCGCCTGGAGGGCGTCGGCGCTGTGCAGCCCCTCACTCCGGCCCACCGAGAAGGCCGCGTAGGTGCGCGGGCACTGTGCGCCCGGCAGCCCCGCCTGCCCCTTCTGGCCCTTGCGGCCGCGGAGGCCCCGGGAGCCGGGCGGGCCCTCCTTCCCGCTCCTGCCAGAGCGACCTCTGACCCCCACCTCGCCCTTCTCACCTGCCGGGGAGGGGTGGGGGGTGAGGAGAAGCCCCTGGTCAGGGCTCGCAGGGTCGGGTTCTCTGGCCACGTGGCCCTGCACGTGGCCTCGCCTCTGTGGGCCTCAGTCTCCTCTCTCAGAGCAGCGCTAACTCACCCTCCGAGGAGCAAAGAGAGAGAAGCCACACCCCGAGGGCCTGGCTGTTCGGGGATCTGTGCTGACCGTCATGCGGGGGTGGGGGGGTCAGGCAGCCGCCAGAGGAAGGGTCTGAACTGGTCTTTGAAGGAGAGCGCTGGGGTTCAAGCTCAGTGCAGCTGGCAGTCCAGGCCCCAGGGTGAGGCCCTCCCAGAGCCCTGCCTCTCTCACCCCCAGAGGGGACCCAGGACCCTTCCCCTCCCCTAGGGGCAGGGCTGAGGGCAGCCTCAGGCCCCCTGTCCACAGCCCCTTCCCCAGGACACCCTCTGCCCACCTAGGTGGGGGTGGCCATGGGGAGCAGGGAGCAGGCACCCATCCATTGCCCCCTTGGGGCCTCCTGTCCCCTCCCCTCAGCATAGGTGTCCCTGTAGGGCCAGGGGCAGAGGAGGCCGCCCCTCCGGGTATACTCACCTTTGAGAATCGAGATGTCAATAGTGGGCCTCAGGCGGGGCAGCCCCGCCCACATGTCCCCGTCGCTCACATGGGCACCTGGGCCGGGGGCGGCGGGGGGCCAGGCTGGACGGCAGCACTGCACACACGGCCGGCGAGGCAGCCCCAGGCCATGCCAGGCCCCAGCAGGCAGCGCCAGGAGCAGCAGGAGGGCAGGGGCCACCATCCAGGCCAGGGCCTGGGGCCGGGCAGGAGGGGAGGAAAAAGGTGTGAGAGGAAGGCAGGGAGTGGAGGGCTTGCCCTGCTGAGCCCCCAGTGCCCCCACGGCAGCCTGGCAGCTCCCCTGTGTGGGGGAGACGATGGGGGGCCCAGGGAGCCGCCTGGGTGGGGAGGAACAGCTGGGACCCCTTGAGGGGGCTGCGGTGGGGTCGGCCAGAGCCTTGTCCCGCACAGAGCGCCCTGGTCAGCCCCTCCTGGACTCTCATCCCACCCTGACACCGCTGATGGGTCCTTCCCCGGATCTGAGACTCCTCCTTGACACAGCCTGGGGGCAACCACTGCTGAGAGGGCCCTGCCCCGCCCTCCCGGAGCCCCAGCAAGCGCCGAGGTGGCCGCCTGTGGGAGCTGACACTTCCTGGGCACTGCTCCCTGCTTGTGCCCCTCCCTCCCTGAGGCCTTAGTTCTGGGTGGCAGTGGGCACCCTCAGTGCCTGCTGTTGGGGAGTCCGGGTCCCCAAAGCCCCCATGGCCGGAGACCCCACACCCGGCAGATGCAGGGGGCGCTGAGTGGGGATGGGGGCTCTGAAACAGACCCCCAAGCCCCCCTCACCGGGACTGGCCAGGGCCCTCCAGGAGGGGCTACTTCAGGGAAGGGTATGCTCCCCACCCCACATCCCACACTCTGGGCAGCCGGGCCCAGGGCCCATGTTGGATGGGGCCCGACATGAGGCAGTTTCTACCAGGCTGCCTTGCTGGGCAGCAGGGACATGTACATCCTGAGCCCCTAGGAGGAGGGAGGGTAACCGGGGAGGCTACCCCGGCCCCCACCCAGCTGTACAGAAGCTGATCTTTAATCCCTGCCAGTCCTGAGCCTCCGGTCTCCATGTCCCCTCCTCCGGGAGACCCTGCCTAACCCCGGGCCCATCAGTGCCAGGTGGAGCCACACTTTCCAGCTGCTGGGGGCCCTGGGTGAGCTCCATATGGGCCCGGGCCTCAGTTTTCCTGGCAAATGGACTCTGCCTGCCCTGTTCTCCCAAGGGCTGCATCCGAGAGGCCCAGGCAGGGTTGGTCTCCTGCAAGGGCAGGTGTGTGAGATCGGGGTCCTCACTCTTCCCTGTACCCTGGTCATCCTGAGCAAGTACCCAGGCCCCTTCTTCAGGAAGCCCTCAGGACTTCAGCCCAAGATGCAGGCCTTCCTCTCATGTAGTCTGAGACCCACTCCCAGGCTGAGCTTTCCTGGCAGGTGGGACCCCTTCTCTCTACCACCTCCTCAAACCTCGCAGACCCTCACCCACCCCCTGAGCCACACTGGACCCTGCAGGACTCTCTTGGACCCCTCCCATGGAGGAAACGGACCGGCATGGGTGTCTCCTGGGCAGCCACCCCGGCAGGCAGGCCTGTGCTGCTGGGGCCCTTACCCCAGGCCCTGCTCAAGGTTGCTGTGAAGACCACCACCCACCCCCACTGCCCATTACCATTTCACGACTGGGTGTTGCTGCCTGCCTGGCGGTCTCCGGCGTCTCTGCGCAGCGGCCGGTGAAAGAGCCCTTTCATGCCCGCCCCAGGCACCCGTGGCTTCCCTCTGGGCCATCCAAGACCAACAGGCCTCGGGCCAGCTTCTGAGCTCCCGGCAGGAGGCTCACGGGGCCCTGTTGCCCGCCGCCCGGCCTGCCACCTGCCACAGCCCTGCCTTAGGGGCTCCAGGGTCCTCCCCCAGCCCTGTCGTGGCGGGGCTTGGGGGCCGGGGGAGGCTGGGACTGTGAGGCTGGCTGCCATTTGGGGTGCGATGACTTAGCGTCGGGGAGGCTGGAGCAGTGGCTGAGTGGAGACTGGCAATGAGACCGGAAGCCAAAGTTGGAGACAGACCACTCGCCGGTGCCGAGCCCACCGGGGGACAGTGGCGCCCTCCCATCTCTGGCTGGGCCGTGAGGGCTGGGCCTGGCAGGTGGCGCTGAGGGGCGGGGGCAGCATCTGGCCAGGCTGCGGTGTCTGCCCCCGCCTCCCGCCACACCGTAGCAGGGCTGTGGCGCCCAGCGGAGAGGCTGTGATGCCCTGTCGGGGGCCCTTGGCGGTAGCCGAGCCTTTCAGGGGATGAGGGCTGTGTCCCTGTGATGCCAGCCCCCTCCGGCGGAATGACTCACAGGGCGCCCCGGGCAGTGGCAGGCGGGGGCCGTGACTGCACCAGGACCTGGCCTCATGCTTGCTTGGGCCTAGGCAGCTGGACACTGGGCCCCGGGCAGCGCCTGGTGCCTCGGCCTCTGAACACGAGGCCATGTGACTCCCTGAGAAGCATCCCCCGCCGCTCGACCACACCAAGCAGGCTGCCTGGCGGCGGGGCACCGACGTGGCCTGGGGAGCTGGAGCCACCTTCTGGGAGGCAGGCTGCAGGCATCTGGGGTTGGCTTGCTCGCCCCTGTGGATCTGGGCACAGCCCAGGGTCCGGCACTCCCCACAGGCACCCCGTGCCCTCCTCGCTGCTGACCATGGAGGAGGCAGGCTGGAGGTAGAGGGGGAGACAGGGGACCCCGCCTGTGGGGGATTCTCTTGCCAGCCTGGGGAGAGCAGAGCAGGTGAGGGCTGTGGGGTGCAGGGAGTGGGCCCAGATGCCCAGCCCTGGAGGTGAGGGTTCACGCAGCAGTGCTTGGGGGATTCTCTTGCCAGCCTGGGGAGAGCAGAGCAGGTGAGGGCTGTGGTCAGGGGAGCCTGCCAGCTGGAGCTGGGTCCCAGATGCCCCCAGCCCCTGGAGGTGAGGGTTCACGCAGCAGTGCTTGGCCGCCCCCACGCCTTGTGCTTGTCTGGAGCAAGGACACGTTCTTGTGGAATCCGGATCAGATGGCCTGGACGGGAGGCCTCTCCGCAGACACCCCCCCCACCCCGCCAGGGCTGGGCTAACCCAGGCTCCGGCCAAAGGTGCTGGGCCCAGGGGTGGGCTGGGGGCTCCTCTCTGCCTGCTCCACTTTCGTCTCAGGGGCTTCTGGGGCACCCAGAGAGAGGTAGACGCGCGAGCTCCACTGCTCCCTGCGTCCGACCTCGTTTCCCCATCTGTAAAATGGGCACCAGGGACTCAGCAGTGGCCAGAGTGTCCACGGGCTTCAGCTATCCTCAGGGCCCTGGTGTGCCCTGTGCCTCCAGCTCCCCACTCCTGCAGGGCCTGAATCCCTGGGGGTGGGCGCAGCTGTCTGCCTCCTCCCCAGGGCTGCTGACTCCCCAGAGAGATGCAGCAACCGCCTCGGGAACCTGCCGAGCAGCCCAGAGCCATCCCTCAGCTCCACGGCCTGGTCATTTGTCTCTACAAGAGGACAAGATTTCCGGCCTCACGGGTGGTCATGAGACAACTGCGAACAATGAGTGCCCAGCCCCCGGGCCGTGGAGATAATGAGCTTTGCACAGCACCTCCACTTGGCTCCCCGTCAGCGGCCCCAGTGGGGGGTGGGGGCTGGGACACGGAGGCCCTGGGCGCTGATGGGGGCTCCGCACAGCGCGGCCTCGGTTGATAATGGGGTCTGAGAGCTGCGAGTGTGCGGCTGGGTTATTATCTCCTGGCCTCTTAATGCAAGCTGCCTGAGTCCTGCTGATGAGCTGCTGTCGGGGAGGGAAGCGGCCCCCTTGAGCTCATCAGCGGGGGGCAGAGGGAGAGAGCTTCGGCGGAGGGGGAGAGAGAAGGCCTGGTGCTGCTTGGGGGGTGCCCCAGAGGCAGCGCCCACTTCTGTCCAGAGCTGTGGACACCCCCACCCCCAGCTCAGGTGTGCCCTCTGGTGCCCAGAGCCCACACCAGGTGGGGGTGGCAGGGAGTGGTCCCACAGTTCCCTGGGCTGTCACTGCCCCAGGCCTGCAGTGTGCAGCCCAGGGGCCAAGTCCCTTGGGGGTAGCCGGGCCAGCACCATGTTCTGATGCCCCCGCTAATGAGAGGAGAGTGCCAGCTGGGCTTGGGTGACCGTCCAGGGCACGGGTGAAGAAGAACAGAGCTTCAGCCGCCACTGCAAGGCCCAGAGGCCGTGACCAGTGGTGATGGGAGGTGACGCTCCCCCGGAAGCATCTGGCAGGTGGCCCAGGTGGTCAGCGGAGGGCAATGAGGGGGACCTCGACTGACCCCTGTCCCCAGGTGGGGACAGGGGGTGCCCCAGGCAGGAGACCCTTGGCCTCCCACGGCGGGAATGATGGAGTCCACAGGCAAAGCCCACCTGCCCAGGTGCGCACCCTGAGTAGAAGGCTAACGTGCTCTTTATTCGAGGAGGGGTGGGCCCTGCGCCCGGCGGTCACTGGTAGCCGGCCAGCTGCAGCACGGTGGGGTAGTGGGCACGGTGGGCCATGCACTTGTGGCGGTCGATGAAGAGGCTGTTGGTCTTGACCGCGATGTCCTTCTCCAGGCTCATGCGCGTGTCCTCCAGGTTGCGCAGAGACTGCTCCGCTTCCAGAAGCTTCTCCTTCAGCGCTGCCAGGGACAGGTTCAGCTCCTCCACCTCGCTCACCAGCCTGTGGGCAGAGGTGGGCTGAGTGGGGCCAGCCTGGACGCCGGGCCTGCTGAGGGCGCCAAGGGGGCAGCCCCGGGTTCAAAGGGTGGGGACCTGGGCGGGGCGTCCTGCTCAATACACTTGGCCATTGAAGGACCCCCCAAAGCCCCAGAGGAGACCCAAGCTGGGAGGAGGAGGTGCATCCACCCTGACGTCAGAGGTGTGGAGGGCCAGGACAGGTGGTCGGGGTGGCCATGTGGCTTGGGGAGCTCTGCCTCCCAGACCCCGAGATTCCAGACCGGGGTGAAGTGGGGAGTGTGGCCGGCCCTGGCACTCAGAGACCCACACAGTGTTCCCCCAAAGGACAGGCAGTGTCCAGTGGGGCTGGGGCAGGAGAGGGAATGTGGGAGCCCAGTGTGTAGGGTGGGGGGTGAGGTGGGGGCCGGCGTCTTTCCTCTTTACATCTGCAGGGCTGTGTGTCGGAGGGTGTTCAAGGGGGCCCCAGAGGCTGAGGAGGCCTGGGGGCGGGTGGACGGCACCCATGTGGTGGAGGGTGACGGCCCAGCCCAGAGAGGCCCTTGCGGCCGTGGCACCTGAACTGGGCAGCGTCTCTGCACAGCTCCACGTTGGGCCGGTGGGAGCGCTGGTACAGGCGAGTCTGGGCCACCTTCAGAGGTGCCTCCTTGTCTTTGATGGCCTGCTTCAACGCCGCGACGTTGTGCTCCTGGTCCGTGATCTCCCGCAGCGTCTGCACACAGGACAGCCTGTGGGTCACCCTCTGGGTCTTACCCACACAGGATGGCCCCGTGGGTCACCCCGCACCCCAAGCCCTAACCCCTGCTTCTAGAGGCAGTGTGGAAGCAGGGAGGGTGTGCACGGCCACCTCAGCCCTGCCATGGGCACCCTGAGGCCTAGGGTGAGGCTGGGGGAGGACAGCAAAGCTCAGCGCACAGTGGCTTTGTCCTAAGAGCCCCAGCCCTGAGGTCACCAGACCCCGACCCTGGTCAGGTGCTGTGGAGACAAAGGCAGCAAAGGTCACCCAGAGAGCCTGGGGTCAGGGCCCTGCTGAGCCAGGGCCAGCATCAGGGACACCCCCTAGATAGCCGAGCCTGCCACCTCCTTCCACCTTCCCTGCTCTGGCCTGCAGCCCTCCCCTGTAACAGTTACGCCACTGGCAATGCCACCATCCTCAAATGTCATTAGGCCTTCTCATCAGCTTAATGAGGGCCCTGGGGGAGGAGGGGGGGCCTTGACCAGGGTTCCCTCAGGATGGACAGGGCCAAGGTGGGCAAGGGCCAGGCCAGGCTGTAACCAGGGCATAGTGGGCAGTGGGAGTGTGATGGTCTGGGCTACCCATTCTGAGCCTGGTCTTTGCCAGTCTCAGGGGCTGCCCTGGCGGGGCCAGGTCATAGGCTGGGTGTGGCCTGGCTGCGCGGCGGGCGTGTCCAGGGTGTGGCCTGGCTGCGGGATGGGCGTGTCCAGGGTGTGGCCTGGCTGCGCGGTGGGCGTGTCCAGGGTGTGCCCTGGCTGCGGGATGGGCGTGTCCAGGGTGTGCCCTGGCTGCGGGATGGGCGTGGCCTGGCCGCGGGCTGAGCTCAGCCGAGAGGCCTCACCTTGCGCAGGTGGTGCTCTAGCTTGTGGCGCGCGTCCTCCAGCTCCTCGCACCGCCGCCCGAAGGCCAGGTTCACGGCGTCGCACTGCAGCCGCAGGTCCTCGGACGTGTCCTGCAGTATGCAGTCGATGAGGTTCCGCAGGTTGACTGAGGCCAGGCGCTCGCGCTCAGCGCGGTACAGGTGTTCCTGGGTGAACTTGGCCCACGTCTCGGGCGTGGAGGCACTACGGGTGGGGGAGTGGGCTGACACCGCGGTCGGTGGGGGCAGCTACAAGGACCTCCCCGCGCCTGCCTCACCCCGAGTCCCCAGGGCCTTGGCACGGACGACCACTCGAAGTCCTAGAGCCACACCGCGGCCCCGCGCCCCCGTGCCCCGCCCCTGACGGCGCCCGTAGGGTCTCTCCGCCAGCTCCCGGCGCCTCCTGAGCCGCCCAGGGGTCCCCGCGCTCGTGCCCCGACGGCCGTGGCTGCGCCGGGTGGTGGCCGCGCGCCCCCTGCCGGCCGCACGCGGAGCTGCAGCCCGCTCCCCCCTACACACACACACACACACACACACACACACACTCACACACTCACACGCACTTTCTCACACACTCACATGCACACGCACATACATTCTCTTTCTCACACACACTCACACACCCTCTCTTACTCTGACACACTCACACACACACCCCCTCACTCACACACTCTCACACACTCAATCTCACACTCACACTCACACATACACACTCTTACTCTCACACATTCACACACACACTCTCACTCACACTTATGCACACACTGCACACTAACACTCACTCTCATACTCACACACACACTCTCACAGACTCTCGCTCAAACACACATATACACTTTCTCTCACACACTTCTCTCTCTCTCTTTCACACACACACACACCCTGCCCCAGTGCTAGGTCCTGCCTCCTCCTGTGAAGCCCAGCGGGACAGTCAACCGAGTGTGCCCGGCACTTGGGTGGGGGTCCCGCCGGGCGCCTGCCCTCCCCAGGGGCAGAAGTGCCGCACAGAGGCCCCCGGCGGAGGGACGGGGCGCCCGGGCGGGGTCTCTCAGCCCCACCTCTCCTCGAACGTGGCCGAGTGCGGGTAGAACTGCACGTCGGTGCTCTGGCTGCTGTAGCGGCAGCAGGCCTCGTCGATGTTGTAGGCCTCCACCTTGTCGGACCAGTCCGTCTCGCAGGTTTCCTTGTGCTCCCGGTTCAGCCTGCGGGCGAACGGCGGGCAGGGCCTGCGTCAGGGCGGGTGGGGAGCTGGGCGCACCCCGACGCTGGGCATGGCCAGCCCCCAGGCGACAGGGGGGCCTCATCTGCTGACGGTGGGCCCCGGGGTGCTGGTCTGGCTCTGGATGTCCAGGCCCCCTGGCCACCCCCACCTGCCCAGTGCCCCCTCCCCGCCCTGTGCTCCTGGCTGTGGCTGGGGACAGTCCGTCACCTCTCGCAGCCTCAGGGCCGGGTCACCCGACCTCCTGCCTACAGTGGCCTGAGGGGTAAGAGGACGGGGTCACCCCAAGGGCAGCTCTGGAGGCCGCCCAGACCCACCGAATCTGGCTCACAGCCTGCATGATGGTCCTTTTCAGGAGCTCCTGAATGTTCCGGATGAGCTCGGCCTCCTAGGGGAGAAGACCCCCGCCCCTGGTGAGAGTCTGAGGACCTCCAGGCTCTTAAACCCCGAGGAAGAGCAGAGTTTCGGGTGATGCCCAGTGGAACTGGGCCCTGCTTATGGCCCCAGTCTCTGGTGGAAGTGGGGGCAAGCCTGGTTCTCTTAGAGGATCTATTCTGGGCTTGGAGCACCCTGTCTGGGGCACTGCAGTGGGCTCTTTGGGGGTCTTCTATGGGCTGTGGGGAACATCAGCCAATGGTGGTTCCCACTTGCTGGGCACGCAGCACCCCCGGGCTCTGAGCCATCACTGGTGCCTGCCCACGGACCCCAGAGTGCCCGGCAATAGCCTCTGAGGACCCTATCAACTAAGTCCCCACCCAGGACTGCCCTCACACACCCAGGACACATGGGAACCCTGTGTTTCCTCCTGCCTCCCTGACGGGTTCATTTCCTGGGGAGGAAAAGCCCTCCCTGGATCTGAATCTTCCCCTCCACTGGGCTCTAAGCCCTTGTGTCCGGTTCTGACCCATGGGCCCGCCTTCCTGTCCTGACTCGGTTGTCCATGTACTGCTGGGCGAGGGGCCTGGCTCAGAACAGAGCCGTCCCTCCTGGAGCCTTGGGAGGTTCTTGAGTGAATGAGTGTGAGGGTGGGGCCGTGGGGGGATGGCAGAGGAAGGGCCTGGGCTTAGGGGAGGCACCCAGGTTTGAGGGGGTCCCCGGGTGCCTGACTGTGTGTGTGTCTCCCCACGTCTCATGAGTGACCGTGGCTGCAGCCTGCTCACAGCTGAGGCCCTTCCCCACCAGCATCAGGGGCCTGGCCTGGGTGACCCCCAGTCCTTCAGGGCTGCCCCAAGAACAGGTCCTGCCGGGTCTCTGTGGGATGCACGAGGCCTCCACCCTACCTTCACCGTCCACACCTGCACACCGGCCTGAGGCTGGATTTCCAACGCAGACATTGGCAGGGTGGGGGTGTGGCAGGGCTCCACCTCTGTGAACTCAGGGTCGGGCTTCATCTGCATGACCCAGGGTGACCAGAGGGGCAGGTCAACAGGTGCCGGGCCCCAGGGGTGACTGAGGGGCCACCCAGGAGGCACCGGCGCCACCACGACCTGACCAGGAGGGTCTCCCTTGGCCTGCACGCATTCCAACCCCAGCCAGCCGCCCCTGGGGCCCAGCTCAGGCCCTTCCTGGTTTCCTGGGGGCCGAGCCCTGCCCTGCCTCAGGCCAGCGTCATCCCGGCACACATTCGGGGATGAATGCCACCATGGCCTGGGCCCTGCCTCTCCCCGAGTGAGAGCAGGGGTGGAACAGGTGAGTGGACAAGCACGAGGCTCCAGCCCTGCCCCCGTGCAGGGGGGCACCCAGGCCACGATGCCCCTCACCCAGCAGGGCCTGACTGGCCCAACTTGCAGGGAGCTCAGCCTTGCCCAGCACCCACTGTGGGAACCAGGCCGAGGGAAGGCCAGAACTGGCACCCTCCCCCCTCCCCCCAGGGAGCCTGAGTTCTGCCCCTGCCCCCAGCTGGGGAGGCCCCAGGACCAGTTGGTTCTGGCACCCCACCCCTCTGTGCCTGGGCGTGTGCTCGAGTGTCCCCACGTGGGCAGAGTGCAGGCTCCCAGGGGTGCCCAGGCACCAGGCTCTGCACAGCCAAGTCGAGGGGGGAACACTGGGAAGGTCGTGCTCCCTGGAGAGAGGTGGGAGGCCGGTCTGCGGCTCCAGGGACTGGGCAGCCGAACCTTCAGCAGCTCGATCTCCACACAGTCGCGCACAAGGTCGGGGTGCTGGCGGCGATCGCGGCACTGCAGGTTGTCGGTGACGATGGAGAAGGGCCCGGCCGTGGCGTCCAGGGCGCGCTCCAGCCGCTGCTTCTGGGCCAGCAGCTGCTCGGTCTCGGAGACCAGCTCCTCCACCTGGCGCTGCAGCTCCGACTTCCAGCCGTGCGTGTCTTGCAGGCGCCCGCCCACCTTCCTCGTGGAGTCTTGCTGTGTGCGCTGTGCCAGCGCCTCGGTCTCCGCCGCCAGCTGCTGGCTCTCGTGGCGCTGCCGCTCCGACTGGTCGCGATCGGCGAAGGCCTGGTGGTAGCGGGCATAGCAGTTCTGGAACCACTCGTCCAGTAGGTACTTGGCCGTGCGGAAGCCGGAGGTGGCCAGGCCCGAGGATGTGTGGGCGCCCGTGTTTCGGGCCACATCGTACAGCTTGCGGGGCAGCTGGCATGCTGGCACCGTCTGTGGGGCGGGCTCCTTGGTCAGGAGTATGTCCGTCTGTGCCATGGCGCCGCCCAGGCACGGGCGGGAGTGGGGAGAGAGGGAGGGGGGCCGCTCAGCTCGCTCAGCAGGGCAGCTCTGGCCACTGGGTCCCCAAGCAGGATGTGGCTTCTGGTTTCCCGGAGACAGTACACGCCAAGCCCTCCTGTTGCTAGGCGACTGGAATTCTCCCACCTCCCACCACCTGGTGGCCCTCTTAAAGGGCCAGGCAGGCCCCAGCCCCACCTGTCCTGGCCACGCCTGGTACCTGCCAGAGGAGCTGCATGAGGGACAGGCCCTTGTCTCCTGCGTCAGACTTGTTCCCAGGCAGTGCTCTCCTGGGCACCCACGTGTCCCTGATGGGGGTTGACTCAGCCTCCAGTGGGGGCCTTGAATCAGATCCGCAGATCTGCCCCATAGGAAGGAGGCAGGTCCTGTCATGGGGACAGTGTCCCCACGACCACCCAGGGCCTTGCCTGTGTCTCCTGGCCCCTGGGCTGCCTGCTGCCCTTCAGCTGCTCAGTCGTGTCCCACTCTTTGAGACCCCATGGACTGCAGCACGCCGCGCTTCCCTGTCCATCACCATCTCCTAGAGTTTGCTCAAGCTCATGCGGCTTCAGTCAGTGATGGCGTCCACCCATCTGCTCCTCTGTCTCCCCTTATCCTCCGGCCTTCAGTCTTTCCCAGCATCAGGGTCTTTTCCAATGAGCCAGTTCTTTGAATCTGGTGGCCACAGTATTGGAGCTTCAACTGCAGCATCAGTTCTTCTAATGAACATTCAGGGTTGATATCCTTCAGGATTTTCTGGTTTGATCTCATTGCCGTCCAGGTTACTCTCAAGAGTCTTCTCCACCACCACAGTCCTAAAGCGTCAATTTTTCGGCACTCGGTCTTCTTTATCATTCAACTCTCACACCTGTACACGACACTGGAAAAACAGTAGCTTTGACTATATGGACCTTTGTTGGCAAAGTCATGACTCTGCTTGTTAATACACTGTCTGGGTTTGTCATAGCTTTTCTTCCAAGGAGCAAGTGTCTTTTAATTTCATGGCTGCAGTCACTGTCCTCAGTGATCTTGGAGCCCAAGAAAATAAAGTCTGTCACTGTTTCCACTGTTCCCCATCTATTTGCCGTGAAGTATGAAGTGGATGCCGTGATCTTTGTTTTTTTAATGTTGAGCTTTAAGCCAGCGTTTTCACTCTCTTTCACTTTCATCAAGAGGTCCTTTAATTCCTCATCACTTTCTGTCATTAGGGTGGTGTCATCTGCGTATCTGAGGTTACTGATATTTCTCCCAGTAATCTCACTTCCAGCTTGTGCTTCATCCAGCCCAGCATTTCACATGATGTACTCTGCATATAAATTAATTAAGCAGGGTGACAACATACAGCCTTGATGTTCTCCTTTCCCAATTTTGAACCAGTCCGTTGTTCCATGTCCAATTGTAACTTGCCTCTTGACCTTCACTTGGTACCTGGGGAGAGTGACATCTCCAAGTGCCCCCTCCTGGGCGGGGAGTCCAAGAGCCCCGTTGATTCCCAACATGACCGGCAGAGGGAGACATTGGCTGTGAAATGCGAGAAGGAGGCAGGAAAGGCGGTCTGGTTTTCCCATCTCTTGAAGAATTTTCCACTTTTTGTTGTGATCCACAGAGTCAGAGGCTTTAATGTAGTCCAGGAAGCAGAGGTGGATATTTTTTCTGGAATTCCCTTGCTTTTTTAGGATCCGGAGGATATTGGCAATTTGATCTCTGGTTCCTTCTTCTTTTCTAAATCTAGTTTGAACATCTGGAAGTTCTCAGCTCATGTACTGTTGAAGCCTAGCTTGAAGGATTTTGCTTTGCTAGCATGTGAAACGAGCACAATTGTGCAGTAGTTTGAGCATTCTTTGGCATTGCCCTTCTTTGGGATTGGAATGAAAACTGACCTTTTCCAGTTCTGTGGCCACTGGTGAGTTTTCCAAATTTGCTGGCATATTGAGTGCAGCACTTTCACAGCATCATCTTCTAGGATTTGAAATAGCTCAGCTGGAATTTCATCACCTCCACTAGCCTAGTAATATTTCATAAGGCCCACTTGACTTCATAGTGATGTTTCATAAGGCCCATTACTTCCAACTTGGGGCTTCCCCTTCTGTCCAGGGGCTTCCACTCCCAACAAGGACCTTAAGACTCCCACCCCAGGCTTCCCCCTCCCCAGGTGCTGGGACCACACCCTCTCTGATGCGCTCCACCGGCTAGATCCTGCACCTAGCCTGCCTGCTGCCTCCCGCTGCGCCGGCCGGCCCTTGGCTCGGGGTCCACTCTGCTCTTGGTGGAGCTGGTGTGGGCGGTGTGGGCTCCTGCTTAAGCGTGTCATCATCTCACCTTCCTCTCCCCCCACCTGCCTCCCCCTACCTCAGTTTAAAGGGCTCGTGAGAGGGGCCGACCTACAGGAGGAGCAATCTGGGGGGGCGCCCTCCCAGGGTAATGTAATGTTTCATAAGGCCCACTTGACTTCACAGCCCAAGATGTCTGCCTCTAGGTGAGTGACCACCACACCATCTGGGTTGTAAAGGTCATTAAGACCTTTATTGTACAGTCCCACTGTGTATTTTTGCCTTCTCTTCTTAATCTCTTCTGCTTCTTTTAGGTCCTCACGTTTCCCGTCCTTTATTTTGCCCATTTTTGCATGAAATATTGCCTTAGCGCCTCTAGTTTTCTTGAAGAGATCTGTAGTCTTTTTCAGTCTATTGTTTTCCTCTACTTCGCATTGTTCCCTAGAGAAGGCTTTCTTATCTCTCCTTACTATTCTTTGGAATTCTGAATTCTTGGGTATATCTTTCCCTTTCTCGTTTGCTTTTCGCTTGTCTTCTTTTCTCAGCTATTTGTAAGGCCTCGTCAGAAGCTGTTTCGCCTTCTTACATTTCTTTCTCTTGCAGATGGTTTTGGTCACCATTTCCTGTACAAAGTTACAAACCTCCATCCTTAGAGCTTCAGACATTCTGTCTGTCAGAGCTAATCCCCTGAATCAATTTGTCACCTCCACTGTATAATCATAAGGAATTTGATTTAGGCCGTGCTTGAATGGCCTGGTTGTTTCCCCTACTTTCCTCAATCTGAGCCTCAATTTTGCAATATAGAGCTGTTGATCTGAGTCACAGTCAGCTCCAGGCGTTGTTTCTGCCGACTGTTTAGAGCTTCTCCTGGAGGAGGAAATGGAAACCCAATCCAGTATTCTTGCCTTGGAAGTTCCACAGACAGAGGAGACTTGGGAGCTACAATCCATGGGGTGGCAGGGACCGACATGGCAGAGCGACCTGAGAACCATGCGGAGCTCCTGCAGCTTCAGCTGCAAGAATATCATCAGATTTCATTGCTTGATGCCCAACGTGGCCAGCAGAGGGCGACAGTGACCGTGAAATGCTAGAGCAGGAGCAGGTGAATGTACGGATTTATCGAATGTATTGGTTCCCAAACCTCAACTGTGTCAGAAAAATTGAGCTTCAGACCTACGGGACTGCCCTGCTCTCTTCTCAGCGGTGTTCATTCGGACAGCGATCTGAGGCTGCGCTGGGGTCAGCAGAGCTCTGAGCCCCCAAGGACAGGCTACTTGCACACCCAGGACAGGACGCTGCCCTCCCCACAGGGGGGCTCTGGAGGGCGCCCCCCTAGATTGCTCCTCCTGTAGGTCGGCCCCTCTCACGAACCCTTCCCTGTCTAATCCTTTAGGGCAAACTGAGGTAGGAGGAGGCAGGTGGGGGGAGAGGAAGGTGAGATGATGACACGCTTAAGCAGGAGCCCACACCGCCCACACCAGCTCCACCAAGAGCAGAGCGGACCCGGAGCCACGGGCGGGCCGGCGCAGCGGGAGGCAGCAGGCAGGCTAGGCACAGCATCTAGCCGGTGGAGTGCATCAGAGAGGGTGTGGTCCCAGCACCTGGGGGGCTAACTGACAGGGAGGGGGAAGCCTGGGGTGGGAGTCTTAAGGCCCTTGTTGGGGCTGGAAGTCCCTGGACAGGAGGGAGAAGCTCCTGGGTCTTGTTCTTATTGTTCAGTTGCTCAGTCCTCTCTGACACTTAGGGACCCCGTGGGCTGCAGCACACCAGGCTTCCCTGTCCTTCCCCATCTCCTAGAGTTTGGTCAAATTCATGTTGATTGAGTCGGTGATGCCATCCCACCATCTCATCCTCTGTCGTCCCCTCTCCCCCTGCCTTCAGTCTTTCCCAGCATCAAGCTGTTTTCCAATGAGCTGGCCCTTCAAATCTGGGCAAAGTATTGGAGCTTCAGCTTTAGCGTCAGTCCCTCCAGTGAATATTCATGGTTGATTTCCTTCAGGATTTTCTGGTTTGATCTCATCACTGTCCAGGTTACTCTCGAGAGTCTTGTCCACCACCACAGTCCTAAAGCATCAATTTTTTTGGCACTCAGCCTTGTTTATCGTCCAACTCTCACATCCATACAGGGCACTGGAAAAACCGTAGCTTTGACTACATGGACCTTTGTTGGCAAAGTGATGTTTCTGCTTTTTAATACACTGTCTAGGTTTGCCATGGCCTTTCTTCCGAGGGGTAAGTGTCTTTTCATTTCATGGATACAGTTCCTGTTCTCAGTGATCTTGGAGTGAAGAAAATTAAGTCTGTCACTGTTTTCATTTTTTCCCCATTTGCCATGAAGTGATGCGATGGGACAGGATGCCATGATCTTTGTTTCTTCAACGAAGTTGAGTTTTAAGCCAGCTTTTTTACTCTCTTTCACCTTCATCTAGAGGTTCTTTAGTTCCTCGTCACTTTCTGCCCTTAGGGTGGTGTCATCTGTATATTTGCAGTTATTAATATTTCTTGATTCCAGCTTGCAGTTATTAATATTTCTCCTGGCAATCTTGATTCCAGCTTGTGGTTCATCCAGCCCGGCATTTCACATGATGTACTCTGCATACTGGTGGCTCAGCTGGGAAAGAATCTGCCTGCAGTGCGGGAGACCTGGGTTCAATCCCTGGGTTGGGAAGATTCCCTGGAGAAGGGAATAGCTACCCACTCCAGTATTCTAGCCTGGAGAATTCCACGGCGTATATAACATGGGGTCACAAAGAGTCAGACACAACACAGCAATTTTCACATACTGACTTAATCTCTGCATATAAGTTAGTTAAGAAGGGTGACAATATACAGCCTTGATGTACTCCTTTCCCAAGTTGGAATCATTCCGTTGTTCCATGTCCGGTTCTCACTGTTACTTTCACTTCCTACCTGAGGAGGGTGACATCTCCCAGTGTCCTCTCCTGAGCTGGGAGTCTAAGAGCCACAGCGATTCCCAACATGACCGGCAGAGGAAGACATTGGCCATGAAATGAGGTAAGGAGGCAGGCAAGGTGGTCTGGTTTTCCCATCTCTTGAAGAATTTTCCACTTTTTGTTGTGATCCATAGAGTTAAAGGCTTTAATGCAGTCCAGGAAGCAGAGTTATATATTTTTTCTGGAATTCCCTTGCTTTTTTAGGATCCAGCGGATATTGGCAATTTGATCTCTGGTTCCTTCTTCTTTTCTAAATCCAGCTTGAACATCTGGAAGTTCTCAGTTCACGTTTGAAGCCTTAGCTTGAAGGATTTTGAACATTACTTTGCTAGCATGTGAAATGAGCACAACTGTATGGTAGTTTGAGCATTCTCTGGCATTGCCCTTCTTTGGGACTGGAATGAAAACTGACTCTTTCCAGTCCTGTGGCCACTGGTGAGTTTTCCAAATTTGCTGGCATATTGAGTGCAGCACTTTCACAGCATCATCTTTTAGGATTTGAAATAGCTCAGCTGGAATTCCGTCACCTCCACTAGCTTTGTCGGTAGTGATGCTTCCTCAGGCCCACTTGACTTCACACTCCAGGATGTCTGGCTCTAGGTGAGTGATCACAGCATCATGGTTATCAGGGTCGTGAAGATCTTTTTTGTGCCGTTCTTCTGTGTTCTCCCCACCTCTTCTTAATCTCTTCTGCTGCTGTGAGGTCCACACCGTTTCTGCCCTTTCTTGTGCTCTTCTTCGCCAAAAATGTTCCCTTGGTATCTCTGATTTTCTAAAGAGATCGCTAGTCTTTATCACTTTATCGTTTTTCTCTATTTCTGCGCATTGTTTCTTTTAGAAGGCGTCTTACCTCTTCTTCCTATTCTTAGGAACTCTGCATTCAGATGGATACATCTTTCCCTTTCTCCTTTGCTTTTTGCTTCTCTTCTTTTCTCAGCTGTTTGTACGGCCTTCTCAGAAACTGTTTCGCCTTGTTGCACTTCTTTTTCTTGGGTATGGTTTTGGTCTCTACCTCCTGTTCAAAGTTACAAACCTCCATCCAGAGATCTTCAGGCACTCTGTCTATCAGAGCTAATCCCCTGAATCCATTTGTCACCCCCACTGTATAATCATAAGGAATTTGATTTAAGCCGTACTTGAATGGCCTGGTGGTTTTCCCTACTTTCTTCAATTTGACCCCGAATTTTGCAATTAGGAGCTGATGAACTGAGTCACAGTCAGCTCCAGGTCTTGTTTTTCCTGACTGTGTAGAGCTTCTCCTGGGGGAGGAAATGGCACCCCGCCCCGCCCCCCGCCCCCGCCCCCAGTATTCTTGCTTGGAAGTTATATGGACGGGGAAGACTTGGGGGCTACAATCCATGGGGTGGCAGAATCGGACAGGACGGAGCTCTGAGGACCGCCGGAGAGTTTCCGTCTTCGGCTACAGAGCATGTATTAGATATATTGATGATTTATTAACTTTATTTGTTTCCAAACTGAATTTGTGTCGGAGAAATTCAACTTCAGACGTGCTGGGACTGCCCAGCTCCCTTTTCCGCAGCAGCATTCAGACAGTGATCTGAGACTGCGCTGGGGTCAGCAAAGCTCTGAGGCCCCAAGGCGCCCGGACAGAACTTGCACACCCAGAATAAACTCCTTCCACACCCAGGGACAGGACGCTCCTTTCCCCCAGGGGAGATCTGCAGGGCAACACAGACTGATCCTTCCTGAGTCAGCCCCTGCCTGGACCCTTCCCTGACTGGGCCTGATCTCGGGGAAGCTGAGGTGAGAGCAGGCAGAGATGGAGGAGGAGGAGGGCCAGGTGATGACCTTTTCTCTAGCAGGAGCTGGGAAAGCGCCTGCCCCTGCTCTCCGGGCTCAGTGACTGCTGTCCCTGGTGCAGGGGGGCCCTGGGCCATAGGCAGGGCAGCACTGCCAGGAGGCAGCCTGGCCCGGGCTGGGACACGGGCTGCGGCTCAGCATCGGGGCGTGGACCTGGCAGCTGGAGCAGCTCTTCAGAGATATGGTCCCAGTGCCTGTGGGAGCTCCTGGAAGGGAGGGTGAAGCCCCTGGGAGGGAGTGAAGTAGCTGGTAGGAACGGGGAAGCCCCTGGTAGGAAGGGGGGCCCTGGTAGGAAGGGGGGCCCAAGGTAGGAAGGAGGGAGTGCCTGGTAAGAAGGGGAAGCCCCTGGTAGGAACAGGGAGCCCAAGGTAAGAGGGGGAGCCCAAGGTAGGAAGGGGGAGCCCCTGGTAGGAAAGGAAAGCCCCTGGTAGGAAAGGGAAGCCCCTGGTAGGAAGGCGAGCCCTAGGTAGGAAGGGGGGCCCAAGGTAGGAAAGGGGGGCCCCTAGTAGGAAAAGGAAGCTCCTGGTACAAAGGGGGGAGCCTCTGGTAGGACACTAAAAATCCCTGGAAGAAAGATAGAAGGCCCTGCTCAGGAGAAGGAAGCCCCTGGTAGGAAGGGGAAGGTTCTGATAGGTAGAAGGAATCCCTTGGTCAGAAGCAGGAAGCCCCTGGGCAGGAGGAGGAAGCCCTTGGTAGGATGGGCAAACCTCTGGCAGGAAGGGGGAAGTCCCTGGTACTAAGTGGGAAACCCCTGTGAGGGAGGGGGAAGGCCCTGGTAGCAAAGGAGAAGGCCCTGGAAGAAAGGGGGAATTCCATGCTAAAAAGTGGGAAGCCGCCAGTCAGAAGGAGAAGCCCCTAGTAGGAAGGGGATGTCCTTGATACAAAGGGGGAAGACCCTGGTAGGGTGCTAAAGTCCCTGGAGAAAAGATGAAAGCCACTGGGAGAAAGGGGGAAACCCCTGGAAGGAAGGGGGAAGCCCCAGTTGGGGTTGCAAAACTACACAGAAGAGCTATACCAAAGAGATTAATGATCCAGACAACCATGATTGTATGATCACTCATCTACAGCCAGACACCCTGGAATGTGAAGTCACGTGGGCCTTAGGAGCATCACTAGGGACAAAGCTAGTGGAGGTATTTGAATTCCAGCTGAGCGATTTCAGATCCTAAATGATGATGCTATTAAAGTGCTGCGCCCAAGATACCAGCAAATTTGGAAAACTCAGCAGTGGCAACAGGAATGGAAAAAATCAGCTTTTCATTCCATTCCCAAAGAAGGCCAATACCAAAGAATACTCAAACTGCCGCACAGTTGCACTCATTTCCAATGCTAGCAAAGTAATGCTCAAAATTCTTCAAGCCAGGCTTCAGCAGTACGTGAACCGAGAACTTCCAGATGTTCAAGCAGGATTCAGAAAAGGCAGAGGAACCAGAGACCAAACTGCAACATAGAGAAAGAGAATTCCAGAAACGCATCTGCTTTTGCTTCCTTGATTATCTAAAGCCTTTTACTGTATGAATCACAACAAACTGTTGAACATTTTCAAAGAGATGGGAATACCAGACCGCCTTACCTGCCTCCTGAGAAATCTGTATGCAGGTCAAGAATCAACAGTTAGAACTGGACATGGACATGGAACAACGGACTGGTTCCGAATTGGGAAAGGGATATATGAAGGCTGTATACTGTCTCCCTGCTTATTTAACTTATATCTAGAGAAAACGATGTGCCATGCTGGGCGGATGAAGCACAAGATGGAAATAAAGATTTCTGGGGGGAATATCAATCACCTCAGATATGCAGATGACACCACCCTTATGGCAGAAAGTGAAGAGGAGCTAAAGAGCCTCTTGATGAAGGTGCAAGAGGAGAGTGGAAAAGCTGGCTTAAAACTCAGCATTCAAAAAACGAAGATCATAGCATCTGTTCGCATCTCTTCATGGCAGATAGATGGGGAAACAGTGACAGCCTTTAATTTTCTTGGGCTCCAAGATCACTGCAGACGGTGACTGCAGCCATGAAACGAAAAGACGCTTGCTCCTTGGAAGAAAAGCTATGGCAAACCTAGACACTTGTTAAATTGCAGCGATAATACTTTGCCTGGGTGGCAGGGGGAACCCCCTGAGATGGACGGGTAGCCCCTAGTTGGGAGGCAGGTGGTAAGAATACACAGAAGAACCATGCAAAAAACCTGGATGACCACGATGGTGTGATCACTCACCTAGAGTCAGACATCCTGGAGTGCGAAGTCAAGCGGGTCTTAGGAAGCATCACTAGGAACAAAGCTAGTGGAGGTGATGGAATTCCTGCTGAGCTATTTCAAATCCTTAAAGGTGATCCTGTTAAAGTGCTGCACTCAAGATGCCAGCAAAATCGGAAACCTGAGCGGTGGCCACGGGACCGGAAAGGGTCAGTTTTCATTCCAGCCCCAAAGAAGGGCAACACCAGTTTGGACTATAAAGAAAGCTGAACGCTGAAGAATTGATGCTTTTGAACTGTGGTGCTGGAGAAGACTCTTGAGAGTTCCTTGGACTGCCAGGAGATCCAACCAGTCCATCCTAAAGGAGATCAGTTCTGAGTGTTCATTGGAAGGACTAATGCTGAAGCTGAAGCTCCAATACTTTGGCCACCTGAGGTGAAGAACTGACTCAGTTGAAAAGACCCTGATGCTGGGAAAGATTGAGGGCAGGAGGAGAAGAGGATGACAGGATAAGATGGTTGGATGGCATGACTGACTCAATGGACATGAGTTTGAGCGAACTCTGGGAGAAAGTGAAGGACAGGAAAGCCATGAGGTCGCAAAGGGTCAGACACGACTGAGCGGTTGAACAACAACAAGCCCCCAGTTGGGAGGGGGAAGGCCCTGGGAGGGAGGGGGCGTCCCTGCAGGAATGCTTGGACCCTCTGTGCCCTGTGTCCCGTTTATGCACTTGGGGTCCGATGGGTCAGCTGAACCCCTGAGCTGTGTCGGCTAGGTTTCCAGACCACAGGGGCCTTGGAGGGCGCGCTGCCTGAACTCAGCCCCCTGGTTAGATACCCAAACACGGGAGGGCAGGGCCAGGTTCACCTCGGCCACAGCTGGAGGTCTGGGTCATGTGTGGGGGCTTGGCTGCAGCCATCAGCCATGTCCCTGTGCGGGTGACAATTAGGATGGCTGCCCCGCAGGACCCTGGGAAGGGTGCCCTGTCCACGCCGCGCCCCGAGCTCCCAGAGGACGCCCGGCCTGGAGGGGCCTCAGAGCACGGAACCTAGGTCCTCACGGATGCCCAGGAGAGGCACCCTGCCCCCTCCATCAGCTTGCCGAGGGCCTGGGCCCAGCCTGGCCCATAGGGCTAGGGGCTGCAGCCCCTTCCCCGCACTGGGCTGACGCAGAGCCCGTCCCTCTGGAGCGGCGTGCCTTGTCGCCATCTCCAGACAGAGGCTCCTGCTGGGTCCAGCCCGGATCACCTCTGCCCAAGGCCCCACCAGCTCTGTCCCCGCCGGAAGTTCCCAGATGGGGAGCTGGGGGCCTGCGTCTCCTCGAGAGGCCCAGGTGGCCATGAAGGACCAAGGTTGCGCCACTGCCAGAGGCAGAGACGCAGCCATCTGGTCTCCTTGGCTCCCCTCGCCCTCCCACGGTGCCACCTGGAATGTCAGCTCAAGGAGCTGCTGGCCTCCAGGCAGAACACTGGCCGGGCGCGGGGGACAGGCCCCCCCTCCTCGCCTGGCTCTCCCGGGGCCAGAGGAACGTTTTCATAACGAGAGGATTTGAAGTGGCTCAGACAGCCCTGAGCCTGGCCTTGGCATAGTCAGTGGATGTGGGGATCTGGGAGCAGGGAGGGGCCCGCGTGCAGGAGGAAGACCAGGCCCCGCCCCCGGGGAGGAGCTCAGGAGGGCTTCCTGGAGGGAGCATCCCCCTCAGCGAGGCTTGGTGGGCACCCAGCCCAGGTGGCGGCAGGCGCCCCCAAGGCTGTGGTCTGACCCCCGAGGAGGCAGTGGAGCCTCTTCCCTCAGGGATGTGAGGCCCAGGATCGGAAGAGAGACAGGAGACGTGAGCCTGGGCAGGCGGGCTGGCCAGGAGCAAGGCTGCGGCAAGAGGCTGGCCCCGGCCAAGCTGGGCTCTGAGCCACGTCTGCCAGCCAGGCGGCCGGGTGGACGAGAGGGAGGCTGACGGGCTGAGGATGGGCCCCGGGCAGCGGGGCAGGCAGGGGCTGAGGGCCGTGGGCGCTGCCCTGTCCGTGCCTCACCAGGGAGGGCATCAAACACAGAACCCAGTTCACCTGCCTGAAGGCGAGGGCTGCGTGTGGCTGCTGCAGGCGTCATGGCCAGGTCACCCCAGAGGCTGTGTGGCCGGGAGCCATCCTGTGACCCTGCCTCCATTTCCCCATCTGTGAAATGGGGGTGCAGGCGGTCTCCCAACCTGGTGAGTGAGGATGGAGGGAGGTGTGTGTGTGCAGCTCCTGGGTGGAGCTCATCTGGGTGGAGCTCATCTGGGCGGCCTGAAGCCCCAGCCTGGTTCCCACCCTCAGGTCTTTCCCAAGCGGGGTCTCTGCTGTCTGAATGGAGAGGTGGTCACGGGTGGGCTCGAAGGCTGGGAGGGCCTGAGACCAGCAATCCTGTAACAGAAGGCACGTGGGCGCCTCACTCTTGGTGGAGGAGGAATCACTGGACGCAGCATAAACGGTGCTTATTAAGGCAGCTTCACAGAGAAGCTCCTGCCCAAGGACCTGGAGCCGGACAGAGCTCAGGACGCGGGGAACGAGACAGCGCCTGCAAAGCAGGGGCCATGCCTCCTCTGGCCGGCTAGCCAGGCGGGAGGCCACCCGCAGGCCTTGTCCCCATCTGTAGCCACAGTTATGAGCCCCCATGGGAGGTGAGAGCCGTGCCCGCCAGGCACAGAGCAAAGGCCGCCCGAGCATGTTACCAGCGGCGCTGCTTCCTTACCGTGACCCTGATCCTGGGAAAGACTGAGGGCAGGAGGAGAGGGGGCGACAGGATGAGACAATTGGATGGCATCACCGACTCAATGGACACGAGTTAGAGCAAGCTCTGGGAGTTGCTGAAGGACAGGGAGGCCCGGCGTGCTGCAGTCCGTGGGGCCACAGAGTCGGACACGACTGAGCGACTGAACAACACAGAGCATTCACTGTGTTCACCGTTTTAGAGTCCAAGCTGGCCGCACCTATTCCATTCATCCAGTTCCAGAACTTTCTTGTCACCCCGTCCCCGTTGGCGCTCACTCCCAGCCCTCCTCCCCCAGCCCCTGGCACCCCCCGACCTGCATTCTGTCTGTGGGCCTCCAGGTTCTGGGCGTTTCATGCGAGTGGAAACGCAGGTATTTGCCCTGTGGCATCTGGCTCCTTTTGCAGCCAGTTTCGAGGTTTATCTGGGCTGTAGCCCGTGTCAGCGTGTCACTCCTTTTCATGGCTGAGTAATATTCCACCACGTGGATTATCCTCATTGCTGGTGGGCATCTGGGTTGCTTCCACCTTTCAGCTGTTGTGAACGTGGGCATCAGGCTTTTAGCTGAACACTACTTTCAATTCTTTAGGGCATGTTATTATTACCCAGACGCCGCCTGAAAGTAATAAAAATCTGACAGGCTGCCCACCACCATCACACCCTCAGGAGTTTGAAACCCAGCACAGGTGGGGCTGTCCCGTGGGCCCAGCCAGTTGGGTCGGCTTTTCTGGAAGCGGTTGGGCAGTTGACATGAAGAGATGCTCCTGTGCTCAACGTGGCACTTCCAGCCCCTGAAATCCAGCCCTAGGAAAGACAGCAACTAAGAGGGAAGCTTTAAACACAAGCAAAAAGTCACCTGTACCAAGCCGCACCGCAGTGGAGTTTATAATGAGAACAAAGCGGAAAAAGGAGTGTACCCAACAGTCAGATCAGCGCAGCAACAAGGAAGACACAAGCATGTCCTTGAAGGACACAAGCGTCTGGGATCTGGACGCAGACGAGCGAGGCCTGGGACGTGAAACAGCGAGTGCTGAGACGCAGGCGCTTTAATCTCAGCCCGGGGCAGCACATCTGTGCTTCTCACAGGGAGGGAGCTCCCCGTCCATGGAAGAGTTCAAGCAGTCAGGTGTGGGGATGTGGGGTTGAAGCCTGGAACCAGAATGGACAGGCCCTCTGTGACGCCTGAGGACGCTCTGACTGCCTACTGCAAGGACGCCAGCGCGGAGCAGGCACAGGAGCGGGACCTGGATTCTTCCTCCAGGGGCTGGACAGAGGCGGCATCACCAAGGGAGGGCCTGTCCTGGTCTCTGGGGGCCCCTGTGAAAGATGAGTCCCCTGGGGCCGCCACCCATGGTCCAGCCATGGTCCAGGGCACCTGGACTCCGTCTGCCTGTCCCGCGGAACGGCAGAGAGAAGGGGGCGGCTGGGGGACGCAGCTTTTCAGTGGGGGACCTGCCGTCTCTGAGGTCGAGGTAGGCCCGGTGCACAGGGAGCCTGGACAACAGAGGTCTTCTCCTCATGGCGGGAGCCAGACCCCAAGTCCCACGTCTGCACAGGGTAGCTCAGGAGAGGCCCCAGCGGCCCCTGGAAGCTGGGTGAAGCCCCGTGCCCTGCTCGGGTCAATAACACGGGAGCAGAAGTGACCCAAGTCACTCAGTCACTCACAGGCAGAGATCAAAGAGCTGGTGCCGGTTCTCCTGCCCTGACCCTGCTGGGTGGCCACTGACATGTCCCTCAGTGAGGATGGTGTGGGGCAGGCCCTGGACAGCTCACCAGGGACCGAATGCCTTTGCTGTGGGAAGTCACCACAATGACCAGACCTGTCACTATAGCAAAGCCAGGACCTGGGTCACCCCAGGCTTCAGCACCCATCCTGGGGTGCTCTCCACCCTGCTTCCTGCAGACTCACCCTTCCTCCAGGAAGTCTGCCCTGATTGCCTCCTGCAGTCTGAATTGGCTCAGGAGCTCCTCCGTCCTCTGCCTTCAGTAGTCCAGAGTCAGGGGCACACCCAGTATTCACAAACTTTTGCTTGAGTAAAAGGAACTCAGACTTGGCTAAGGAAACATAAGAAACCAGCTTGAGGTGTGTGCAAGGAGAGAGGAGACACTCCAGAGGCAAAGAGGATACAAAGGGGTCCGATGGGGAACTCACAACACTCTTGGGTTTGAGCCACCTCCTGCCCACCAGCTAAACATCAGTTCAGTTGAGTTTAGTCGCTCAGTCGTGTCCGACTCTTTGCAATCCCATGGACTGCTGCACGCCAGGCCTCCCTGTCCATCACCAACTCCTGGAGCTTATTCAAACTCATGTCCATTGCGTCGGTGATGCCATCCAACCATCTCATCCTCTGTCATCCCCTTCTCCTCTCGCCTTCAATCTTTCCCAGCATCAGGGTCTTTTCTAATGAGTCGGTTCTTCGAATCACGTGCCCAAATTATTGGAGCTTCAGCTTCAACATCACTAGCATTAACATCACTTGCATTAAAGAGACAAATCCAACAGTAATGAGCAAACCAGACCAAAATTGCCTTACCACTAGGATTTCCGAGGCCCCTGGTGGACATCAGCCAGTAGGTTTCAAGGCTGACAAACCAAATGTCATCTGGGGTCACATTAAAAGAGGTATATGTTCCCAAATGAGGGAGGTTATCATCCTACTTCCCCACTCAGCTCTGGCCACATGTGTGGGAGATTGGAAGAGACTATTCCAGGGCTGAGGGTGTTGGCTAAGTCCAGGGCAGAGCTGCCAGCGAGGGCAGGATTGACACCCCTTCTCCCAGGGGAAGGGTCTCTGGAAGCACAACTTTGAGAAGAGAGTTCAAAGGATGGCTGAGCATCAGCAACTGCCCCCCGCCCGGCCGCATGAAATTCAGCCCCTCAAGTCTTGCTGTGCATGGACCCACCTTCTAACACCGCCTTGAAGGTGTTCCTTAGGGTCTGACCCCCATGTGTGTCCTTCATGCCCCTCACCCTGGGGAACCTGCTGACCCAGCTGTAGACTCTTCAGGGCCGCTGGCGGGGGAGGGGGGGTGCTGTGTGTGCTCTGAGTGGGCTCCTCAGCTGACTCAGTCATCCTGGACCCACCTCCCCCCTCCCAGTCCAAGAGTTTCTTCAAGAACAGCCAAATCCCTGACTTATCAGCTCAGCTTTATCTCCAAAACCTCCTACAATTTCCCAGAGAACAAAATTAAATATAGGATTTAGGGGAGATTTTGCGTCTGCATGAGCAGGGCCAGAAACAGGCTGACATGGCAAGGCTGCTGATGCCAGAGGCCAAGGGCAGGTGGGCAGGCAAGGCTGCCCAGCTCAGCCCCCATCTGGCTGCACTCAGCGGCCACGTGCGGGGTCACAGGCCCCTGCACCCGTGTTCCTCTTCTACACCGTCCCCACCTCATCACCCTGGAGAGCCTTCCAGAACCACACAGAGGCTCCATCAACTGGGCCTTGACGTCCAACGTGGATGTTAGGGGCAGACACACGCATGGTCCAGGCCAGGATTCAACCTACCTCCCACCCAGACCTTTCCCGGGCGAGGAAGCTGGGGCTGGGGGAGGTGAGGGCATCTCTGGATGGCAGAGCCCAGTCAGCAGTGCAGCTGGAAGCGACCTCAGGGAGGCTCCCACGGGCCTCCTGCCCACCTGCACCTGGGAGTCCCTGAGCTCGTAGCATCCCCAGGGACACCCCAGCACATGGCTTGGAGCACTGCCCATGTGCCCTCACAGACATGCTAGGGGTGTGTTGGGGGGGTGACAGGGGATCTGGGGTGTGGACCCTGGCCCACCACTGCTCTGTCCCAGTGATAAGCTGTGCCCCTGGGCATCATGGGACTGAGTCCTGAAGATTCTCGGAAGCTTGGGGTGGTCTCAGGAACCCAGGCTTGCAGCAGGGTCAGGAGTGAGGGCCTTAGGGTGGTCCCTAACTTGGCAGTCTCCTGCAGGCTGACAGGTGGAAGCCGATGGGCCTGGCAGGGAGCCTGGGGAGGGGGGCACCCACCCGGCCTGCCCGCCCACCGCCTGTCCAGACTCCTTGTCCCCAGGCTGGCACCCACCACCACAGGCTCCGCTGGCCTCAGAAGGGCTGCGGGTTCTGGCGCCTTCACCCTGTCAGCTCTTAGCCAGGCTGGGCCTGGCCGAGCCCTGTGGAAGTGACTGGACTGACTGGCGACCGTCCTCCATGTCCTGGAGGCCCTGGTCCCTGGGGGTCAGGTGTGGGGTCACAGTGGAGGCCGTGGGGTGCAGGGCATTGAGCCGTGAGAGGGTCTGGGGCCTGCCCAGCCCCCACCAGCTGGGTGACTTCGCCTCTCTAACGGGAATAACGGGACTCGGGGGCCTTTGCGGGGAGCAAGGGTGGATGGGTGACGATGAGCAGCTGGGCTGAGGAGTCCAGGGGTGTAGGTGCGGTTGGGCCCCAGCCGGGGGACAGAGGAGCTGTCTGGACGCTGTTGGTACTGGGGCCTGAGCCCCGGCCAAGCTCTGGGTCTTGGGCTATGGGGCTGGCTGTCCTGGACACCCTAACCTTTGATAGGTCTCAGGGCTGCTCACACCCCTCCCCACCTTATGCCTCTGCAACCCCAGGAGAAAAAATGAGTGGGGGCCCTGAGGCGGCCAGGGGGCACACCGCACCCCTGGCTGACCCTGAGTGTAGACTGTGAGGTCCCTGGGGACAGGGCCTGGAGGGGCCTTGAGTGGGGTCCCCTCTCCCCCTCTGCACAGGGTGCCTCCCCCAACCCCGATCTAAGCTGGCCTGTCCCCAAGGGGGGCACCACGCTTCCCATCCCTGTTCTCGACACCCCCTGCAGGCGTGGTCCCAGCGACCTTGGACTGTCCGGCAGAGAGTCAGCGGGGGGAGCCGCCTCTGATGTTAAGAGGCTCCAGTGACATCAGCTGCAAGTGCTTCTGTGGGCAATCGAGCCGATTAGGGGTGTGCGGGCTCCAGATAAGAGCCCAGGTCACTCGGAGGGCAAGCACAGAGGAGGACAGTGCAAACGTGTACTCTCCACCCAATCCCTGCCTCCTGCCCGCCCACCCCCCCTCGCCCAGCCTCTCTGGAGGCTCCCGTCAAGGGCATGGAGCTGCCCTGAAGTCAGTCCTCCCAGACGAGCCCTCATCTGGCCTGAGCACTGTGTGACCGCTGGCAAACCCTTAACCTCTCCGGGCCTTGTCTGCAAACTGGAGGCATGGTCTGCTGTCAGTGACTATGAAAGGGTGTCCAGCTCTCTGCCTGGCAGGCTACAGGCCACAGTGGGCCCGGGGCTCCCGTTGTCTCGTGCGGGGCACTCTGGGACTCGTCAGGGAGAAGGGTGAAGTCTGACGCTCCTCCGGTGGCCCCCGGGGGGCCAGCAGCGGGCTCTGGGCTACACTACGGCCCCCGTCAGACAACAGGGGTCAGGGTCCCACATGCAGTGCGACTGGGGGTCCCCAGGCCCCAAACATCCCCCCACAGGAGTCCCCAGGAGACCTTCACATCAGCTTTCTGTGGGACCCCCTCACGCCCCCCACCGCCAACAGCAGCAGTTCTCAGCACGGGGACTCTGCCCAGGGGACACTTTGCAACGTCTGGAAGCATTCGTGGTGATCACGATGGCCGGGGAAGGGGTCTGATGGCATCCTGTGGGTAGCAGCCAGTGGCTCTGGTTACCTCCTCAGCACCCACCCCCACCACTGGCTGCATCAAGCGGATGGGTTGGGGGGGGTAGATCCTGACCTGGAAGGGGCCTGGCTCTTCCTGCTAGCCATCCTGAGCACAACCCTTCCTCTCTCTCCCAGACCACAGTTTTCCAGCAGGAAAGAGGAGCTGGCGCCACCCCCAACCCCCAGCATCCTTGGCCAAGGGCATCCCAAGAACATCTGAAGGGACGTCCGGCCCCCGGAGGCGCCAGGAGCCGGAGGCCCCAAAGAGGACACAAATAGCCCCAGTGCAGCCCCCCAGGGGCCGCGGCGGGAGGCTGGGCTCCACCCAGCACTCAGCCCAAAGAGCCCTGAAAATAGACAGAGGACGGCGGCTAGACGCACACCGGGCCCCAAAGGCCCTCACGGCAGCGGCGTGGAGCCACTTAGCTGAGAACCAGGACCACTCAGAGTCTCCGAGAGGGAGCAAGCGGCCGGTTAAGTGCTTGGAGGAGGGGGGCAAGGCCACCAGCGGGCCTGGCCAAGGGGGCGGCTGCAGGCCTGCCCGCCCGCCCTCCTTTGTCTGCCTGCCACCCCCATGCCAGCACCCCCAGCCTCCCCACAAAGCCCCCCATACCTGCACCCACTGCCCTGCCCTGGAGTACGTGAGCTCTCTGCCGAAGGCCCCCACCCAGCTGGGTTTCCCAAGCTCGGGGGCCAGGGTGAGGGTCCCCAGGTAATGTTTGCGTTCCTGTTTCATCTCCTCGATTCCTCTGGTCTCTGGGGCTGTGGAAGCGACCTCAGGAGTAAATTCAGCTCCTGGGTGTTGTCCCTCCCTAGGCAGGTAGGCCCAGGCAAGCTCAGTCACTTGTGTCACTGGCCTGGGACCCCCGGGGGGCGGTGGGCTCCAGAGGTCCGTGCAGACAGAGTCCGACAGGGACGGGGCCCCAGGAGGAGGGAGCTCGGTTGCTGCCCTCTGAACTCCAGGTGCTCCCCAAGCTGGGGGACCGTCCAGGGGACTGTCAAGACCGTCCTGGAGGACCAAGGTTCGGGGGCCACGCAGGCATGAGGAGGACCCCGACCCAGGCCCTGAGCCCAGGGGAGGCCCCGAGGTGGCCTGCCAAGACCAGAGCCTTTTGTCTCCGGTCTCGGCTCTGCCAGGCACTTCTGGGAGCCGACGGTCCCAAGGCCAGGAGGGATGGTGGGCAATGAAGCCCAAGTGGGACTCCCCCCGACCCAACCCGGCGACCCGCACCTGCCCTCGGCAGCAAGTCACCCTGGGAGCACCCAGTGTGTGCCCAGAACTCCAGGAGTCAGCCGGGGCTGGGACGGGCCCTGAGTCCACCAGCCCATCAGAGATCGGATCTCCAGCTGCCGTGTGCCTCAGTGCCTGGTCTAGCAGACCACGGTCCCAGCTAGTGTCCACCCTCTGGGTCCCCTAAGAAGGGCAAGGAGGCTCCTGGGAATCGGGGTCTTCCTTGCAGGGAAGGTAAGTGCAGACAGGGCCTATTGGAGAGAGGGGTGGACCCGGCACGGGGCGGGGGTGGGGGTGCAGGGGGGCGGGGAACAGCCTCTGCCGGCCCCCAGCGCCCGTGAGAGCCGCCCCGCCCGCTCAGCTCTGACCAGCTCTAAACAGCTGTCAGCCAAGGCACCACTGCCTGACATGAAGCCCATGAGGAAGGCCGCCGCCCGCGGGGGGCCCAGGCCCCCGCCCCCGCCGCCCGCCTGCTAATGCACTCTGCTTTATTGGGCATCTCACTTCCCTGAGAAGAGCGGAAGGTGCTCTGGGGACCCTGTCTCTGCAAGGAGCTGGCGCCTCGTGCGCACAAACACCATTTACTCCTGATCTGCGGAAAGTTTCCTCCCTGCGGGTCCTGTGTGTCCGCCCCCTGGCCCGCCGCCACGGCCCCTGCCAGCCCCCCGCCCGGCCACTCTGCCGGCCAGGCCAGCCTCGTGGGACCTCAGAGCACAGGCTATCCTGCCCCCGGGTCTCCCCCAGGCTGCTTTCCCTCCTGTCTCTCTCCACCTCAGGACTGGCCCCGGGACCCCTCCTTCAGGAAGATCCCGGGCATCCCCAGACTCTCCTGGGCCTCCAGCTGGGCCTCCGAGTCGCCCACACTTCGGCCTCCAGTGGCAAGTGGCCACAGAGTGCCCAGGCTGACCACGTGGGGGGGACCCCACCAAACTGAGCCTGTGTCCCTCCTCCAGGCAGCAGTGTGACCACTGCCTGAGGGGCGCCCCACTCAGCCTGGAAGGGCCACCAGCCCAGCCGGCCGTTCGGCCACTCCACGGCCAGCTGACTGACAGGAACACCTCACAGACAGAGTGAGACCCAGCCAGAGGCACCTGAGCGTCACTGCTTCCCTGAGAGCTGGCATCGTGGGCCTTGGGGGCGGGGGCTGCCTTGAGTGCACGCTTCCTTTGTATGTTACACACCAAGAAAAGCACCAGAAGATGTGAAGAGGCACAACCCGTGCTTGCAGGAGCCCTTGACCGTATCAGAGACTATCAGGACGACCGTGATTTAAGGTAGATGTTAGCTTCCAAAGTGTCAGTTGCTCAGTTGTACCTGACTCTGTGCAGTGACCCCATGGGCTGTCGCCCACCAGGCTCCTCTGTCCATGGAATTCTCCAGGCAAGAATACCGGAGTGGGTTGCCATGCCCTCCTCCAGGGGAACTTCTCAACCCAGGACTCGAACCCGGGTCTCCTGCATTGCAGGCAGATTCTTTACCTTCTGAGCCACCAGGGAAGCCCAGCGTTAGCACCGCAACCGGGGACTTAACCCAAAGCTCATCCTCTCGCAGTCTGGAGACTGAAAGTTCCAAAGCGAGGTGTCTCAGCACCCCGCTCCCTCCGCAGCTCCTGGGAGGATCCTGTCAGCCAGCCTCTCCCAGCTTCTGGGGCCGCTGTGTTCCTTGGCTTGTAACTAATTGAGTTCTGAAGCCAGAATGGGCTTCGGCTCAGCATGTTGCTGGCCAGCGGGGGCTGGCGCCAGCATGGCGCCTTAGGGGGACCAGAGAGATGTGGTCGGGGGGGAGGATTTGATTTCTGCGTGACAGGAAGCTGGCCCAGGTTGGTGGTGTACAAGCGGGGCCTTGACCCCGTTCGTCTCATTAACAGATGCGGGGAGGAGAGGCCGCCTGTCCCCACTCACTCCCGGCCCTGGCCAGAGAGGGACACAGATGGCCATGGTTTACTCTGGGAATGTGGTCTGTTTCTATGGCGACTGGGTCTCCTGGTCTTGGTGGAGAATTGCCCACCAGGCCTTGGGAGTGGAGTGAGGGGATAGGGGTCGAGCCAGGCCCCCGACCTTTGAGCAAGGAGCACATCCTGCTTCTTGGGCATCTGGGTGCCCAGGGTCCATGAGGTGGGGCTTGGGATTGGCCAGAGCAAAGCTGCATGGGTCTCTGAGCAGACCTGAGCTCCCCAGTGGAGGGTCTGCCTCTCCCCGACCACCAGGCGGGGGGACAAGTGCCCCCACTGGGAGCCTAGGTTCACCACATCCCCACCCCGAGTCCAGAGCGGGGTGCTCACGGCCAGGTGCACAGCACCCCGCCCTGAGCTCCAGCCTCGGCGTCTGTGGTGAGCTTATTCTCACAGTCCCTAGTGGTGCGTGAGGAGCAATGGGGTTTGCCATCAGGGGATTGTGCTGGATCGATAGGGACAGTCTGGGTTTCGCGGCCCCCTCCTCGGCCTGCCATCTGTCCCCCGAGCTCAGCCTGGAAGACCCCGGAAGCCTCCAGAGACTGGAAGGGTAGTTATGGGGCTGGGAGCGGGAGGGCTTGGCTACGTCCTGTGAACGCTATGGCCTGCAGCCCTCCTCCAGCCCACAGCCCGTCTGCAAGCCGCACCCTTTGATGGGAGGCATCAAAGGCCTCAGAGAGGCACCCTCGTCAGGAGGTCCCTGTGGCCGGCGGGGGCCCCAGGGTCTGCGTGGAGCTGAGGGGCGTTCCGTGGCCCTTGTCTGAGAGTCCTCACTGTAGAGCCACCACTGCCGTGTCAAAGGGACACTAAAAGAAACTGCTTCCAGGGCAACACGCGAACACACACAGGCGGGCCTGGGCAGGGGTGACGGAAGAGACCACGCGTCCGAGAGAAGGAGGGGCTCCCCAGGCCAGGCAGCTCTCGCGGACCAGCCGCCACGGGGGTGGCCCGAGGCTGGGGCTGCGTCACCCTGGGCTCCTCTGCCATCCAGGACAGGCTCGTCGGAGCACTCAGCCCAGATGGGAACCTGGAGTCCTCTGCCCTGGGGGCAAGGGCTGGCCCCCCCTCTCAGGCCAAGGGTCTTGCCAGGGCTCCCCAGAGGGACCGTGTGGGCAGCCCACCTGGATGCTGGGGGCTGGGGGCGCACCGCTTGGCCCCGCCTCCCTCCGAAGGCCCCCTTGCACTTGGGTCTCAGTCCCGGGGTTCCCTTGCCAGCTCTTCCAGGGTTCCCCAGGGTCTGGGCCCTGGTCCCCAGGCTGCTCCTGGGGCCCTGGACAAGCCCGGCTAGTGCTCAGTCAGTGTTATTCCAACGACCATAAATCCAGGGCAGCAGGGCCTTACCCAGAAGGACAGTGGGGGCTGGGAGCCTCCTGTGTCCAGAGGCTGGAGAGAGGACTGCCCCTCTTACAGGATGCAAGAGAGTGGACCCCGGCCCCGCCACGGGCTCAGAGGGACCAGGCACATGGGGAGGCCTGGTCGTAGGGCAGGTGGCTGGCTGGGACCCCCAGGTCCAGGCCCCGGGGGAGGGGGGGCTGGCTGGCAGCCCCTCTGTAAACACCCCCCAGCTCTGCAGGACATCTGCTGGCTGCCAGCACTTGGCACCACGCTCAGCGTGCATTTGCACGTGGAAATCTTGGGTGTGCGTTTTACACTCAACAAAGAGAGAGACTCGAGTCTGTCTGGCTCACGTGTGTGAGTGTGTACATGTGTGGCGGCCCCCCTCTTGAGCCCACATCCATCTGCTGGTTTGGGCTGCGACTTCACGGGCTGGGGAGGGCCCTGCCTCCCGGGAGATGTGAGTCCTCGAGCATCAGGAAAGCTGGGCCCCCTCGGGGAAGCTCAGCTGAGGCTGCTGGCCTCCGGGAGACCACGGCCTGGGGTATCCAGGTGCCCTTGAGCCGACGGGGTGGCTCGTGCCTCCAGGGCCCTCGGGGGAGCTCATCCACTCAGCTGTCTGCCCCCGCTGCAGGACACCCCTTAGTGCGTGGATAGTCCTTGAGAACTGAGAGTCCCCACGATGTAGAGACCCCAACGTGGACCACAGAGTCCTGTCGTGAGGGCATGGAAACCCCCTACTCCCCAAGGGGTCATCACGTCATTTCCCCTTCAAAGCCAGCGCTCCCCACCCCTCTACATCACATCCTCTGACAGGGGGCCTGGGGGTCGTGTGGCCTGGACCAGGTCCCCCATGGGTGGAAAGCTGGGATGCCAGTAGGGGGAGCCTGCATCCTGGCCCCGCTTGCCTCACTCCTCAGCTGGGGTGGCTGTGTACTCAGCGCTGGCCGGCCGGGGCGGGAGGCACACTCAGATCAGGGACACCCCGGTCTGTGTGAGGGTGTGGACGTGGAAGGAGCCGGTGACCCGGGCCTGCAGTCAAGCACACTCAGCCCAGGACCGGGGCGCTTCCCCAGGGGCAGGTCAGCAGGTGGCGCCCAGGACGGCAGAGAGCCCGAGGCCGTGCTGCCTGCAGTGGGAGGCTGCCCTGCGTGCTGGTGCCCACAGAAGGCCAGGGTCCCAGCCAGTGTGACCCTCCGACGAGGCCAGCCTTCTCCCTCATCCAGCCCCAGTGCTTCCCAGCGGGTCAGCTGGGACCAGCCCCGCCTACCTCACCCCGCCCCACCCTGGTTGGCAGGAGGACCAGGGCAAGGTGGAGCAAGCCCACAGTGGGGCTTGGGGCTGGGGTTTGGCCCACGGCTGGGGTTTGGCCCATGAGGAGTGGACCAGGGTGGACCAGACTAGAAGCTTAGTGAGCAGTATCCCCAAGCCTGGATGGGGGCCCCCACTGTCCTCAGCCCTCCCCCCTGAGAAAGCCTGGCTCACAGTCAGTGCTGCGGGCAGTTCTGGGCCCCCAGGGGGGCCGGCTTCGATCTTGCCTCCCCCATGGCCAGCACCTTCTTTCCTGGAGTCTGTGGGGTCCCTATCCTCTGGCCAGTAGAGCCCTGGGCCACGGGTCACGCCGGATCCTCATGGAGCAGACAGGCCCCCCAGGGCCCTAGAGCACCTTCGGGAAACCCGGGGTTTCGGATGTCTGGGGGCCGCAGCCCAGTCCCCCACCAGCTGTGGAGCTTCACTCAGAGCAGCAGCGGGGCAGGCTCTGCGGGCGTGCCACGTGCCACTGAGGACCACCAGGAGCGGCTGGCCCCAGGCTGGGTCTGACCCTCACTTTCAGCCAGGCTGAGGGGACAGGCGGCCCTCGGTGTCCACCTGGGCCCAGCAGGAAGGCCCCAGACCTGAGCTGCACCATCACAGCCTGTGGGCCTACAGCTCTAAGCCGCTTGGAGGACTCCGGGGCCCCTCCCCTGACCGCAGGACAGGGGAGACAGCGTTCTCCTCTCTGGGGACCCCGGGGCGTCCAGGACGCGCTCCCCTCCTGCTGCCTTAGCAAGCGGCCAGCCCGACTCCTGGCACTGGGGCTCCTCCACCCCCTGGAGCCCAGACACAGCGATGCACGTGGTGGTTGCCTGGCAACCCCGCTGCAGCGCCGCGCCCCACGCCCACGCAGGCCGGTCCCGCCTCCCCCGGCACCTCCAGCTTGGCCAGCCTGAGGGAAGGGCTGCAGGCGGGGCTGGCCCCTCTGCAGACAAGCCGCGCAGCCTCTCCCCTGCTCCCTGGGCTGCAGGCCCCGAGGGGACAGGTCCTGGTCAATGGTGGCATCTGCTGGTCCAGCCTCTGTCCTCAGCATCCGATGTCCAGTCCCTGCAAGAGGAAGAGAAAGCAGGGCCCCAACTGCTAGGAGCCCCTGCTGTCTTAAGCCTCCGAGCGTCCCCTGGCACGCAGGCCTCTGGGCAGGCCTCAGACCAGGAGACGGGCATCCAACACCTATGCTGGGTCACGGTCTCTGGCTGCGTGGCCCTGATTGAGGTCACACTGCTTTTTTGAGAAGTGGAAGCCCGATTTTAGGCCGGCGAGTGACAGCTCCCCCAAGTGTGAAGTGTGATCTGCGCTCACCTGGTGGGTGCAATGCTTCCAGTTAGAGCAGAGACGTCTTCAGAGCGAGGGTGAGGCCCCCACCCCATCACACCTGGAGAGGGAGCCCACGTGCCCCTCATCACGTGGGGTCACACGCTGGACCAGAGCTGGCACTGGGCCTCACCGTTCCGGCTCCCACCTGGGAACACACCCTGGGGCAGGGGCTGCCTTCGTGCCGTCTGATCTCTGCAGGGTCCCCAGTTCAGCCTTCGGGTGGCCCTCCAGCCACCCGCACCCCTAGGGCCGAGGGCACCCCACCTTGCAGTCCCCACTCTGACAGGGGGCTGGGGCCTTGCTGCCCTCCACTCAGAGGCAGGCTGACCACAGACACCGGCTCTTCCCTCCTGGTACAGGGCCTCCAGCCTCCTGGCCGAGCCGTATCCCCTGGGCAAGGAGGTGCCGGCTGGTCCTCCCCTCCAGGACACACAGGCTGTTCTGGGTGGGGGGCCGGGGGCAGGACTGGGCCCGGGCTCTCCCCGACCCCCGCAGCCCCAATGACCCACCCTGGGGCGGACATGCACCACCCTGCAGTGTCTCTGTTATTGTTTATTTTACAAGACCCCCGGCTGAGCTGGGTCTTCGTTGCTATTTGCGGGCTTTCTCCAGTGTGGTGGGCGGGGGCTACCCTCGAGTTACAGGGCACAGACTTCGCACTGCGGAGGGGAGAAGCGGCCCCTCTTGCAGAGCACAAGCTCTAGGTGCACGTGTTTCAGTGGCTGCGGCCCACGGGCTCGGTGGCTCCGAGTCGTGTGGGATCGTCCCAGACCAGGGGTCGAACCTGCACTCCCACACTGGCAGATTCTCACCCACTGTGCCTCCAGGGCCACCCCCCACCAAGGCTCCTACCTCCCCTCTGACCTCCACTCTGGATGAGGTCAAGGTGCTGGTGAGGCCTAGCTCTGCAGACACCTCGGGTCCTGCGGGGCCGTGGGGGGCACCTGAATGGGCCTGGCATCCCCCCGGGCAGCGAGGGGGGCTGGCCTGGAGCCCTCTGCCCCTCCCTGCTGGGCCCTTCCAGAGGCACCTCAGAAGGTGCTCCAGGTGAGGGCAGGGCCCACGTGGCTGCCTTGAAGGTTCCTGGAGCTCAGCAGAAGGCCCAGAGGCTGGGATTTCCAGGAGTCCCCACTTCTCACAGCCTGGAGAAGGTGCGTGCCCCCCCACCTGCCCTCGTCCATCGGGGCTCTCAGCAGGGCTGGAGTGGCCGAGCCCAGCAGTTCCGTGACTCTGAGATGAGTCCTTATCCACAAAACCAGTGGGGGCGGGGTGTGGGGAGTTGTTGGGGGGGGTCCTGCCCCATTCCAGGATGTTGGGGGCAGAGGGGCCGCTCCTGCCTGGCTCTCAGCAGGGGTGGTCGACGCCGGTTATCTCAGCCAGTAGGTAGCCAGCTCAGGGCTCTGAGAGCCTGTGTGTGACTGTTTGTTGGAAACAGAGAAGCAATATTTGCATTTCAAGGCCATCAGCCCTAGAAACCAAATATTTTGTTTGGGAATCAGGCCTGGCGCACTGTGACGAGCAGATGCCCAGTGCCCGTTGGGAAGAAGACAAGGCCGGAGTCTGGGAGCCCCTGGCACCTCCGAGCGCCCACCCCAAGGCGAGGGTGACACCCACACCCTCACTGGCAGGTGGTGCCCTGCCACCTGCCCCTGGCCCCCCCCCCTGCCCCCTCAAGTGGTGCTCTAGACTTCTGGGGACAGCGCTTAAGGGCCCCTGACCAGGCCCTGGGTGTGACCTCAGCCATCTGCAGGCTCCTGAGGGCCTCCTGAGGCCTTTGCACCCGGCGGGCTCCCCCACAGTTCTGGAAGCCTTCGCCTGAGCCCTCCTCTCAGGGAACAAGGGGCTCTGCGCCTCCCTGACCCCCTGCCTCTGCTCCTTTGACTGCTCACAGAGCCCCCAAGGCTCAGCCTGAGCCAACACGTCCCCTGGGTGTCATCTTGCTTCACCTCGGGGTGAAGTCGCCGCGAGATTGTTTAAGGAGTGTCCCGGCAGGGATGGGTAACCTCTAACCCTGAAGTCTGCCCCTCCCAGCCTGTTCTTCCTGTTGACGGGACTGGGGGTCCAGCCTTCTCGACTCTCCCCTGGCAGCCAAGCGGAGTCTGCGCACACGGTGCTCCTTAGGCACTTTAGGAATGAGCAGTGAGTCGGGCAGCTCCAGGGCTGCTCAGCAAGAGCCGCCTCCTCCTCCTCCTGCCCCGCCCCTTCCTGCTCGCCTGAGTCACTCGATCGTGTCCTCCTCTTTGTGACCCCGTGGACTGTAGCCCGCCGGGCTCCTCTGTCCATGGGATTCTCCAGGCAAAAATACTGGAGTGGGTTGCCATTTCCTTCTCCAGGGGATCTTCTCAATCTGGGGATCGAACCTGGGTCTCCTGCGTTGCAGGCAGATGCTTTACCATCTGAGCCACCAAGGAAGCCCCCTCACTACTTTCCGCCAGACTCCTAGCTGAGCCCAGTCCAGCCCTCCTCCTCAGAGGCCAGCTTTGCCCTCTCCCTGGAGCACTGGACAGTCTGGTCCGCAGACCAGAGGCTTCGCTTGTGTGCGTGAGCTGTGTGGGCAGAGGCTAACCATGCACCCTCCTGGGGAGACCCTCGGGTCGGGGCCGGGGTCAGGTCACCAGGAAGCTCCACTGTAGGCTCTGAGATATCGGACGAGACCGTGGCCTTTGATGGCCTCAGTTTCCCCTCTGGGAGGAGGAAGGGCCCCACGTCTCCATGGGGTCCATTCACCCAGGGGAGGCCCCCACCAGCACCTGCAGACCTCCGGGATGCTCTGGGGCCATCTCTTCTCCAACTCTCGCTACCCCGTGGATGGGCCCAGGGAGGGGACAATGCCCTCCCCCCACCACGCCAGGGCCTTCTGACCCCATCAGGCGTCTGGCGGAGCGGCCGAGGAGTCAGAGGTGGGGTCCCTGCTCTGTCACCAGTGAGGGACACTTAAGTGGGGCAGAGATGGACAAGTGAGGGGAGAGGGGGCTGGAGCTGCGCCAAAGCCAGGCTGGAGTCCCCGAGGTTCCTCAGGACATAGGCAGAACTCGGACGTGGCCCAGGACCCTGGGAGCAGCTGTCCAGCGGGAAAGCAGGACCCCTCCAGCTCCCCTTGGTGGGGACAACACCCCCCCCCAGCCACCTCTCGCAGGGAAGGAGTGGTGGCTCACATCAACCCAAAAGGTCTCTTCCAGGAACCCACACTGTCCACACTCTCCCACTCAGCCTCGACTCCCAGAGACAGAAATAGAAAGCACTTCTGGCTTCACTATTTTTTCCAAGATCTTTACCTCTATTGAGGAATAATTGCATGTAGTGAAAAGCTCAGATTTCAAGAGTACAGATCTCATGGGGTTTTGAAGAGTGAATAGGAGTTTGTTCTGATGGGCAGAATAAGGAAAGACATTCTTGCTAGAGAGACCGACCAGCAGCAGGTCAGTTTTTTTGGTTGAGGTGGGGGGATCTTAGTTCCTCCACCAGGGATGTAACCTATACCCCCTGCAGTGGAAGCGTGGAGCCCTAACCACTGGGCCTCCAGGGAAATCCCAGCAGGTCAGTTTGCTGGTAAGAACCCTGAGGGGCAGTGATGCTGTGAGCTGTGTCTACGGTGGCCCATTTATCAGAGCTACAAGAAAGATTCAGGGACACGAAGAAGAGCACCCCCCCCCAGGTTAATTATGGGATGTCGGTGGTGTGACTAGGTCACACAGCCTGTCTAGGAGATCCGGTCGAAATGTGGATTCCCTTCTGGTTGCCCTTGAATCCGTGTCCAGGGAACTGTGTCCCAGCCGAGGCTGCTGGTTAACCCCTCGCTCTCAGCCCATCTGCGTGTTTGCTACACTTAGTCACTGCCAAGGAGCCAAGAGCTTCGGGTGTGAAGCTTGGAGGCCTTTCCTGGGAAAGTTAAAAGGCCCTGGGCCCCCACCCCCGAGCTGTCCCCATAGCCCTCCCACTGCGCCCGCCCAGGAGCAAAGTCAGCACCTGGCTTCCAGCTCCAGCCTGCTCCCCACTTCGCGCTGTCTGTCTGTCCCCTGGACTCTGAGGCTCCCGGGGCACAGAGGGGTCTCCTTCACCCAAGGGATGAGAGGCAGGCAGTGTCTCCTCTTCCCAAGAAAGCCCCCCCACATACCCCCTCCTGCAGCCCCTATGGCCCCTCCCCACTCAAGGTCTGTGAAAGGGGTGGTTCCATCCCCAGGTCCCTCTCAATGAACCCTGACCCCTGACCTCCGACTTCCCTGCCATCCCACGAGTGTTGCCCCCTGACACTGACACTCTGGGCTGGGGGCCTGCAGAGCAGGTCAGAGACCAGAAGGAGGGTCGGAGGCAGGGGCCCAGGGTATGGGGCGGCCAGGGGGCAGGAGGAGCGTCTGAGCTTCCTGCCTGAGACCAGCAAAGGGGAATCTGGGTCACGAGCTTCCAGACCTGGCCGCCACTTCCCAGCAGCCGGCGGTGGAGGCAGCGGGCTACAGAGGGTCCTCACCCTAGGCCTCTGCTCCTCCCAGGCTCTGACCTGCTTCCCCTGTCCGTGTGTCTGTCTCCCTCCAGCAGGAGACCCTGATAGGTGGACAGTCAGGGCCCAGTCTCAGGGCTCGTTTGTCGCAGCCCGTGACCGCCCCGCCGCTGGCACGGTGGTCCAGCCCATCTTACAGGCGAGGGAATTGGGGCGAGTCGTGCAGCCGTGAGGTGGAGAGCCCAGTCCTTGGCCTGAGCCCACGCCTGCTCCAGGGTGCCCTAGCAGGCTACTCCCAAGCGCCCCCTATCCCCTGTGGGGATTTGGGCCCCTCTGGGCCTCCCCCACCCTGCCCGGCTGCTCCTTCAGCCCTGCTCACGCCCTTGGGTCCAGCCCGAGAGCTGGACAGCCTCAGGAAGCTCCGGGTCCACCTGGAACACAGCCTTCATCCTGGCCCAGGGCATGGGCTGTCTCTCCCAGTTCCCAGGTTCTGCAAGACATCACGAGGGGCCGGCCGCCTTGCTCACTTCCTCCGAGAGGCCCTGACATTCCGCAGATGCGGCTCGGCCTGGCCACGTGGGTGCTGCGTGTGGGAAGCCACCCGCCAGGGCAGGAGCTGAGCCGGACACCTGGCACCCCTCCAGCCCCGTTCTGGCTGCACGATGGCCTCCTGGCTGCAGCCGCCCACAGACCCGCGGCGCAGAGAGTGCCAGGTGAGGGCTCCCGTGGCCCCCCTGGGAGTTGCTGAGTTCTTGTGGGAACCCTAGGCCCAGGACTGGACGTCTGCCTCCTGCCAGCCGTGCAGAGACAGTGGGGCGGGCCTGCAGACCGAAGGCCAAGAGGCTGCACCCCGGCTGTCCCACCCCCTCGGTGCTCAGCTCGCCGCACCTTCTGGAGGAGTCGGCGGGGTCAGACTGGGAGAGGACGGTGCAGCCTGGAAACTCCAGAACAGCCCCTTGGCAGCACCAGCGCTTTCTTAGGGGACAAAGACCAAACCTTCCAGTTCAGAAGGAAGGTTGAAGGGAAGGGGAAATTCGGAGATGGGTCGTTCTCAGCCTCAGGGGGCACAGACCGTCGTCTCTGGTCACTGAAGGTCCCAGCTGTCCCCAGCACAGTCCCCACATACCCTGCCTGGTCTCCCTCCGCTCTTGAACTCCAAGTCAGGAACCAGGAACCACAGGCTTGGACTCGCCTGCCTGTCCATCGAGGGACCAGACTTGGGCTCTTAAGGGGCCTGGGGCCACCCAGGGTTACACACGGTTGGCCCTCAGCTCAGTACAAGTGACACGGGCTGGTAGATTGAATTTTTTCCCCCAGGAGATAAGTTGGAGTCCCAACCCCCAGCAGATAAGTCTGGGTCCTGACCTCCAGGAGATAAGTTGGGATCCTGACTCTAGTACCTGGGAATGGACCTTATTTGGAAATTGCTCTTTGCAGATGAATCACTGGGGACCCTGGTCCCTTGGGTACTGTCCTTATGAGAGAGGAGACTTGGCACTCAGACACACAGGGGAGGCCCAGTGATGACCGAGGCAGGGGCTGGAGGGAGCTGGGTGGAGCAGGAAGAGCCCTGAGGCCTCCTAGCTCCTGGACTCCGGCCTCCAGAGCGTGGGAGGATGAGCTCCGCGCAGGCTCTGGCTGCCCGCAGCCCCAGGGGAAACACACGCCCCACATCCTCACCCCGCCCCCCATGACAGTGCCCCCAGCCCTGTGTCCTTGCCCCATTCCCCGCGACGGTGCCCCCAGTTGCCCGCCCCCAGGCAGCCTCCCCGCTGGGCAGCGCTGGACGTGAGCCAGTCTGGCCCCACTGCACCCCCTACCCCTCACCACCCCGCCCCCCACCACGTGTCAGACTCGGGTGGGTCCGCAGGACTCCAGACGGGAAGCCTTAACTGGCGCTGCCCGAAGGGAGCTGGTGCCGGAGGAGCCGCTCAGTCAAGGGCGGTGCTGAGCCCTGGCTGCACGCAGGGCATTGCCGATGACACCAAGCCTGCAGCACTTAGAATCCTCGTGAATGGCATGGGGCTGGGCGGGGGGGGGGGGGGGCACAGTGTGTGTAACAAGGAGCGGGCCCAGTGCTGGCGGGCTTCCTGGAGGAGGCAGTGCCTCACAGTCACAGGAGCACTTGCAATGCAGTCTCAACCCCCAGGCCTGCTTGGCACAGTTGGCACTCAGTAAACAGGGTCCCACGGAAGGGGCTGGAGACGCTGTGTCAGCACCCACCAGTGGTCAGCCCTGAGAGCGAGGAGACGCCTTGAGCTTCTCTTGTTTCGCTGGCCAAGTGAGGCCTGCCCTGTCTTCAGGACTGGTCCCCACATCTCCTTGGGCCACCGTGCTCCCTGTCAACTCATCCTGTTTAAATATTTAATCCTGTTAAATATTAAACCTCTTCCAAGCCCCAGTTATGATCAGATCGATTCTGGGCTGCGGTTGTGCTGTCTGCTGGCGTTCTGCCTCCTGGCGCCCGGGGTTGGCCCGGGGTGCGTGTCGGGGAAGAGGGCCCACAGGTGCCGCCCAACACATGGCTGGGGGCAGGAGGCGGATGGGGCTCAGGACCCTGGAGGAGACCCCTCTGCAGCCCGAGGCAGGCGTCAGCCTGGAGCCCAGGGGCGGGCAACCCCGAGCCCTCACGTCTCTCCTGCTTTCGCGGCCACGGCTGCAAGTGGGCAGAAGTAGGGTCTGGCGTTTGTCTTCTGGCTGTTCTGTGAACCAGCAAACCCTCCTCTCCACTCTCACCAGGGCCCTGTCTCTGCCTGGGTCCTGCGGCCGCGCCGGGTCCAGCCTCAGCAGGAATTTACTCCCAGTTATCATAGCCACCCATTGCATGTTTGGGCTCCGTGTGTCTCTGGAATCTGACATGTCTCGGCTCTCACCAGTTCTGGAGGATTCTCGGCTGTGACGGTCCTGCTCCCGCATCTGCTTCCTTTCTTCCCTGGCGCTCCTTCCAGGGCAGGTGTCACAAGTATCCCAGGCTGCGTGGGCCCGAGTGTCTCCATCGATGATGCGACTACAGCTTCAGGCTGAGAGAGTTCACAGACTACGTGTGGGCTCCTGGGGGAGGCTCTGATCACCCACCCCTGATCTCCTGACCTCTCTTTCATTTATTCCTTTTTTGGCTCTACTCGGGGTGGTCCCCAGACCTTTATCTTCCAATTCTCTCCTCAGCTTCACACAACGTGATGTCCACCGCACAAAGCTCAAAGGTCATCCTCACGTCTCCAAGCTCCACTGCTCTCCCCAGGACATCTCAGCTTTCCCTGGGGTCTTCGGCTCCTTCTCGTGTGTTTTGAGCACTCTTCCACACCCTCTTCCTATTCCTTGCCTCTAATGTGTGTTATGATGTGTGTGTGTGTGTGTGTGTGTGTGTGTGTGTGTGTGTGAGTTGCTCAGTTGTGTCTGACTCTTTGTGACCCCATGGACTGTAGCCTGCCAGGCTCCTCTGTCCATGGAATTCTCCAGGCAAGAATACCACAGTGGGTTGCCATTCCCGCCTCCGGGGATCTTCCCGACCCAGGGAATGAACTTGAGTCAGCTCTTTCAAAACCTTTATTTTTTTGGCTGCACCATGAGGAATCCTAGCTCCCCGCCCGGAGAAGGAACGTGCCCCGGGCAGTAGAAGTGTGGAGCCCTACACGCTGGACCACCAGAGAATACCCCAGCTCCCGTTTCGGAGCTCACAGAGCTGATCTCCTTGTGAGCTGAAACTGGTTGGAGGGCTGCCCCTTCAGAGGAGTTGGCCGCTCGTGGTCCGGGGACCTGGGCTTGTCGCTGGCCCAGTTTCTCAGTCATGTCTTGGTTGGAGGACTGCTAAGCCTGCAGGGCCTGTGTGAAGCCAGGCTGCTGTCTCAAGTCCCGGGACACACCTCTCCCTCCTGCCCGGGGGCCAGGCGGACACAGACAGCACTGGTGCCTGGACCTCGCCAGTCTCCCGGTCCCCAGTTCTAATCCCCCCGCCCCCCCGCCACCAGATGGAAAGCCTTGCCTCTGCATGGCAGTCAACATCGAATCCCCTGGTTAGGAGACCGGAAGGCAAGCCATCCCGGCCCCTAATCCAGACAGAGGGTGCACATCCCTGGCTCACCGCCTGGTTCCCCGTGGCCCCACCTCCTGTGGTTTGTCTGTGTCCCCCAGATCCACGTGTGCGAACCTGAGCCCCAGGTGACGGTGTCAGGAGGCAGAGCCTTCGGGAGGTCACTGAGCCTCAGCAGGGAGCAGCGTCCTTACGAAGGAGACCCCACGGAACCCCTCCCTCTCCACCCTGGCACAGAGACAGGTTGGCCGCTGGCAGCCCAGCCATGCAGGCACCTGGCCTCGGACATCCGGCCTCTGGACCTCAGGGAGGAAATCCCTCTGGTGGACTAGCCGCCCAGCCGGCTGCGTTCTGCGTCGGCCGCCCCAGCAGCTGCCACTCCCCTGACACTATCGCTCCCTTCCTTCCCGGGTGAGCCGAGCGAGCCCTTCGAGCAGCGTCTGCGGTGGTTTGTTCAGCGTTTGTCCAGTGTCAGCGGGTGGGGTTTTCAGCTCATTCTTTGCTCCTCACTGCTGCTGCCCTGGGCACCCCCCCAACCCTGTCCATCCTGAAAGTCCCTGTGGGGCCACGAGCCCCTCGGCCAGGAGCCGGCTCCTACTGGAGACCCAGGGGGAGCGGAGGCCACAGCGTCCAGAGGGGAAGCAGTGGTCAGCGTGGGCTCTGGGGACGCAGGGCAGGCTTTGTCCTCATCCCGGCGGGGCTGTTAAACATGGGCTGAACGTGCTCCAGCCGAGGAGGAATGGAAGAGAGGATGCAGGTCTGGCACCGCGGGGAAGTGACGATGCTCGATGGAGCTGCAGGAAGCGGGGGCAATGGGACCATGTGGCGGCGGAGGGCACCTCCCGGGGGGCCTGGGGCACCCCGGCCCCGGAGGCCACAACAGGGCACGAGCATGGGCCACAATGGGGCCAGGTCTCCAAGGACGACCAGGGAAAGGAGGGCTGAATGCCGAGGGAAGTCGGGAGCCAACGCTTGGGTGGTGGTCAGGCGATGGGGGTCATGAGGGCAGTGGCCTCAGAGAGAGCCCCACGAGAGTTCCCCCACCTGGCTGTGTCGTGGGACAAACACTGCCCCCCAAAGACACGCCCCCCCTCTCGACCCCGGTACCTGCAGGCGGGACCTCACCTGGAAGAAGCATCTCTGCAGATGGAGTGAAGGATGTTGATCATCCAGACGGGCCCTGAGTCCAGGCCCTTGTGAGACAAGAGCAGGAGGTGAGACATGGCCACACAGGAGTCGGCTGTGACCGAGGGGCAGGGTGGAGGCAGACGGGCCTCCCTTGGCAGCTCCGAGGGGGCACAGCCCGCAATCCCTGGTGCTGGACTCTAGCCCAGGCCGAGGGGGTAGATCCTGCTGCTTGAAGCCCCCTGATGTGTCGCTGTGGACCACAGACACCACGCAGGGCTCCTCTAGAACAGAGACCCCTTGGGAAGCACGAGTGCCAGTACTGTTTACAGTGCTGACGAGGCACGGCCCGTGTAGGGACTGAGCATCCCGTGTAGGGACTGAGCATCCTGTGTGGGGACAGAGCATCCCGTGTAGGGAACAAGCATCCCGTGTAGGGACCGAGCATCCCGAGTAGGGACCAAGAATCCCAAGTAGGGACGGAGCATCCCGTGTAGGGACGGAGCATCCCGTGTAGGCACCAAGGATCCTGTGTAGGGACCAAGGATCCCAAGTAGGCACCAAGAATCCCAAGTAGGGACCAAGCATCCCGTGTAGGGACGGAGCTTCCCGTGTGGGGACCGAGCTTCCCGTGTAGAGACCGAGCTTCTTGTTTAGGGACTGAGCACAGTCCCTGCCCAAGATCCCTGGGGACCCTCGCCCACCGCCCATCTCCTCCTGGGGGCTGGAGGCCTCCAGGAGAGCGACGTTCACCCCTCCCCTGGCCATGGAGCAGCCCCAAGATCACGTGCTGGAGGCCGCGGGTCCCAGGGTGGGGCAGCCAAGGATCCCCAGCTCCGCGCCCTGTGCTGCCTCGCTCGGGGCTGAGATGTCGCTTCCTCTGCCCCCGGCGCAAGATCAGAGGGGCGGAAAGATGAGAGCGTGAGAGGATGTGTGTGGCCTGGAATCAAAGCCTCTGCGGAAACCGCGTGCCTGTGGGAACCTCGGCCACGTCAGGACACACGGACTGGTGCTCAGCCCGGGGCCCCGCGGCCACACCCCACACCGGCTGCCTGCCCCTCCCTGCTCCAGCGTGAGGCTCCCTCAGCCTCAGCTCTTTGTGACTGAGGACAAAGGGACCTGGAGCAGGGACGTGCGCAGGCCCCTGGAGGCCGGCCGGCACCCTTGCACGCCTTGCTCTCATGCAGCTCCCGCAGGTGCAGCTCATGTGCAAGAAAACACGTGCGTTTGAAGTCGGACACACACGATGCCTGTGAAACCACCAAGATTAAGACAGCAGGAACGCCAGTCTCCCCGGAAGTTAGGAGCCCCCTCACGACCTGGCGTCACTGCAGGTGGAATGACGAGGAGGGCGGGCAGAGGTGTTCCCTCTCCCTCGGCTTTCTTCCCTCGGCCTCTCTGCTCGGGGCTCCGTCCTTCTCCCCCGGCCTCCTTCCCTCGGCCTCTCTGCTCCGGGCTCCGTCTGCACCCCCTTACCCCTGCTGCCATGTCCTATGCTCTGGGGTTGTCCTGCTGAGGGCATTCGGGTTGTTTCCAGTGTGGGGCTTGAGTCTGCAGTCTGGATGTTTGTTCAGTTGCCAAGTCGCATCCGACTCTTTGTGACCCCGTGGACTGCAGCACACCAGGCTCCCCTCTCCCTCTCCATCTCCTGGACTTTGCTCAAACTCGTATCGGTTGAATTAGTGATGCCGTCCAACCGTCTCATCCTCTGTCGTCCCCTTCTCCTTTTGCCTTCAATCATATTTGTGTCCCCCTAAATTCACACACTCACACCTGACCCCAGAAGTGGTGTTAGGATGTGGGGCCTTCGGGAGGTGATCAGTCAGAAGGGCGGGTTAGAGCCTAGGCAGAGAAATGGAAATGACCAGTGAACCTGAAGACAGGTATATGAGGCTTGAACTGTGGTGCTGGAGAAGACTCGAGAGTCCCTCGGACCACGAAGAGATCCAACCAGTCAACCCTAAAGGAAATCAACCTTGAATATTCATTGAAAGGACTGATGCTAAAGCTGAAGCTCCTATACTTTGGACACCTGATGCAAAGAGCCAACTCATTAGAAAAGACCTTGATGATAGGAAAGATTGAGGGCAGGAGAAGGGGGCAACAGAGGATGCGATGGTTGGATGGCATCACCGACTCAATGGAGATGAATCTGAGCAAACTCCAGGAGACGGAGAAGGACACGAAAGCCTAGCGTGTTGCCATCGCAAAGAGTCAGAGACAACTGGGCGACTGAACGACGGCAGCAAGTGAGACCCTGGAGAGCTCCCTCACCACCTCCGCCGAGGACACCAAGCGAAGCCGCCCTGCCAGACGCAGGAATCCACGGGAGCTGAGGTCTCGGCCTCTCGGCCTCCAGACAGCGGGAGGCAATTATGTCTGCTATTAGTAAACGGCCCAGATCACGGTATTTTTGTTCTGGTGGCCTGGGCCAACCGGGACTGGGAATTACAAGGAAGCTGCTGTGAACCTTCAGGCAAATCTTGGAGATGGAAAGCAAAACTCACACTTCCATCTCTCTGGGGTAGATAGCAGCTGCAGAAAGATCAGACTGCACAGTGTGAGTGCATTTAAGGAACAGCCAAAATCCCCCCGAGTGGTCCCGCCGCTTTCCGATCCCACCAGCAGTGTGAGAGCTCGGACCCTGCTCACCAGCCGACACCTGGTACCGCAGCCCACCTGACAGGGGAGGGTCTCTGCAGTGGCCGGCAGGTCGGGGCCGCGTCCCTCAGTGACCCGTGATGCTGGACTTCACCACATGCATGCCTTTCTTGGTGACGTGTGTGTTCCAGCCGTTGACCATCTCCGAATCGGCTTGCCATTTCAGTGCGAGCGTTGGCGTTCTTCATCCATCCTGGGCTCGAGGCTTTCCTGTGGACCACGTGAATGTCCATGCCCACTCTGCATCTTCCCTTGACTTCCTTTTGATGGGCAGGTTTTAACTGATACAGCTCAGTGTATCAACATTTTAAAAAATATTTATGTATTTGGCTGCGCCGGGTCTTAGCTGCAACATGCAGACACTTATTTGGGGCGTGTGGGATCGAGTTCCCTGACCAGGGATTGAACCTGGGTCCCCTGCACTGGGGACATGGAGTCCTAGCCGCTGGACCACCAGGGAAGTCCCTCGACGTATCAGTTACGGTTATGACGGCCTGTTACGGTTATGCTTCTGTGTTTTATTTGAGAAATATTTGCCCACTTCGAAGTTGCATAGATACTCACCCAGAACTTCTACAGACAATCACAGTTTTAGTTTTTCCGCAGGGGTCTCTGCTTCATTTCTGAGGTGGTGCTAGTGGTAAGCAACCCAACTGCCGGTGCAGGAGATCTAAGAGGTGTGGGTTCAGTCCCTGGGTCAGGAAGGTCCCCTGGAAGAGGGCACAGCAACCCACCCCAGTATTCTTGGCTGGAGAATCCCACGGACAGAGGAACCTGGTACAGTCCACAGGATCACTACAAGTTGGACATGAGTGATGCGACTTAGCACGCAGACACGCATGCTTTGTTTCAGACCGCCGTTGGGGGGGGGGGTGGTGAGGGAGGGTTGGGATGGTCTTCCTGCTGAGTCTGCTGGTTTTCCTGGCACCATTTGTCGGAGCGAGTTCCTTCGTCGCACTGAACCCGCTCCCTGGGCTGGCTCCGTCGGGGCCACGTGTGCGCTCAGCTCCGCTGCTGGCTGTCACGGCGCCCACGCTGCGTCGATCGCTGAGGCTTCCTGGCTGACCGCAGGCTGCAAGTGTGAGTCCTCCAGCTCTGCTCGCCTTTGTCAGGATGGTTTCAGCCCTTTACTCTCTGCTTGTCCGCGTGCATCTTGGATTCAGCTGGTTAACTGCTACAAAAAAAAAAAAGAATAAATAAAGCCTCAGGGTTTCGTTTGGGGATCCCTGAATCTCACAGGGAGGGTGTGGGAGGGGTGATGTCTTGGTGATGCCAAGGCTCCTGGTCCCTGATTGAGGATCAAGTCTGAGCCTCTGCCAGCTGAAGTCTGGACCTCTCGCATCAAATTTCTGCTGCACTCAGTTCACTCTGGAGGTCGGCACATCTTCTGTTAAATTCCTTTCCATATATTTTATGTTCTGTGATATATATTTTTTTAAGTTTATTTACTTATTTTGACCACACTGCATGGCATGTGGAATCTTAGCTCCCCAAACCAGGGTCAAACTCCCACCCCCTGCACTGGAAGCATGGAGTCTTAACCGCTGGACCGCCAGGGAAGTCCCTGTTTCGTGATACTTTAAATGGAAATGTTTCCAACGTTCCTCTGCCGTTTGGTGCCGGAGCACACTTCTGCCTGAGGTCCTGTGCTCTCGCTAAGCTCCACGTTGGTTCTGGCTGATTTGGGGCAGATTCCGCAACATTTCCAGACAGTCCTGATGTCTCTGTGTAAACGGTTTGCTCTTTCCTTCCCAAACTTTCAGTCTTCTATTTCTTGTTCTTGCCTAAATGTGCTAGGCCTCCAGCACTGTACTGAGTGGCAGTGGCCAGCTCTGATCTTAGGGGGAAAGCTTCTAGCCTGTCGTCGCTGACAGTGAGGTCAGCGAGAGGTTATAGACACCTCGGTCAGGTGGATGCATTCCCGCTGTTCTGACCCCAGTGGGAGGACACCGAGCACCTGAGGCTCCTGGAGGCCCAGGGTCCCCAGACCTCCCCGTGGGAGGCAGAGCATCAGTGCTGGCCCGCTGGGCAGCTGCACACCCGAGAGGAGCCTGACAGGGACGAGTTCCATCCTCATCTCGTGATGAAGCCACAGAAGACGCTATAAATCCAGGAAATTAAAGCAGCAGCATCTCCTGTCTCCTGCAGCCGCTCCCCAGCCAGGCGAGGGGGCAGGGGCTGAAGGAGGTTCCTGGCAGCCAGGCGGGGGGCTTGGAGAGGCCGTGTTGTCATTGCCCCATGCCCCTCCTCGGTAAGCCTAGCTGTGGGAGCCTCCTGGGTCCAGGGCCCTGTCCCCAGGCCCTGCCTGTGGAGGGAGGGCTTGCACAGGGCCTTGGGGATCAGAGAGGCACCCCGAGGTGCCAAGCTGCCAGCACAGGCGCAAAGCTCAGTCCTGGAGTCAGGCCCCACTACACCCAGCACGGGAGTGGGCCGCTCTCAGCTCAGGGGACCCTCCATTTCACACAGAGAGCCCCCTGGAGCCCCCTCCTTGGGCAGCCTGGCCCACCCCTGCCGCCCCCAAGCCCTCATCCCCTAAAAGCATCTGCAGGAGGCCTGATCCACTAGCTCTGTGGACCTGCTCTGCACCCCTGAAACAACCCTGCCTCCAAGCTGTCATGGGTCTGCCCTGGGGCCCAGACCTACGCCAATCCCACCCTGCCGAGTCCCCAGGTCTCAGGCCAGCAGTACCTCCATGCCCTTTCCCACCTCATCTCGCCTCTGCTCCCCACCGTTGTCAATGGGAAAGGACTGCAGGAACTCATTCATACTAAAATGTGAATGGTTGCTACAGCTCAAGACATCGCCCCTCCCAGAGAATGTGGTCTTTGAAAAGATGAGCCCAAGGAGGGGCGGGAAATGCTTAACCTGATGCTGAAGCTCTGGGGGAAAGGCTCTCCAATGATCCTCTCACTCACATGAGTCCCTTTCTCCAGAGAGGATGGGACGCCTCTGAGCTTCCCAGGCTGGTGGCCTGTGGGGGTCGGGTCAGATCAGCTTCTCAGGGCCTGCTGCGTGGCGGCCAGCCGAGTGAGGGACTGAGCCAGCTTGACGACAGACGTCCGCCTTATCACAGATGCTGCCAGGACACACTTGTTATGATGGCGAATGACACTGTTTTCCTTCACCTTCACCTGCTCCGACAACAGAGGATGATTTACTAGTAAACACAGGAGGAGAAAGCCTCGGTCTCTCCTTGCTGTGACTGAAGGGCCAGCTGGAACCATTGCTTGGACCGCTTGGCTGGCCACACGGCGGGAGGGAACCCCTGACGCCCTGGCGGCCTTTCCGTCCCGCCCCCCTGCCCTGGGCTCACGGCGCTCCCAGCTGAGGACCTGCTGGGTGCCGGGGAGGAGGGCAGGGCTCTGACGCCCCCTCCCGAAGCCCCAGGCGCGGAGGGGGCGCCAGGCAGTGTCACCAGCACTGACGTCTGCACTCAGAGGAGGCCCCGGGGCCAGGGCAGGGACACAGGAGCACCTGCTCAAGAAACAGGTGGGAGAGACAACCCAGGCTCGCTGAGCAAGGCCTCAGCCCGCTCTTCAGGGAGGGGCCCCCGGGGGTGACAGGAGCGGGTGGACGACACCGCCCTCCCCCGTCCTCCAGCGGATGACTCCAGCTTCGGTCTGCCTGACCCGCCGGGGGCGGGACTGAGGCCTGGCTGCCCGGGAGCAAACCCTCCTTTCAGCGTGGAGGCCAACTCACGGAAGAACCTGCCATTTTACGTGATTTATTCTCAGCCGCTTCAGGCTTCGAGCCTGCCTCATCCACCCCGCACCGCCTTCTGCTCAGGGCTGCCCGCCCTTCCTCAGCTGCCCTGCGGCCTTGCTCGCCGGGCCTGCCGTCCCTGCGCAAGTGTGCTTTCCGGGAAACAGACCAGGCCCCCACACACAACCTGAGCGGCCCCATTTCTCTGGGGGTACAAGACTCATTTGGGGCTTCCCAGATGGCACTAATGGTACAGAATTTCCCTGGCAATGCAGGAGACGTAAGAGATGGGGTTTGATCCCTGGGTCGGGAAGATCCCCTGAAGGAGGAAATGGCAACCCACTCCAGTATTCTGACCTGGAAAATCCCATGGACAGAGGAGCCTGAAGGGCTACAGTCCATGGGGTTGCCAAGAGTCAGACACAAATGAGCAACTAAACACACACACACACGACTAACCTGGGGTTGCAAAACACGTCTGGGGACCCAGGCGAGCTGGATGGCCACCATCCATCCTGCTCAGGAGCCCCCCGGGGAATAGTGGGAACCCGCCACCCCAAGCAGACTCTGGAGTCAGGGACCCTGGTGCCTTTCTGCTGAGCTGGGGTTGGGGAGGGGCTGGTACTCCCACGGACAGATGCAGACACGATGAGGGGGATGCTGCCCGCGGGCCCGGGGTCACTCTGGACCTGGCCCTCTTGCCCTGGGGCCTGTGGTCACCCAGCCCCCGGCAGCCCTCCCCAGCCTCCAGGTCATGGCCGAGAGGCCTGCCCACCTGGGCCTCCACCCCCACCTACGGCCACTAAGGCCCCTGCCCCGTCCCGAGAAGGCAGGTCCCTGGGTTAGCAGCAAAGTGTCAAGGCTGTGGATGTGACCGGGGTTTGGCCCAGCCGGGCCTGTGCAGACCCACGTCTGGAAGCCAGAGAGTTCCAAAGTGCCCTCTTAGGGCTGGAGTCCTCTGGCGGCCGGCCTGCCCACTTCTGCTTCAAGGGCCCAGATTTGCGGAAGTTGATGTCGTGGAATTTAAGGTGCCCCTGGGGCCCACGGAGACACTTCCTGGCCCTGGTGGGTCCTGGCAGGTCAGCCTGCTCCCGGGGCAGGGAGGCCGGCCTGGTGGTTCTGCCTCCCGCCCCCACTTCTGGGCAGGAATGGACCAAATGGACCTTTCCACAGCGTCTGCTTATTTTCTCAGCCCCATCTGAGGGGCTGGACTAGGCCCGCTCAGCCCAGACAGCCACGCCGCGTGCCCCTGTGTGTCCCAGGCTGTCTCCTTGGGCCCTGGGTCCCCACGCAAGGGACCCGACAGCTATTTGCCACGAGTTAGCGCCCTGCCACCAGGTCTGGGCACCAGCCTGGGAGCACGGACCATCTGAAACTCCTTCCGGGGGAGGCAGGGTGCCCTGTGCAGGGAGGAAGGCCGGGCATGCTGCATGGCAGAGGCGGCATGACTGCAGTCTCCCTGCTGGGCGTGTCTCCCCGTCTCTGAGAACGTGAACTTCCTGCAGCATCTGGTGGCAGCCATGGAGAAGCGAGTATTAAGTGGAATCAAAGGAACATTAAACAACGTGGGAGCAATTTACAATCAATTATGTAAATGCTGTCGGGGCCTCCACCTCTGTCAGGCCTGCTGGTGCCCAGGGTGCCACCTCTGCTGTGGGGTGCCCTGACGCTCACCTGGGCGGTCCTGCACCGACCCCACAGCTGGGCGGGGTGTCCCTTGGGAGAGGCTGCTCCATACGTGGCATCTGACAACTTAACCCATTTACCCAAAAGATGACATGGCCAGTGAAGGAACTAGCGGTACCTCCCTCCTTGCTGGGCTCCCTGAGGCCTGCCGACTGCTGACCACTGACCACCTGACCTGGGTTGACACCTGATTTTCTCCAGCGAAGAACAGGTGCAAAGTCAGGCCCCGCAGTGCGCAGGGCAGCCTGGCCCCCCAGAAGCGCTTCGAGGGCAGGCTTGGATGTCACACTCACACCCTCTCCATCTGCTCCCCCAGATCACCCATTGGTATGAGGGTCTCTGCCCTGCTGCATCCAAGCTCCAGCCCTGGCACATAGGGGAGGGAGGGGGCAGGTCAGGGAAGAGGCCCCTGGCACCCAGTGGGCAGCCTTGTCTGGGTCTCAGGGAGAACTGGAGCCCCCCAGGGAGTCACCAGTGGCCAAGGCCAGGTGGGCAGGGAGGCCGGCTGAGGACGAACCCAGGGTCTGTGGGCCAGCAGATTTGGCCTTTCAGGGCCTTCCTCTGATAAAGGCCCCAGGAAGCCCCCGTTAGTGTCCACCTGCAGGAGGGGGCGGTGGAGCTGGGGGGCTGTGCAGGAAATCGGGTTGCGGGGAGACGCGCTGACATCCGCCTCGGGCCTCTGGCTTGCCCACGCCCCTCCAAAGTGCTCAGGACCGCCAGCCAGCTCACGGCCTGCTTCCTCCCCAGGTCAGTCTCCCTCCGGGGAAGCGTTCTCCTTGGGGGACATTCAGCGGCTCAAGCAGAGGGAGCCTGAACCCCCAGATTCAAGGCTGAGACACCCCACTTGGAGGAGCTCCTGGAGGCCGCCCTGACTTATTGGGGAGGAGGCTGCAGTCCCGTGTGTGACCCCATGCCTGGCTGGCCACGAGGCTGCTGCAAGGTGACCATCCTGGGCCCTCGATGCCTGAGGACCCTGGGGGGCAGACGAGTACCCTGAAGGCCACCAAATCTGCTCCCCTGGGGCCCCCATCCCGGGGCAGCTCCCCTCACCCCCCCCCCAGGCCTGGGGGTCATTAAACACGACCGAGGTCGTGGGAGTTCACCCAGCGCCACGCCCTCCCTGCGGGCTCCCAGCTCGCCGGGATGGGGTTCCCACACCCCAGGGTTCCCAGATGCGCGGGGGTCTCAGGAGATTCAGGGTGGGCCACCACCCCAGTCAACGTTTAGGAAAGGACACCTGCTGCGTTCCCCCTCCTCCCCCCGGGGCAACCTTGGGCCTCCCAGGTGTGGACGCCCCATGTCTGTGGCCTTGTCTGGCCGCTGTCACTCAGCGTCATGGTTTCAAGATCCGTCTGTGTTTCACTCACTCCTCTCTGTGGCCGAGTCGACTCCGCTGTGTGAGCGCACCACGCACAGCTTGCCCAAGTGTCTGCCGACACTGGGTGGCCTCACCGTTTGGCTGCAGCAAATCCGGCTGCTGTGAACATTCGGGTAAGTGTCTGGATGTGGACCCTCACTTCTCTTGGTCACGTACCCGGGAGTGGAATTGCTGGTTCCTTGGTAACGTTGTCCTTAGCCGTTTGACAGGAGCAGCCAGTTCAATATCACTTTTCACCTGATGCAGGTTTTATCTTTCAGAGGAGGCAACTTAAGGCTCAGAGAGGTCAAGACATTTGCCCAAAGCCACACTGCCAGTGTGTGGCAGGCCTGGGATCAGAACCCAGGCCCTGTGGTTGCAGAGCCCAAGAAAGGCCCTATGATAAGGTGGGAGGATTCTGCACTCAGCCCCACTAAGGCTTAGGCACTTCATGCTGAAACTTTCAAAGAGAATTGCTGCTCGGTTAAGATTCCAGGCAATATTTGAGGTCCCCGGAAAAGGGCAGCCCCCTCTGTGAGCTGGGGGCCAGGTGCCCACCACACGGCCTTCACAAGGCCCCTGTCTATGGTGAGGTTACCCCTCCCAATACAACCTGAGCAGTTGTGGTTCCCCAAATCCTTTCAAGGCAAGCACAAGTCCCTGCATGACACGTCAGCACACACTCATTTAGCACCTACTGTATGCCAGGCACTGAGCAAAGAAGACCCCCAACTCCTGCCCTTGTGGGCCTTTTGCCCAAGGCCCCATGGAGTCATGCAGTTGGAGATGAAGGTCAAGAATCCTGTGTGTTCCACGGTGACTCACCACACTTTCTCCAGGGCTCAAAGGCCACAGTCCTCAGGCCATTTTCCCTCCCACACTGACCAGAGGGAAGCTGAGCTGGCTGTCCTGGGGTGGGGACTGAACCCTCCAAGCCTCCATGGGGAGAGCCCAGCCTGCAAGGTGCTGGCCACACAGACATACACACTCAGAGTGCTCCCACCCCAGTTTAATACCCACCCCGGGAACCTGGCTCAACTGGAACTGGCCCCTTTCCTCCCTTGCTACCTCCCTCCCAGCCCTTTATAGACTCATCATGCTGCCGGAAGAAGGGGCCCTAGATAGAATATAATGCATGCAATTAAATTTGATTTTCAGATACAAACAAATGTGTTAAGTATAAATATATCCCAACTATCTCACCAGACCATAAAGAAGGTTGCTGTTGTTCAGTCGCTAAGTTGTGTCTGACTCTTTGCCATCCCATGAACTGCTTGCCCACCAGGCTTCCCTGTCCTTCACTGTCTCCCAGAGTTTCCACAAACTGACGTCCACTGAATCAGCGATGCCATCCAACCATCTCATCCTCTGTTGCCCCCTCGTCCCCCTGCCCTCAATCTTTCCAAGCATCAGGGTCTTTTCCAATGAGTTGGCTCTTCATGTCAGAAGGCTGAGTGCAGAAGAATTGATACTTTTGAACTGTGATGCTGGAGAAGACTCTTGAGATTCCCTTGGAATGCAAGAAGATCAAACCAGTCAGTCCTAAAGGAAATCAGTCCTGAGTATTTACTGGAAGGACAGATACTGAAGCTGAAGCTCCACTACTTTGGCCACATGATGTGAAGAGCCGACTCATTGGAAAAGACTTTGATGCTGGGAAAGATTGAGGGCAGGAGGAGAAGGGGATGACAGAGATGAGATGGTTGGATGGCATCACAAACTCACTGGACACGAGTTTGAGCAAACTCTGGGAGATGGTGAAGGACGAGGAAGCCTGGCGTGCTGCAGTCCATGGGGTCGCAAAGAGTCAGATCAGATATGACTTAGCGACTGGTATTGCCATGGGATATACTTACACTAAACATTATTCATGTTTGTCTGAAATTCAAAGTTAACTGGGCAAGCTGTGTTTTTATCTGCTAAATCGGACGCTTCTGTGAGTAGAGTGAACAGTGGCCATTCTGCGGCCAGAGACCAGAGGGAGGCCGGAGGCCCAGGACACCCGCTCCTCCTGGTCCCTGGTCCAGCACGGCCCTGTGGGGACCCAGAGGCGGAGGAGCCCGGGGCACATGGGGGTTGGGGGGCCACAGAGCGGCTTGTCTGAGTGGGCTGATTCCACAGGCACAGCTTGAGAAATAAACAGGACTCTAAAGTGCAAAGGAGACCACTGAGCATTACACAGACAGCATCTCCTGGACACCTGTGTCGACCGGCGCTGTGAGTATCAAGTAAGAATTTAGAAAAGCCTGGCCTTTAGCTGCCGCCTTGTGCTGGGGCTGGGGGTGGCACTGTCCACGGGGCAGGCAGCCCCCAAATCGCCCTTGAGCTGGGATGACTGCCCAGGATGCTCGGGCCTGGGCAGGCGTATGGGCCTGTCACTGGAGGCATTCCAGCCGGGCAGGGGTCCAGGCCTCTGCTGGCTCCGCCGCCTGCCCTGAAGGCCACTCCCTGCAGAGCCTGGCCTCCAGCCCCACACATGCCGAGGGAAGCACCTCTGGGTTCGGTTTCCAGGCAGCGGGGCGCTGGGCCCTGCTCCTCAGAGACAGTGGCTCATCCAGGAGTGTGTGGGGGGATGCTCAGCGTGACCGGGGGTGGCTGAGGGGGATCGGCCACCTGCAGAAGACCCGGGACCTCTCCTGTGCAGTGTGAGCCCCCACAGTGGTGGTGGCGATCGGGCTCAGCCTCTGCCCCTCCGGGTGGCCAGCACCTCACCTCTTCCCCACCCTCGCTCAGGTCACCACTCTGCCACTCCACGCCAGCCAAGTGTCTCCTGGCCTCCCCACCCCCAGCTGCTGGGCACCGCAGGCACCTCAGACATGATGCAGTGGCTGCCTCGGGAGCCCCAGGCCGGCCTGAGCACCGCAAGGTGAGTGCCGTGGGGGAGGTGTCGTGGTCAGAGAGGCCCTGGAGTGGCCGTCACCGGCAGGAGGGCACCATTAAGCTCGGGCCAGGTGAAGCGTCCCAGCAACAGGCAAGGCAGGGCCAGGGCTGGGCCTGGAGGGGCGCTTGGATGGTGGGTCTGCAGTCCGAAGGGACAGTAGGGGAGGACAGTTCCTGCTGACTTGAGGCAGCTTGACCCAGAGCCTGGAGCCAGTGGGGGCTTCTGGACGGAAGGGAGTGTGTGGTGAGGAAGGGGGACCTTTGGAGAGGAAGTAGGCCACGTGACAGGTAGAAGGGACCAGTGTGGTGTGACGGGCCCTGGGGGCTTCAGCCAGCCTGAAGGTGGACAGGGTGCCTGGACACGGAGCAGAGTGGCCAGGTGGGGATGTGGCACTCACAGGTCAGACAGAGGAGACCCTGCTGCCCACTGCCCCACACCCAGCCTGCCAAGGTGGAGGGCCCCCAAGACAGCCTGATGGCCACAGTCGCAGCCATGCGCCCCCAGGGTGCGAGTCCTCTCCTGGGGGGATATCTGGTTTTTACCTTCTGCTGGCTGAACCAATAGGCGGTTCATTCGCCCCATCTTTATCAAGAAAAAGCTTCGCCCTTAAAAAAAAAAGGAAATAACAAAAAGCAGAACTAAATTTTCCAGAGGCCAAGAGGATTTAAAAAAAAATCTGAACACTCTGTACAGTTTAATTAAATACTTTTAATGCCAATTTCCAATTGTCCTATGTCTCATCTCTCCAACATTCCTTTCTAGCGATGTGAATATATTACGGCCTCATTGTTTCTAACGCTATTTTCTCATCTCCTATCACTCCATGATCTGTTCTTCATTTCCCGGCTGTGGGGCGAAGCTGTCCCCCACGCTGTGCAGTCCCCCCTCTGGCTGGAGAGCTCAGAGTCAATACCATCAAACGCCACGCACACAGTCAGTGAGTATCATCAGCTCAGGGGACTTGGAGCCCTTGAGGACAAGGCTCTCAGAGGTGCTGGAGGGAGCTGGATGTGGCGGGAGGAGGTCTCCTTCTGAGACCTTGAGGTGGTCGTTGCCTGTCCAGTGTCTGTGCAGCCTCACCTATCTATAAATGGGCCACGGGGCTCCTGAAGGCTACAGGCTTTGTCAGCTTAGAGATGCTGTCTTTAAAAAATAATGCCTACTTAAAAAAAATCCACGCCCTATCCCTTCTGTAGACGTCTGAAGGACAGAGTGTGCAGACGAAGGTGACGGTCTCTCACATTAAAATCCCCTGCTTTGTGGGGCCCTGTGGGAACTCCTGCCCTGCCCTTGCTCACCCCCCTCCCCCATGTCACAGCAGGGCTGTCTCTGGTTCTTCCTGCTCAGCACTCTCTGCCTGCCACAGGGCCTTTGCACAGTCTGCTCTTGCAGCTGGGAAGATCACCCCCGACCCCACCCATTCCAGCTGCTTTCTTGTCCTCAGATGTATCTTCTGCCCCCTACTTGCCCCCCACAGCACTTAACATAGCCTGTAACGGTTCGCTTCTTCTATCCACCAGTTTCTTTATGGCTGCGTCCCCGCTGGAATGAAGCTCCAAGGGACAAGGATAAGGCCTAGACTGGTCACCGCCACTGCCTCCCTCGTTCCACACTGTGGGCCTTCCACCGACTTTTGTCCAGCAAATCACTCACAGTTCCCCAGCCAGAGCCAGTCTTCAGCTTCACCTTGAGCTTTGATGATCCGGCCAGTGTGAAAGGATGGGGAGGTCCAGGTGACCCCTGCCCAGGATGTTGCTGAGGCTTGTGGGTCTGCCCCACCCTTGCAAGCTCCCCTCAGCGCTCTCCCAGGCCCCCTCCTAGGTGACTGGGGCACTAATTGCTCCTTGAGGGCCTTAATTACTGGCCATGGCCCTCCACCGCTAAGTAGCAGCATTAAAATAGAGTAAATGTTTTCATTTTCTTGAAAAGTTCACATATACAAGAGGAAGTGCTGCTGAGCAGGGACGGGCTGCGCTGGACACCCCCTGGGCCTCGCCTGGGAACTGCCATGGTCCTGCCTTCCTGCGTCTTCCTTCCCCCAAGGCCCAGAGGTGGAGCAAGGCGCAGGGCCTCCCGGGCTTTCCCTACCCCCAGCACGGCCACCCCATTCTGGTTGCGTCTCTGCAGTGCCATTGCGCAGCGCAGGTGGGGAAGCCCTGGTTGAGTGACCTTGCCAGGGCCTCTCCAGATCTGGGGGTCCCCACGTGGGTCCTCTCACCCACTCGGGCGACTGCTGAGGCCGGAGGCCCCTGGAGCCGCCCACGTGGACCAGCCACCCCGCTCTTTGTCCAGCGTTGAGTGGGCTTGGAAGAAGGGAGGTCGCACTCGGAGCCACCAGACTGGTGGTCGTGGAAAAGTGAAAAGCTTGTGAGGTTTTCAGTGGCCAAGGGGTCCGAGTGGGACCCCGGAGCACAGGGGGCGGTGTGTCTCAGTATGAGGCTGGGGTGCTGCAGGAGGGCCTGGGCGCTTCCCCGAGGTCCCACGCGGCTCGCTTGGTCCAGGAGGAGGCTGGGCGAGGGACAAGTTCGCAGAAAGCCGTAGGTGCGCTGTGCGCGCGCGCGCGTGTGTGTGTGTGTGTGTGTGCGGGGGTGCGGATGCACGCGCACCCAGAATCCCACCCACGGATACAGCAGCGCATCACACGCACGGTCACACCCAGGACACACATGCGGAGGGGGAGGGGCGCGCCCGCCGCGGTCTCGACCGCCGCGCACCGCCCACGCCTGCAGCCCCGCCCCTTCGCCGACCCCCGCCCGCGGCGCCAAAGGGCTGGGTGCGCGCCCCGGCGGGGAGGGAGGGCCCGCCTCCGCGGCTCCGGCCGCCCCCGCAGTTGGGGGCGGGGAAGACGCCGGCGCCGCCGCCCCGCCCCCGCCCAGCCTCTACGCGAGCGCCCCCTGGCGCCCCGCGCCCCGAGCGGGGGGGGCGCGATGGGGGGCGCGGGCGGGCCGGGCTCCGCCTTCCCGGCGGGGGCGGGGCGCCCTCCGCGAAGGGGGAGGGGCGGCGCGCGCTCTCCGGGGCGGGAGCTGCCCCCCCACCGTGCCCCCCGGCCCGGCCCCGCCCCCGCCGCCGCGACCCGCCCCCGCCCCGCCCGCCGCTCACTCCGAAGTTTCCTGCGCGGAGCGCGGACGGGATCCGCGATCGCTCGCCGCCCCGCCGCCCGGTCCGCGCCCCCCGCGCCCGGCGCCCCGCGCCCGTCCGCCTCGCGGAGCCCTCTGCGCCCGGCTGCCGCCACCGTCGCTGCCGGGCCAGCCGGAGCGGGAGCCGGCGGGCCGGGGGCGCGGGCCGGGGGCGCGGGCCGGGGGCGGCGGGGCTCCAGCCGGGGCCAATCGCCGCGCCGGGTCCGCGGTGACCGCACCGCCCGGGCCATGCCCGCGGGGACGCCGCCGGCAGCCGGAGCGAGGTGAGACGCGGCGAGGGCGCGCGCCCCGCTGCGCGCCGGGACCCTCTTCAACTTGAGGCGGCCGGCGGGGGAGCCCCTCGGGCGCAGGCCCCCGCCCCGGCGGTGGGGGAGGGGCCGCCCAGCCCTCGCCGGCGGGAGGGGGCGGGGGGCGCATTTGTCTCTAATGAGAAAAGACAAAGACATCCCGGCGGCCGTGGCTGTTTCCGCGGATCCCGCGCCGCCTGAAGCGGGCGAGGGTGTTCCCGGGACCTGGTCACCGCCTGTCCCCCGCAGGTGCTGCCAGCCGCTACCATGACCGAGGGCGTGCAGGCGGCCGACGAGGTCCGCGTGCCCCTGGGCGCGCCAGCCCCGGGCCCGGCGGCGGCGGCGGCGTCGTCCCCGGCGAGCCCTGGGGCCCCGGGGCCAGAGGCGGAGCGGGGGTCGGGGCCCAGCGCGTCGCCCCCCGAGAGTCCGGCGGCCGAGCGCGGCGCGGAGCTGGGCGCCGACGAGGAGCAGCCCGTCCCGTACCCGGCGCTGGCGGCCACCGTCTTCTTCTGTCTCGGGCAGACCACGCGGCCGCGCAGCTGGTGTCTCCGGCTGGTCTGTAACCCATATCCTTCCCCGGCCTCCGGGGGTGCGGGGATCCTGGGCACGGGGCTCCGGGGCGCGGGACCCCCTCCCGCGTGTGCCTCCCACGCCCGGGCTTTTTGGCCCCGGCGCGGTCTGGGTGCGCGGAGGACGCAGTACAGCGGCGCGAGGGGAGCGCTCCTCCGAGAGAGGCGGCCCCGGGCTGCGCTTTGTGGGGCAGCGGCCGCGGCTCTCTTGATCCGAACGGGGTGTCCCCGCTCCAGGGCCAGCTCCGGACGAGAGAGGGTGGAATAGAAGCGGCGAGGCCACTGCGGGCTTGGTGGCCAGGAGGGAAGTGGGCACTGCCTGCGCCCCCATGGGTGCCGGGTCAGGACGGGAATTCCTCCCTCCGGGTTTACGGGACCTCCGGCCTGAGGCAGGATCCTCACTGCGGTGGGGGGTAGGGGGTGCCGGCGGGACCTCAATAAGGGATCAAAGTTTTCTCCCTGTCCCTTGCACTTGGGAGAGTCTGGGAGACCCTGGGGGCCAGGAAGCCTTGCGCTCTCGCTGGTCCTTTTCCGTGGGGAGAGGCGGTGACGTCGGTTGTGAACTCGCCTTTCCAGGCTGAACTCGGTGTTGGGGCTGATTTAAGTCATGCGCAGCTGGGGCTGGGGGGCAGGGAGGCAGCTGGCACGCGCTCCGCACCCTGGTGTCCCTTCTCCCGGTGCTTCCCTGACCCAAGAGGAAGGGGTCTCTCTTTTTGCTTTTGGTGAGAGCGACACACTTTCAGAGAAGGTTCTAGAGCAGAGCTGGGTCAGGCAGGGGGCATTTCTGGGACACAGCAGAGCTGGGGACCCCCGGCAGGTGGCCTTTGGGGACTGTCACCGGGCCCTGGCTCCCTGTGTCCCGGCCGATTCTCCTGCGGGCCCCTGGCTGCCAGGTGGCTGGGCTGTGGGCACCAGGCGTTCCCTCCCCTTAGCCTGGAGGGATTGGGTGACAGCAGGGTGGGGGTCTGAGGAAAGGAGGCTGGTGGCGGAGAGACCTTGCTCGTGAACTTTCCCTGTCCACGTGAAGGAGACCGGCCGCGTGAGCGATGCGTGTATACATTTTTCCTGCCTTGTGTGTCTAACTGTACAAACATCACATAGGAAAGAGGAATGTGTAGCAGGAAAGTAACAAACCCTTTTTTTTCTTTCTTGAAATCCAAACGTGGGCTGAGTCAGAGTAGCCAAAACCCGCCCCCCACCCCCAATGCCGTTGTGCAAGGGGTCCGTCGTGGCCTGGGTTGAGGGCCACGGCCGCTTGCCGCCCCAGCATGGCAGCAGGCTCCCCTGCCTGCCTTTGTCCCACAGCTCCTGGGTGGGCCTGGGGCCCCCCCAACCCCCAGCAGCTGCCATGCTGAGCTTGCAGGGGAGCTGTAGGCTGGTCTTCCCTCCGAAACCCGGGGCATATTCAGGCCACCTGGTTTGGGCGGGAAGGTGGCCCGACTGGGTGAGGTGCTGGGGGATACGGTGGGCACCCTGAGGCCCTGGGAGGGGAGGCAGCCCCCCTGCCGTGTCCTTCATCTGCAGGCACACGTGGGGACCAGTCAGGGAAGGATGGGAGCGGGGCCTGCACTTTCTCTCTCTTGACAGCCCCCGCGTCTGGCCGCCCTGTCCCCGTCCCGCCTGACCCTGTGTTCTGGATGTTCCGGGCGGGCTGCGTCCTTCGGGACGTCTGACAAGGTTGTTTGTGTTCCTCAGTGCAGGGGAAGGGGGGTGCCCCATGTGGGTGGGGGGGGGCCCCAAGGGGTGGGGGCTGGGGCTGGCAGGGCCACCTGCCCGTGTGTCTGTCCCTGGGCTCCTGGGGACTCCAGGAGCAGGATGTTGTTGAGAGGCGAGGAGGAGCCCTCCACCAGGTCAGGGGCGGGGAATCTGGGAGTACCCTTCCGACTGGCAGGGTGTCGGGGAGCTCAGGTCCCAGTATCGTCTTTCCACAATACCGGGAGCTCTCCCGATTTCGTGGAGAGGTTGCCTGTGTTGAGTGGGGTGGGTTTGTCAGGGCCCTAGCGAGTAGGGACGGCTGTGATCTCCAGCAGGTGCCAGGCCCTGGTGCAGGGGTGCCTCGGCCACACGGAGAACCTAAAATAAGACAGTGCACCCGACGGGGGGCCGGTCCCCCCGGGGAAGCCCGTGGGCCTCAGCAAGCCTTTTCCGAGCACTTCAGGTTCCTTGTGAGAGGCTGGGGTTCGGTGGGTGGCCTGCAGTCTGCCAGAACCTACGTGGTGTCCGTCCCGGGGCCAGAGGACACCCCTTGGCCTTGGTTCCCTGCCCTGTAGGTGGGTGTTATGCCGGCGGCACCCAGCGTCCTTTCCTGGAACCTCTCCTGCTGCGGAGGGTAAACTTGGAGAGGGAGATGGGGTGACTGGGTTTGCTTTGGGAACCCACACGCCATGAAGCCACTCGATGCTCCCCAGAGGCGGGCAGAACCCCAGCCGGTCCGCCGAACCCAGCCCCGTGCAGGGACGAGACCAGCATTGGGAACACAGGCAGGGGCCTCCCTCAAGCCCAGACTTTTGGGAACCCCTGTGTGGCGTGGACAGCCCCCCACACAGACGAGCACGTGCGTCCTGTCTGCCTTGAAGGAGATCAGGTCCACAGCAGAGGAGCTCCCAAGGGCGACCGGCGTCCTTATTGATTTACTTTGCTTTTTGAAAATATAATGGTGCTGGAACTTTTGGGTCGAGTGCTGTGTCTCCTACACAGGTTTATTTATAGCGGAAGGTGGGTGGGATCTGTGTTGCAGCCCGCGCCGCGGGGCTGTGTTCCGCCCGGGCTCCCCCGGGGTTCCTGACTCGCGCTGCCTGTGCTGTGGCTGCCGCGTCCCAGCACCCAGGCCGGGCGGGGCCTCCCAGGGGTGCTCGCCGGCTGGGAAGGGGGCCCTGCCACCACCTCCCTGGGAGCTGCGGAAACCGGCTGTGGCCCTGTTTGGGCGCCGAGGTGCTGGGGGGTGGCCACGGGGGCACCTGGGGGCTCGGGGGTGGTGGACGTGCCCAGGAGGTGTGTCCCAGGGGCCCGGCAGCGGACGCCCCAGGCGCAGGGCTCAGACGAGACAGAGGACGAGGCAAGGTCACAGGGCCAGCGGAGGACGGCTCTGGGTGAGCCCGGCCTGGCTTCCGCGTCCGCGGGTTTGGCAGGGCGCTGCCCAGCAGGGAGGTGAGGCCCAGCGTCCAGGTCCTTGATGGTGTCTTGTGGACACCGCTGTCACGGGCATCCTGCCGCTCCCCTGCGCTCGCTGCCAGCGCCTCGGCTCCCGGCGGGCATCCCAGCGAGGACACGCGGGGCGTGGGGATACAAGGGGACAGGCCCCATCTGCCCCCTCTGGCCCCATGGACTGGCCGTGAGTGGACGGTCCGTGTCCTCCCCTTCTTGAGCCCGTGGCTGCTGAGCGTTTTGTGGAGCCCAGGCCCGGGGGCCACTCCAGCTTCTGAGCACCTCCACCCAGCGCCTCGTCCGGGCCCTCGTTCTAATGCCAACGTGTGTTTGTTTCCCGGGGCCTGCTGCCTCTCGGCCGGTGGGACCTGGGCTGATGGGGCTGCCCCAACTTCCTGAGTTGGAAGGAGCTGCCATGTGTGTGTCCATGTGTCTGTGGGTCTGCCCAGCCCCCCACCCCGGGCTCTAAGGGCATGTCCTGGGGTGAGGAGGGCAGTGGAAATAAAGATCTTGGTGGTAGAGATAGGGCTTCATGGTAGGGGGCTTCCTGGGGAAGGACATTTCCGTGAGAGCCGGTGGAGTGGGGCACAGTGGAGAGGCAATCTCAGAGGACCTGCAGGAGGTTGGGAGGGGGAGCTCTGTCCCTGGGGTGCCTGCTCCTGGGGTCCCTGGACACGGGCCTGAGCTCCCGTTGGACCCTGAGTTTAGAGCCGAGGTGTGACACGTCAGTCTCTTGGCTGGTGTGTTGAGGAGGGCTTCCTGGGGGAGGTGTGAGGCTGGGCTGGGCTCTTCAGGTAAGTGCAAGGTCCAGGAAGCCAGGGGGGTGGAGAAGGGGAAGTTGGGATGAGCTGAGGCACATCTGCCTGGGAGGGCCCGGGCTGCGTCTGTGCCACTCACTGCCATGAGACTGCGGGAATGCCCTGGCTGACCCCCAGCCCGCAGGGGCCTAGACTTCTAGACTCACCCCGTTCTCCGCCTGGGCTCCTGCGGGGCCCTAACGCGGGCAGACGGTTGGTGTCGCTCCAGCTTCTGGCGGCCTGATTAGTCGGCAGACGCCAGGAGTGCTGATGAAGTGCCCGTGTGTGGCACTGACACACGGTGGCGTGAGCGCGGCCCTCGCCCCCACACCTGCTTCCCAGCTGGGCCCGGGGGTGCCCTGGGGGGTGGGGCTGGGTGGCCTCACTGTGCAGACCCCCCCGGGCCCTGTGCTGGGCCCCAGGTCCTCCCGGCGGGCCACTTCACTGCGTGTCGGCCTCTAGCCGGATTGTGCTGTGGGTCCTGGGGCAGGCAGGTGGGCCAGGTGGAGGCAGCTGGGGGCTGGGAGTCAGGGAGCCCCCTGCTCGCGGGGACCTTGTGGGGAGGAGAGGGGAGGGTGGACGAGGAGCAGGGGTGGCCCAGGCAGCCAGGTGACAGGTGCGAAGGCCCCGAGGTGGACGGCGCACGGCCCTCAGCAGGAGGGGCGGCGGGTGTGTTGAGGTGGGGCAGGAGGGGCCGGGTGGCCAGAGAGGCCTGTGAGCATGGCAGGCGGGTGTGGGCTGGCCCGGGCTCTCGGGCTGTGTCTCGTCCTCGGGCAGGGGCCGTGTTAGGACCACTCTGGGGAGAAGTGGAGCACAGGGCAGGTGGAGGGCAGCCCGGGGTCCAAGGGGAGGCCGTGGGCGCCCCACGGTGACCACCCAAATTCCATCCTGCTGCGGGAGACTGCGGGCACCCTCCCTGGCACGGTGCAGTGCTCAGAGGTGGTCCGGGTACCCCCCTCGCCCTCCCGGAGCTGGCGAGACGCCCAGCTCCAGGGTCAGGATGGGAAGGAATGCGGGGGATGGGCCGGCCTGTCAAACATCCGCGGGGTGAGTCCGTGCAGCCTGTGTGCAGCTTGGAGTCCGGACCTTGGCCCAGCTGTCAAGGTCGGGCGGGAATGCGTTACCTCCTTTCACGCGCATGTGCCCGCCCGCCCGGGCAGGAGTGGCCGCCTCCTAGCCGGCTGAGTGGGCCAGTTTCCCTTTCCTCCTCGCAAGGGGCACGGAGGACCAGTTGCTTCCTCCTCCCCGCAGCGGTTCGCTTTGACAGAAGCGGGAACACCTCTGAGTCACGTGGGCCTCCGCTGAGTTTCCAGGCGGGCGCCCATCCTGGCAGCCGCGCGGTGATTTAGGGCCTGGCTCCCCGGCGGGAATGAGGGGAGCCGGGCAGGACGGGTCTGGGAGGCGAACAGCCTGGCCCTGGTGAGCTGGCAGCGAGTTCGGGCAGCATCCCCAGAGCCTTCGCGCCGCGCCCGCCTTGGATGACAGATGGGGCCGCGTGGCTGTGCTGTCTTCACGGAGTGAGTAGCGGCTTGTCGTTTCGTCAGGAGGGGCCCCGCTGAACGCACACGCATGCACGCACGCACACACGCCTCCAGGGAGACGAGGCCGTGCTGCCCTGCGTGGCCTTTCGGGCACCAGGGCACTGGTGTTCCTGGTCCCAGGACGTGGGTCCTCTGGTGCTGCGGGGGGCGGGGGGGGGGGGGGGGTGTCGCCGGCACTGGCCAAGCCCAGAGCTCCGATCAGTGGGGACAGCTGATGGATGTGCTCAATTAGAGCATTCCAGCTGGGGCGCTGCCACCTCTGTGCCCCTGGGACCGGAGCGAGCAGGGAGCCTCATGGTGGCGGCCGCCCGCCTCTGTGGCCCCCAGTGGCTCCTGGATGTGAGGGGGGCTTCGGGGGTCCCGGGAGCACCCCCTTTCCTGAGCATGATGCAGACAAGGACCAGCGCCATGTCCCGGGCAGCCCGTGTCAGCCTCACTCTCGGCTGGAGTCGGAGGCAGATGTGGTGGAGGGCCGGGCCCGCCCCGCAGGGGCTGTCTCGCTGCGACCAGCCTGCCTGCCCCGCTGGGTCTGGGACGGTCCAGGTGGCCCAGCCCTGTGTGGCGTTAGCTCTCCCTCCCGCGTGGGGCGCCTGAACCATTCATGTACACAGGGAGCCGATGTTAGTGAGATGCCTGCGTTCCAGTGGGGCGGGGGGGGGGGGCGGCGCGGGGCTGGGGGACAGGCCAGTTCTGCTGGGTGGGCACAGCCCCCGTCCGCTGCCTGGACTGGGCACAGCCCAACCTGACACTGGTGCCAAGAGGCCTGGCAGGCGGTGGCCAGCCCGCTTGCTCATGCTGGCCCCTCCCCACCGCCCCCAGGTGGGGTCAGAGCGCCGGGACAGCGGGGACAGCACCCCTTTTCCGGGCTGCAGGGACCTCTCTGCTGCCCGCCTGCTCACTGGCACCCAGCGGGGGCCCTGGCCATGGTGGTCACGTTTTGGGCTGTCGCTCTCCTGAGGACGCTCGTGGGGGCACCCTGACGCCTCTTCAGAGGCCACGGCCCCTGATGTCCCTGCGGCTACGCTGAGGCCTCTGGGACCCTGGGGAGGAGGGGCCCTTCCGTCAGCCAGGGTGCTGGCTTCTCATGTGCCAAGGTGTTTTCCTTACGGTTCCTCTTTCTTCTCCCATCACTGACCAAGTGGGGTTTGTGGAACACCCCGGTGCGGGGGTTGAAGGCCTCGTCCAGCTCAGAGCAGCTGCTCAGAGGGCTGAGCCGTGGAGGCTTCAGAGGCCTGACCAGAGGCACAGCTGCCTCCCTGCTCTGAGCGTGCCTGGGTCCCCCAGCCGCAGCCTGCAGGGAGGGTGGGCAGCGTCGGGTGTTGAAGCGGGGAGGGGCTCGGCGACACCCCGGGAGGCGGTGGGGCCTCTCAGGGGACCAGGTCTGTGTCAGTGAAGGCCGACCCAGCGAGAGGTGTGGGCTCAGACCTGGGGACTGGGGCTGCCTTCCGGACCCAGCCCTTCTGTGCTGAGGGGCAGGCGTGTGCCGGAGGGGGCCCACAGGCCCACCTGCCCGGGGAGGTCGGGTAGCCGGGGCCCATCTGCTGGGCTGGCCTGAGCGCCGGGCGCTCCCCTGGGAACAGGCCTGAGGAGCTAAGTGGGCAGGCCTGGGCTCACAGTGGGGCCTCCCCCCAGGTTTCAGGTGCCAGGCCCAGGCCGCCCACTTGGCGCCACCAGGTTGATCTTCGAGCCGCCTGTGGGCACCCGGGAGGTCTGGGGCCAGCGCAGCTCAGCCTGGAGCTCAGCTTCCTGTGACTATGCAGGTGTCCACCCGTCGGCGGGACAGGACACGCATGTGTCCTGAGCTGTGTGCATGTTCCAGGCTCTGCCCTCTATGCTGGCCATGGGCAGAGGGAGGGCAGGCCCTTGAGGGCTCCAGGGAGCCTGTGACAGGGGTGGAGAAAAGCAGACGGGAGGGCAGCAGGGTTGGAGGCCCCTGCCCTAAGCTGGGAGCGTCACCACAGGCCCAGGCAGAGCGACCAGGCCAGTGGGGTCGCTGGGACAGTCGGAGGAGGCAGGGTGGGCGTCAGCGCGGCTGTGGGCGTGCCCTTCATCCACAGACCGACACAGGTAGGCTAGTGCACTGGCTGGAGCGTGTCCCTGAATTCACGTCCACCTGAATCTCAGAAAGTGACCTTACGGGGAAGTGGGGTCTTTGCAGACATAGTTGTGTTAGGATGAGGTCAGGCTGGGCTGGGGGGCCCTGGACCCACTGACGGGTGTCCTCTAAGAGGAGTGGACAGAGATGCTAGGAGAGGCCGCATGAAGCTGGAAGCAGTCGCTGCGTGAGGCGGCCACACGCCCAGGATCGAGGTTCCTACAGCCTCCAGAGGCTGGGACGGGCCTGGACAGGTCCCCACATGGCCTGCTGACCCCCGTCACAGACCCCTGGTCCCTGGACTGTGAGAATTCCTGCAGTGTGAGCCCAGGGCTGCAGTGCTTTGTTTTGAGGGCCCTCCCTAGCTCGTGCACCTGGGCTCACGTACCTGGGCTTGGCTCTGGAGGCAGAGGCAGGTGATGGGGCTGGGCTGGTGGGAGGCAGCCCTGCCAGGTACATCGCACCATCCACCCCAGGTCAGCCTCTCCTCTCCACACGGAGCTCAGCCACCAGGGGAAAACCAGCTGTGAGATCACCCATTTGGAGGCCTCGTCACCAGGGAGGCCCAGTCAGACCTCGAACGGTTGTGTCTCTGGGGTTCCTGGGAGGTCGCCTGCCCGGGGCAGGGGTGTGTCCCTGAGGAGGTGTCCATCCACCATGTTAGGCCTTTAGCTGCCTTTCCACCAGATGGAGCCTGCAGAGATCCTGTGGGCGTCTGGGACCCTCGCTCACAGAGTGACCTGTGTTGCAGGCTCTCCGCTGCCCCGTGTGGCTGGAGTGCAGCGGCCGTGGCGGGAACCCCGGTGTCCAGCCTCGCCTGGCTCCATCCCGAGACTGTGGCCGCCGCGGGTGTCCTGCAGAATGCAGTGTGGATGGCTGTCTCCCAGCTGGGGTTCTCCGGCTGCTGGGGCTCCGGGGGCGTCTGGCTCCGGCTGCTACCACGCCCTCTCCTGCCAGGCGCTGCCCCAGGTAGCCAGGAAAGAGGCAGCCTCGGTCCTGGAGCTGGACTCCCCCGTTCCCCCCCAACCCAGAGCCTGGTCCTGGGTGGACAGTGTTTGGGGTGGACCTGTAGGGTAGTCTACTAGGACTGGGGTGTGAAGGCCTGAACAGTGTGTGTTCCGGGGGCAGCTGAGGCTGGGTAGGGGGGTCCCTAGGTGCCCGTCTGGAGGCCAGGCTCCTGGCGTGGAGGTGAGGAGACGGGTGTGGGGACATCTGACAGTCAGGAACCTCAGGGCCGGGGGGGCTTGGTGCTCCTCTTGAAAGGGGCGGCTGGGAGGGCCAACTGAGCACTGACCTGCGTCCACTGCTTTTTGAAGCTGCCGTTGCCGCACCTGCCTCAGGGCTGAGCGAGCCTGCAGGAAAGTGTGAAGGGGGTGACCGGGGGGTGCGAGGGGCTGACTGGGAGGTGCAGGGGGTGACCGGGAAGTGTGGGGCAGGGGGCGGCACGCAGCTTGCCCCACGCGTCCTTTTGTCTTTCAAGCGGTCGCCTGGCCGCAGTCTGATGAGTCAGCCTGCATTAGCGCCTCATCGAGATGGAAGGGGACGTGTCCCGAGTCCTGCTGGCAGGGGAGCCGCCCGGCTCTGGCCCCAGAATGGGACCCGGCCTGCTTGGGCCCCCGTGACTCTGCGCAGGCCGCTGTGTTCAGCTGGCACATGCTGTGCCTTGGGTGTGGCGGGCCAGGAGCTTGGTTCCAGAAGCCTGGGTTCCGTGGACATGTGGGCTCGGTCATGTGGCTCAGTGGGCTCCAGGACGTGAAGCACACCCCTCGCGGGGTGCAGACGCTGGGAGAGGCTGAGTGGGCCCCCAGCAGGGGCACGAGTCTGCGGGCGGACCGCCTGGGGTGCGTTGTAGGCGGAAGGAGATTGGCTGAGTGTGGAGCCTCAGGGGCATTCTAGGAGCCGGGGGTAGCGTCAGGATTGCCGGCCGGCGGGGCCTGGGGCGGGAGGCTCAGGCAGTGCGTCCCCGGTGCAGCTCTGCGTGTCAGACACTGGGCTTCCCGGAACTCCTCGGTGCGGTTCCAGAGCCACTGAAATCTGGGTCAAGGGGACAGGAGGGAGGGGTGCGGAGAACCAGCTTGGGGCCCGTGGTGAAGGAGACCCTGCAGCCGCCGCTCAACCACCCCGCAGACACCACTGGCCACACGTTCTGTGTCCACATGTCCGTGCGGCCCGTTGGTAGATTCACACCTGCCACCCTGACTGAGCGGCAGGGGCTCTGCATCTGTGTTTTCTGACTCGGGTGTCGCCAGGACGTGGGCGGGCGGGGGCAGGCTGCTCAGTGTGCCGGCTCCTTCCCGGGGGTCCCTCGGCTTGGAAGGCCGAGCTGGGCTCTGGGTCATTTTGTTGCATGTCCCTGTGGTCCAGGCACCTGCTCACCTCTGACCTTAGGGCCGAGGAACAATGGTAACCATGCCCACCTTTGCCTCTGGGAGCCCCTCCCTGTGTCTCAGGCCTGCGGGCACTTCTCACCCAAGTCCTGCCGGCCGATGAGGAAGCAGAGGGTCAGGGTGGGTCCCTGCACGTCCCCAGGATTCGGAGCTCAGACAGCCCCACCCCGGTGCCCGCTTTCAGCATTGTTGCGACGCAAGGCCCCGCGCTGTGCTAGTCACACATGGTGGGCACTCTCTGCGGTGGCCATAGTTGCACAGCCATCGCTGCAGCCAGTTCTCCAGGCTTTCTTGCAGAAGGAGACCCTGTCCCGTCAGCAGTCAGCACCCCCGCCCTGCCCCTGGCCAGTGCTTTATCTCCGGGTGTGCGTCCTCTGGGCGTTTCACAGGAGTGGAACCACACAGAAGTGACCCATGTGTCCGGCCTCTCTCTGAACGCTTGTCCTCTAGGCTCATCCAGGCCGAGGCAGGAGGGTGCGCCGCTCCTTTTGGGGCCGACGTGGTGGGACACTGCCTGCTCGTTCACTGCTGGCGGGCCTGGCTGTCTGCACCTTTCTGCTGTGAGCGGCGCTGCCATGAGCACGCATGTCTGAGTTGGGCACACGCCCCGGAGCGGAATTGTCCGCTTACAGGGAACTGTGGCAGAGTGCCTGAGGTGCCAAAGCATTCTCTGAAGCAGCGCCCTACACCGCCCCTGACCTGGGTCTCCCTTCGATGGACCTTCCAGGCGCGACCGTCGGAAGTATGCGGCCTGCCAGGCACTGTGCCCTGGCGCGCAGGCGGGCATATGGGTGGGGTGGTGCCAGGCTGTGGGGGGAGTAGCTGGCGTGTGTTTGCCCGGATCTGTGCCTCCATCAGCCCTCTGGAGGATTTCAACACCCACACTAGGAATAAAAAAAAATTATTAATGAGCTTGGCGCGGTTGCCATGGGAACCTGTTGCTAATGAATCTCTGGGGTTTCCTTTTACCTCCGCAGAGCAGCACCAGGCCCGAGGACGACACGTTTCCGACTAATCAGGTTGCCGTGGCAACGCCTGTCACTAATCCCCAGCCGGGCTCCTGGTTTACCGGCCTGGCCCGAGTTACATAAAGCGATTTAGCACGCCGCCCAGGGCTGCTCCAGGCCTGGCGACCCCGGGGCTCCTCGGCCAGTTTGCCTGTGACCAGGGCATCCCCGCCACTGGGCGTCCTACCTCCTTCCACAGGCCACACCTCACGCTCCCCAGATTCAGGAATTGGAGGCGCTGGAGCCCATGGAGTGTGGCTTTTTGTTGGAAAGACAAGCCCTGAGGGTTGCTTCTTTGCTCAGTCCAGCGTGTGTGGTGCCCGGGGCAGGGGTGAGATGGAGGCTGGCACCAGCAGGGGCTCAGTGCCCGCGGGGACCAGCGGGTGGAGCGCTCGGGGCAGGAGCTGGCGCATTCCCGGGCGGCCTGGGGCCTCTGTCGCTGGCCTGCAGCTGTCGTGTTCCTGTGGGGCCGCTGTGTGTGTCTGTCCTGGCCTTTTCTTATAAGGACGTGGTCTGTGTTAGGGTCCAACCCGGTGACCTCATTTTACCCTCCGTACCCCTTTACAGGCACCATCTGCAAACACAACACAGCCGCGTACTGAGGTCCAGGGTTTGAGCCACTCAGCCCATGGCACCTCCCCAGAGCTGTTGGATCCGAGGGTTGTCCCCTGGAGTCTGTGGCTACCTGGGCCTGTCACACAGTGGCCCTCTGACAACATGCTCCTGCCCTGCTCCTTGAAGTCGTCAAGCGGACAGGTTAATGCCCGGGGTGACCTCAGCTCTGCGTAGAGCCAAGAGTCGTGGGCCACCAACACCCACTACCCCGCAGTGCCCTGGGCATGCGGGGCCCCGCTCCTCTGTGTGTCCGCTGAGGTCTTAGTCCAGCCCGTCCAGCAGTATCAGGCTTCCCTCTGGAAGACTGTCTTCTCATCCCGGTGGAGACACCGACCAGAGGCAGAAGGGCTGGACAGCCCTGCCTCCTCATGGCCAGAGTGTCCAGGCAGAGACATTGCATGAACGGCTTGTGAAGTGGTGTTTGCAGGGGGCTCCATAGGTCCTCCCCACCCCCCGGTGGGGCAGGGCAGAGGCAGGCTGGGCGGTGTTTGTGATCAGACACCAGTGTCCACTCTGGCCATCTGGGCTCCATGGGTCGGCCCCCCAGGCCCTCTCTCTGTCTCAGTGGCTGTGGCCAGAGGTATGGCCAGACTTGTGTCTGCTGACTCTTTGTGGCTGGGATTTGTGACTTGGCGGGTGACAGGTCCAAGCTGCCCCTACGCCCAGCCAGTGGCTTCCTCTATAAGCTGCTAGAGTAGGCCCATCTCAGCCACCCTCCCCCAGAGTCGTGGTCCATGGCGGGGTGTCAGTGCAGGGGTCAGAACAGGGCCCCCAGGACAGCTGACACCCCAGGAAGCATCTCCTCCCAGCCTGGGGCAGCCCCAGATTGCGGCCGTGCAGGGGCCCTTGTTGGGGAGGGGCTCTCGGGGGGCCCCCTGCGTTGCTGATTCAGCCCTCCCAGTGCCCGATGCGCCACCGTCTCCCATCTGCACCGTGGTCCTGAATCATCTCCCCATGCCCCCCAGAGGTGGCATCCTCTGGACCAGCTTGGCGGCCCGTGGGCTGACCCGTGGTGGAGCAGGCATTCTCCAGCCGGAATTCAGGGATGAGCCTCCAGCTCGTTGACGCCTGGAATTCCCTTGCCAAGTGCTCACTCCCAGGGCTGTGCCCTGTTCCAGGCCGACCCCGGCCCCTGGGAGTGAGAGGACAGGAAGCTGGGGGAGGCTGGGCCCTGGAGCCGGGAAAGGGAGTGTTGCAGCCCCATGGGGCCCAGGCCAGTGCCCGAGGGCAGACATCCTTGCCCTGCACCCACGGAGGCCTCTCCTGGGGCGGGGGGCGGGGGGAGTCAGGAGGGCATTCCCAGTGCCACCCCTGCCCCCGCCATTGATGCCTGTGGGGGTTCCCAGCCTCCTCAGAGCCTCTTGGGAGGCCCCGGCAGAGCGTGTGACTCTACGGTGGGCTGGGGTCCTGGCCCCACTCTGAGCCTGCTGGCTTGGGGAGGCCCCCGCCGGGCCCCTGGAGGGGCAGAGCAGGCTGTGCCGTGCTCGAACTTGACCTTGACCTCTGCGTGCCGACCCTGCAGACCCACACTGGGAAGTCTGGGGCTCCGGGAGGAGGCCGGGGTGTTTCTTGCACGTTTGAAATACGGCTGGCCTGCCTGCTGGTGGGAGCGAACGATGTTTTAATTCCTAATTTAGACTGTTTATCTGCAGAGCTCTGGAGGCCGGGCGAGGAGAGTCAGTGCCCCCCCCGCGCCCCTCCCAGGCGCCTCCCACCTCCACCGTGCTCCAGCTGCCTGGTGGGCACCGCTGGGGGCTCGCCTCCGGACCCCCGGCCCTGCCAGCCCCATGGTGGCCTCCTGGATGGGCATCTCTGGGCCGCCAGCTGGCTGCCACCCGCCCTCCACAGGGGGCGGCCCCCTCCCCACGCCTTCCGGGCCTTTCTCTGGGCCGGCACAGGGTGGAATCTGAAGCCGGGTAGACTCAGCTGTGGCCTGGTCTGAGTTTTACCTTAAAAGAGGGACTGGAGAAGGCAGGGAGGCTCGGGGGGCGGTGGGGAGAGCCTGGTGGGAAAAACAGGCCTGCATCGGCCCCCTGCAGGTCCCCCGCCTCATTAACGACCAACTCAGGATCAATGTCACCTCTCCCACTTTAATTAGAAAATACGCCTCACTCTGTAGCCATAATGGTCTGGCTGAGGTCGGGCTGGCTTCCTGGTTGCCATGCCGACTGGGTATGCCCTGTCTTGCTGCCCCTTCCTGAACGTCCTCTGGAGGGAGCTGGGCAGGGCGTCGGCAGGCCAGGACCCTCTGCTGGCCGGGACCCTCGTCAGCACCCGCTTCTGTGTGAACTTGTGTATTTCATCTTCGTCCCCTGGTGCCCCCTTGCCTTTGGGGAGACATGCTCGGAACTGATGGCCAGGAGGGAACTGGGCTGAGTGTAGCCCTCACGCCACAAGAGGCAGCGTTTGGTCACTCTGGGAGCCTGTGGAGCTTTGTGAGCGTGTTTGGGGCGCCAGGCATCCCAGGGGCCCCCAGGGGGTATGAAGGTGAGGCCCAACCTGGGAGGCTGGTGGCAGCTTTCCTTGGCAGAGCCACCTGGGCTGGGGGGGCCAGTCCTGGCCAGCTGGAGGATTTGCAGACCCCACAACGCCCCTCCGGGGAGCAAGCCCCCCTCAACTCATCTGCTGGCCCAGGCTCAGGTCCACCACATCCAGAGCCAACCGCCAAACCCTCACCTCCTGATCCTTGGCCTCATGGAAGCTTCTAGAAATGGGGGCAGGGGTCTTCAGTGAGTGCAAAGGACACCCCCCACAGGGACTTCTGCACCCCTGGGTTCTGCCGGGCCACCCTCGAGCTGCCTCTCCTGCAGCGGGGCCTGGGCCACCTCCCCTAGGCAGCACATGTGCTGGTGGAGAGAGCCCAAGAATGGGAGCAGCAGGGGGCTTGTGCTGGAGCCCGGGGTTCCCTAATTAAAGGATTCATTATGGTGCCCGGGGTCCTTGGCACGGGCTTCCTGCAGCCCCGGAGACAAACGTCTGCCTTCAGCCTGCAGGCAGCCTTGTGGGGCAGGTGGGGGCCAGGCGGCCGGGGGTCTCTGCCCCAGGAGGTCCATCGGTGGGAAGGGTGGGCTTTGTTCCTCAGAGAGGGTCCTGCTGAGCCCCGAGTGACCCCCAGCCAGGGCCTTGTGGGGCAGAGGTGCATCCGGCCCGGCCAGCCAGCCCAGGGGTGGTTCCCTCAGGCCTTGACAGATGCAGGAAGGGGGGATCTGGGGACACATCGGGTGGGCCCCCCTGGCCAGCACTGGGTGTGGGAACCATGTTTGTGTGGCCAGAGGTGCTTTAGTCCCCTGGGGGTGTTGGGGTGTGTCCGTTGGAACCCGGGGGACCTGGGAAGGCACTGGCTTCGGACTGGGGTTTCTTAAAGCGGGCCCAGGAGGAAGGCCCCTGGGGGTGGGGCCTGGGGTGTCCGGCAGGGCAGGGAGGGGACATCCTTCTGAGGCTAGGAGCCCTGGCACGGTTGGGCACCCAGGCCCTGTTCTGCCGCCTCTGAAACAGGTCCCCAAACCCCAGGGCCTGATGGACCCCAGGAGGTCTCTGCAGTGGGCCTCTGTCTGCTGTTCATCTTCTTGGAGTTTAAGTTGAGGAAATTTAGGAATCGTTCTTTAGCCATTAATTTAAAACAATAATAAACTCAGTAGGTGTTACCATAGCATTGTCTTTCATGAAAAACATCTGTATTTTCCAAACCATAAAAATTCAGCTGGAAAAGGGGCATTGTGGGGTTTTGCCAGTCTCTCGCCCTGGCCTGATAGAAGAGCTGGAGACAGCAGGGCCCTTGGGCGCCAGTGAGGGTGGCGCCAGGACCGCCAGCCTGGGACAGCGGCACTCACCTGCTGGAGAATGCTCCAGGCTCCCCCTGGGGAGGGGTTGCTGCTGGGGTCCCTGCTTTGCAGATGAGATAGTGCTTCCGGACCCTGACCGCCTGCCCTGGCCCATTTGCTCAGCCTGCTTGGAGGCTGGGCCTGAAGTCTGCTGGTCACCCTGGCCCTGTGGGGCCTGCACCCCAGAAGGCATGTGCTTTGAGGAGCTGGGAGCCCGGGAAACCCAGGTGTAAATTCAGCTTCTGTCCGTGGCCAAGGTGGGGAGTGGACGGTCTCCCTCCCAGAGGGAGTACCAGCGAGTGACTCCTCCATGAGAGCCCGCATCTGGGCCGGGCTGGACTCGAGGGGAGAGCTGGACGGGTCCCAGAGCCCTGGGAGGGATGTCACGGCTCTGGCCAGGCCGTTGGGGCCCCTTCCCCACGAGGGACACAGCGAGGGTGGACAGCCTGCCACACTGGGGAGGGGAGAGACACCCTATTTTTTAAAAAAAAATGACTCGGATCGTTCGCAGAAGCCTTCCTTTTCCTGCCGGTTTCCAAGAATCCTGCTCCGGCATAATGGATCGAGTTATTAGAGGATCGATGCAAAGGCGGGCGGCTAGAGGGGAGCCAGCATGGCTGCGAGCTCTCCAGGGCCCAGGGCTGCGGGCAGGGGGCTGCTGGGCGGGTGGCGGCCAGGAGAGGTGCCCTCCCGCAGCAGCGGGCCCGCAGGTCCCTACCGTGCGCCTGGTCCACGCATGTCCTAATCAGGCCGCCGTTCATTCGTGACTCGGGACCAGACGCAGTTGTGCACACAGGCCGAACTCCCAGCCATGCATGATTTGAGGCCCTGTGAGTGGGTGACCCCCATTTGAAGTGTGGCCCTACTGTGTGCACCGGTGTACCTACCAAGTGAAGACTGCTATGTGCAGGGGTCCCCCAAGGGGCTGTCCTTATGCTGCGGGGGGGCGGGCAAGCAGTGCTCTGAGAAGGTCCGGCAGCCTGGGCTTTGCACCTGGGTCCTGTCTACACCTGGCTGGGGCTCCCACGCTTCGGGTGCTCCCTGGTGGCCATGCTGGGGGTGCTGCCCCGGGGCCGGGCCGCTGCCCCTCTGGTCATAGGAAGTGCCCCGCTTGTCGGCTCCCATGCGGTGTTCTCCCCATCCTGCAAATCGGCTGCATAATGGCTCAGCTGGGCTCTCAGCTTAAAGAATTTCAGCCCATTAAGCGCAAATTCTGTGTCATTCGAAATGTTTGTGCCGGCCGCCCCTCTGTTGCTGTTGAGCACGCACCACACGGAGCTCTAATTAGCGTCTGATGGAGCCTGAGGCGCCTCTGGAGTGTCTCCCTCCTTGTCCTGGGCTTGGGGGTCATGGGCGGAGCACATGCGTGTGTTTTGGACACTCCCTGGCCCCCACCCACCTGTGGGGGCCTTTCCTGGAAGCTCCAAGGGCCCAGCTCTGTGCTGCCTGCCCAGGTTGGGTCTCTGTTGGGTCTGGGGGCCCGTACCTGCTGGGCTGGTGGCTGGCCGCCCCAGCCACCCGCCGCGCGGGGAGCCTGCTTCTGCGTGTGTGAGCCCAGCTGCTGAGACTTCCTGTGGGACGTGGCACCGGGAAGGGGCGGGGACGGGGTGAGACAGAGCCACACCAGAGACGGCGGGCTGGCTGCTCCGGGAGGGAGGGGTCTGCGCTGGGGCAGCGGGAGGCAGGGGCCCCTGGGGGCCATCGGGCCACGTCGGATTCCCAGAGAGCTCGGGACCAGGGGCACAGGGTGAGTGTCCACTGGGACCGGCCAAGCCTGGCTTCCCTGTGGCCTGGCAGGCGATGTGCCCTGAGTCTCGGTTTATCCATCAGGTAAACTGCAGTGCCGGGAGGAACATAGGACCCCCCCACACACAGGGGAGTCACCAGTGTCCAGCTGTACATCTGTCTGGGCAGCCAGACCCCTCCCCCCCGAGCCACTCCCCGCAAGCCTCTTCACCCAACTGACGAGCTCGTGCGACAGGGCACCGGGGCCAGGCCTGCCCCCGGGAGTCCTAGTCCGGGTAAGGCAGGACCGAGCTGGGGGCAGGAAGGGTCCCCCAGGACCTGGTGGCACTTGGGTGTGTGTGCACAGGGTGGCGTGACAGCACTGCAGGCGAGGCAGCTCAAACAGCAGATGTTTGTTTCCTCAACAGATGTTTATTCCCCCCAGTCCTGCAGACTGGACGTCCGCAGTCAGGGCTGGTCTCTCCCGAGGCCGCTCTCTGTCCTCACGTGCCCCCCACAGTGTATGTCCGTGTCCCGATCCCCTGCTTTCACAGGGCATTAGAGCCCGCCCTAACCTCTCACTTGACCTTCAGCACTTCTTTAAAGGCCTGTCTCCAGATGCACTCACATCCGAGGTCCTGAGGGTAGGGCTTCAGCATAAGAACTTGGAGGGACACAGTTCAGTCCGCACCCGGGAGGACGTGCCCGTCGGAGGGGCGGGCAGGGGGCCCCGGCCCAGGCCAGAGCGTGACTCTTGCACTTGAGGAAGGTGTTGCCCTGGGCCACGGCCTAGGCTGCGCTCCAACCTACCCGCTCCGCACTCTGGGCAGCGGGGCACCCCCGGCCCTGAACATCGGGCAGGACATCTGAGCGGTATCAATGCTGAAATGTCAGGGGCGCTGCCTGTGGTGAGGGGGGAGCGGCAGCCATGGGGGTGTGGGAGACAGCGGTCCAGGGACACGGGTCCAGGGCCAGCGAGCTTCACCTTGAAACTGGCGTCCTGAGTGTCTGGGCCGTCCTTTTAAAATGTCACTGCTGCTATTAACACAGGCAGGGCTGAGGTTGTACCCGGCCAGAGGGCCTCGGGGGTGCTGAGGGACCTGGGGGGAGTGAGTGCGGCTGCCCAGACCTTTCAGAGGGCTGGGGCCTGGGGCCTGGGGCCTGGCTCAGCTCAGCAGTGTGGGCAGGGGGTCTGCTTGGGTGCAGGGGTCCCATCCTTGGGGTCTGCGAAGAGGAGACGAGGGGCTCCTGCAGGCCTTGAACTTGCTGCCCAACTGGGAGCTTCCTTCTCCCGGCCCCAGTGTGACATCTGTACGGGGGGGTGGCGTCCGAATGCGTGGCCTCCTGCCCCCCAGATGGGCAGAGTCCTTCCAGAGGCTCCTTGGCAGCCCAGGGGGCGGGCCCTAGGCTGTCCACACCCCCAGGTGGGGGGAGTTGGGGTGGGCAGAGGAAGAAGGATGCTCAGGCTGGAGAAGCCAGTGGTTCCAGAGGTGAGATCAGCACAGGGGTAAGGGGTACCCACCCAGGGGCTTCTAGGGCTTGCCTTAAGCCCCAAGGCCCTGAGAGGCTGAGGCTCTCCCGCGGTGGCCTGGGGGTTCTCCGGTGCAGGGTGGTTGGGTCTAGGGCACACCTCAAGAAGGGTGCCAGAGAGGAGGCCTGGACCCTCTCCAGGCAGAGGGCCCCATCCCCCAGTGGCTTCATCACTGTGGGAGCCCCATCCCTGATGGGGTCCCACCCCCTGTGCAGGATCTTTCTTGAGAAGCCCACGGGGGCCTGAGGCGGCTCTGCTCTGGAGGGCGGGGGTCACCTTAGCTCAGTGCCCGCGACTCATCTGGAAGGTTCTGGACACTGCCTCTATTTCCCTCGGGACAGCCCCTTCCTGGGGCCCCTGCTTGGCAGGGCTGCTGCTGCATCCTGGGGGCTGGCAGACTGGAGGTGCTCGACCCCTGAGGCTGGGCTCCCGGAACCTGCCTGGGGCGTCAAAACACCTGTGTGGGCCCCCAGCTGCTGTCCCCACCCCGAGGAGGGGCTCTGTCTTTACCCAGTGCCTGGGGGACTGATGAGGAAAGGACGTGGCTCCTCTGGTGGAGGCTGGACTCTGGGGTCCCTGACCTTAGTCTTGAGCTGCCCTTCTGCTTTCCCCCACCCTAGGAGGGGGCCTGGCTGAGTCAGCCCTCGGGGTGGGGAGGCCTGACTGCACAGGGATGCCCCGGGTGCTGTGGGAGGGCAGGCTGCCCCTGGCAGGCGGGCGGGCGGGCGAGGCCTGGCCTTTCTCCATCTGTTTAATAAATGCCCGGTTGCCCAGCAACACTCATAGGGAAGCTGGGTTGCAGGGAGCCGCCCACGTAGGGTGAGGGCAAGGGGACAGTACCCCTTGCGAGTTGCCGGCCCATGTGCCTCCCGTCGGGGTGACTCGGTCTCTCCTGTGCAGAGATGTACATGCACGTGTAAGCCTGTTCCCACCACAGTGGCTGTGTCCCAGGTGTGAGCTGGGCCTTACTAACACACACAAGAGCTTGAGACCAGGTGTGCAAAGGCCTGAAGAACTCCCCGCCTGGGCCCTGGCACTTGGGGGACTCGGGTCTGGGCGCAGGGGGAGCCCCTGCGGGGGGCCCCAGGTGTGCTCACTCCAGTCTCCTGTGGGAAGGAGCCCCCTGCAGCCAGCCTTCTGCATACCCCGGGCCCCTTCTCTGGGGACAGCCTGCCGGCTGTGGGGGGCGGGGCGGGCCGCTCCAGGCTGCGTTCCCATGGAAGGAGCGAGCATTCCCCCGGGGTCGCTAATTCAGGCCGCGGGCAGCTGTGCAGTGGCGCGGAGGCGGTTATTTCTGGCCTGGAGAATTCCTGCCCAGAATGGGCCCCATGCTGGGCGGTCATCTTCCCGAGGGGCCCCTTCTGGCCCTGTGCCGCCTCGCCCTCCAAGGTCCAGGGCTGTGAGGAGTCCCCCAAGATTGGCAGAAGTGTGGCTGGAAGGAGGCCTCACCTGGGAAGGCTGGGCCTTCCCACCTGGGCCCAGGACAGAGCCAGCCGGGGCGGACCGTTCCGAGCCCTCCGCTGTGACACAGAGCTCCGTCAGGAAAGCTGGAAATAAGGGAGGGGAATAAAGAAGGCTGGAAGGCTGCGGGACGGCTTGGGTGGCTTCACTTGCAGGCAGGAACATTCCTGGGCGGGGGCTATGGGCCACCAAGTGACTGGCAGTATCTCCATGAGGCTCCGTGGCCTACACATGCCGGCTTCTTGCGGGCGTGGTGATCGGCGGTGGAGACCAGGCACTTTTTCACTCAGTTATACCTTGAAAAACATCCCAAATCAAGCTCTTTATTAGGAGCTGAAGGGAACCGTTAGCACTCTTCCTGATGAGAACAGTCTTCTGAACTGGGTGCTGGTGCCAGGAACCGTGGGCATGTGGTGTGGTTCTTTGGTGTCCTGCAGTCCTGGGGGGGCGGTCTTCCTCCCAAGAAAGAGGAGTGCCAGGCCCCTCAAGACCACCTGCAAGATGCACACACGGCAATGTGTACAAGCGTGTGTGTGTGTGCAAGAGTGCATGTGTGTGTGATGGCATGTGTGCGCGCGAGTTCATGTGTGTGTGATGTGTGTGTGTGCGTGAGGGGGTGTGTGTGATGGCGTGTGTGTGCGTGAGGGGGTGTGATGGTGTGTGTGTGCGTGAGGGGGTGTGTGTGCATGACGTGTGTGCGTGGTGGTGTGTTTGGTGGACAGAGGTGTGAGCATCTGTGTGCACAGACAGTCTTGCTGGGGTGCACACTGGGGTATGGACGGCTTGCAGGAACAGGCAGAGCACAGACGCGCACGTGCCTGGCATGTGTGTGCCAGGGGCACAGGCTCTCTCGTGCAGGGGTTGGCTGCCCACTCCCGGCCCTACCTGGCTGGAGGCGAGGGGCTGCCTCTGCTCCTGTCCTCCTCCGTGGCTCACGGGTGTGGACTGCCAGCGTGAGAATGGTGCTCTCCTGATGAGCTGAGAACTCTCACAGGTGGGGCTGGGGCGTCTGTGCCCCAAACTGCTCAGACCACGTTGCCTTTAAGACCCAGGGTCTGGGCACCGGCCCACATCCTGTGGCCCCAGTTCGCAGGGGGCCGGGGGAGGGGTGCGGAGCAGACTAGGGTCAAAGCCGGCTAGACTCAGTTCGGGAAGCCTTTCGGGGCCGCCGGCACAGGGAGGGGCTCTGAGGACACAAAGTTGGGTCCAGGGGGAGAAAGAACGTTCCAGCAGCCTCAGCCGGCTGCTTGTGGGGCAATAAGCGCCCATCACCGGGTTGGGTGGGGAGTGGGCTCCCAGGCCCCCAGGCGTCCGGGGACACGCTCTCCCTGGGACAGCCCAGCACCCCCAGTACCCCCCGTGTGACCTTGAGCCTCGCTGAGAACAAACAGCTCCATGTTTGGCCGGCTCTCGCTCCCCACCCGGCCGGCGGCCGACTGAGCAGGCTGAGTGAGTCATGCGGGCCCAGGCCGGGGTGGGGGCAGGGAGGCCGGCCCCGTGCAGCGGGGTCTGAGCGGGCAGTCGGGGAGGCCAGTGGGCGCCATCTGGGCGCGGGTATGGGGAGAGCCCGCAGGTGCCCGTGGTCGGCTCCTGACCTAGACCCCTGCCCCGTGTGACCACAGCAGGCCCCCAGGACGGAGCAGGAAGGAAACGGGGTACTGCCGCACCCCTGACGGCCAGGACACGTCCCGCCACCCTGATGTTGGGTGAGCGCGTCCAGGGAGCTCTAGACAGGTGGACAGACCTGTGGCTACAAGGGGCACAGGTGACCTGTGGGGACTGGTGGCCACTTGTCCCCACAAACGTGGACAACCGGGCAACTTGGAGCTGCCCACAGAAGATGGCGCCCTGCCACGTGCAGAGCTGCTGGGGGCAGGGAGGGGCCAGCGGGGCCTTTTTGTAACTTCATGTAAGCCTGCCTGCGCCCACCAGAGGCCGAAACCACACACCCAGCTCCTCCCTGGTCTTGGGTCCCCCTCCTGCCCGCCCCACTTCTCAGACACCAACAGGATCCTCTGGGCCCACCCCCTCCCCCAGTTAAAACTTGTGGAGCCTTCCTGTGGGGGAGACTGGGGGCAGCCCCTCCACAGCCCCCTACACCTGTCAGCAGCTTGTCGCCTTGGCAACAGCCTGGGGGAAAGAGTGGCTTCCTAAAATCATGGTTTCCAGTGGCGCCCTCCCCTGAGAGCCCCCCAGACAACCCCCCTTGCTCTTCCCTGGCATCAGGACAGCCATGCTCAAGCCCCACTCTGGGAGCCCCGTGGGCACCGTGTGCACCTGCACTTTGTGGGGTTTCTCTCACCTTCCCCGCGTGACGTCTCCTGACAGCAGTGAGCTCGGCTCCCGGGTGTCAGTACCACGAGCAGTGTGGCGCCCACACAGACAGCCCTTCAGAGTGGCCCTGGGCACATCCCACCTGCTGTGTCTCCTGCAGGCTTTAGCCTTCATGGGCTCCACGAGGGCTCTCTGGGGTTGGGAATAGGCGTGGCAGTGGGGCTCAAGGCCGGCTGCGAGGGGGAGTTTTTACCGCTCACTTAGCGGAGGTTGCGCTGCTCGTTGGTGGGCCTCTGCTGGGTGGAGACAGACGGGTGGTCCCCATCTGGAGGTCCTCTGTCTGGCTGGGGCATTTAGAGTGCAGACCCGGAGGCAGCAGGGAGCCGAGGGCACTTGCCAGGCCATCTGGTGCTTTTCAGGGTGGGGCCCCCAGAGCCCAGCTTTCATGGACAGAGCCCCCCGTATGAGCTGGGCCTTCAGGCTGGGATGCCCTGGGTGGCCCCAGAGGGAATGTGCAGTGGCAACGTGGTGCTGGCGCGCGGCCCCTGCCCTGGGCTGGGGCTTCCCCGAGGAGCAGTGGCTGGGCCGGCAGGGAGAGGTCGTCCTCCCTGGGGATCGAGGCCAGTTCACTCTTAATGACCAAACTGCCTTCCTCCTTTTCTGCCCTCTGGCTTTTTAGTCCCTTAAGCTCTGGTCTTTCATCCTTTAGCAATTTCAGGGAAAATGCAAGTGATGTTAGCCTCCAGCTGGCGGCTGGGAGGTGCCGTCTGTGAGGGTGAGATCCAGGGCAGGAGCAACAGCAGGCTCGGGGATCCCTGGCCAGGAGGAGCCTCTGCACGCACACACATGCACACACACACGTACGCAAAGGTTATCTGTGCAGATGTGAGCTTGTGCACAGACACACACGTGGGTGGCCACGCATGCACACAACACATGCAGGCACATGCAGACTCACGTGTGCACAAGCAGACCACACACTGGCGCACACGCAGCAGCATTTACGCTGGCACAGGTGTGCACTTGCACAGATAGGCAGACTAGCATAGCCCTGGTAAGAAGAGGGCCTCTGGGGCCTTCTGCTGACAAGGAAAGGTGTGCGCGGCCACCAGGGCCAGGGCAGCTGCTGGGGGAACCACGGTACTGCCTGCACCCCGGGTACCCACACGGCCACCCCGGAACAGATGCTCTAGGCTCTGTTCCCAAGGCCTGTGCTGTTGGGGTCTAGGAAGTGTCCGGAGCCCTGTTTCTCAGACATGCTGCTGGGAAGGTCAGGTGGAGCCTGGGGGAGCCAGGGACAGTCAGGGTGGGAGGGCCAGGCAGGCTGGGGTGCAGCTGGAGGGGACACCCCTGTGGTCCCTGTTTCCTCCTCTGGACAGCAGACGATGGGTCTCCTCCTGAGATGTTGCCACAGCCCCTTGATGCAGCCTTACCTGCTCCCAGCTCAGTGGACTGGTGCCCCACCCTGCCATGACAGGCAGTGGGGGCGGGGGGCAGGCCCTGACAGTCACTCTGCCGCCCGCAGCCCGATGAGCTGACCAACGCCCTGGAGATCAGCAACATCGTGTTCACAAGCATGTTTGCTCTGGAGATGCTGTTGAAGCTGCTGGCCTGTGGCCCACTGGCTAACGGAA